>NC_056518.1:10555358-10557217 GCF_014905685.2 Nematolebias whitei | reverse complement strand
TGGATGGATGGATGGATGGATGGATGGATGGATGGATGGATGGATGGTCTCACCAGGTTTTGTCACATTACGATGTTCTTTCTTTAGGTCTGAAGCAGACACCCGCTTCACATCTATGATTCGCTTTTTAGGTTTGGCATCTGTAAAAAAACAAAACAAAGAAATGTTATTGGCCAGTTAATTAAATGTTTATAAGGAAGTAATACTTCACAAGCTATTACAAGGTTTTAGACTTGTTCCACAAACAAAATCAAACCTCGCTACTCCTCCTGAATCTGAGGTTTGACTGTTATTTTTATGTAGGAAAAAAGACTGCTACTTAGACTGGAATTAAAATGACAGACATGATATATTTGCTATAAAATAAACACGGTAGCAATACTTGGAGAATCAGCAGGCCAAAGTGAGACGTGAACATACAAAAATGAAAACACTAGATCCACTTCTCATAGTTTTACCAGCTTTTGTAACATTAAGATGTTCCTTGAGGACTGAAGCAGACACTCGTTTGACTTCTATGATTGCTTTTTTGGGTTTGACATCTGAAATGAAAACAAAGAAACAAATAAAAAGATTAATGTCCAGTTTTATTATTTCTCCTCCTGAATTCCAGATTTCTTTTTGACAAATTCTCCCCTGGACAGAAGACTTTCTGACTGTCTGACTCTTTCCATCTCTCCATGTATTATTATTATTATTTGTCCCTTACAAATGGTCCTTTGATGCAGAAAGTGGTTTGCATTGCTGGTAATAAATCAGCTTTGTTTCGAGCAAGTGGTGAACTCTGTCATGATTGCCCTTTGTCACTGGTTTGGGTACAAATGTTATGGACAGGGTTTCTAGATGCATCCAAAGAGTGAAGGGTCCGCACCATTAATATTTCTAACTAGAGACAGAACTGGAAGCCGAGTTTGATGCCACAAGGTTTGAGCGCCCTCAACAGGTTGTCTGCAGTACAGATTTCCAACTCCTGCCCCTTCATATAAACTAATAGGATATTTTTGGGACTTTAAAACCCCACTTTAAATAATTTCATTCAGGTGATTACTTTGTTGATCCGCGTAGTTCTTGCCTTTGAATTGTGTGTTCAAATATGCATTTCTACATATATATATATATATATATTTATATATATATATATATATATATATATATATATATATAACTTTAATCAATTATTCACTGTAGCAGGGGAGTTGGGGGTTCGATTCCACCAGCAGTCACATGCAGAAGTGTCCTTGGGCAAGACACTAAACCCCTCGTTGCCTCCGATGTGTGTCCCATCACTATGAATGTGATCTAAAGTGCTGATCATTCTTTGTAGAGATCTAGTAGAGCGCTGTATGAATGGGTAAATGAGGCACAGATTGGAGTGTAAAGAGCGTTGAGTGTCTTGGTAAGATAGAAAGGTGCTATATAAGTACAGTCCACTTACATTATTATTTGATGGTTTATTTACAGTATTGTTACAGCATTATTTGATGTTTAAAGAACAATGTCATGTGAAACTGACTGACAATGTAACAGCATGTTGGGGGGGAGCGGTCATATTGAGAGTACAGTGGCATATCCTTAATGTCCAGACTCTGGCTCCAAATTTTCTTGGCAGTACCCCCAAATAATGGACATTTTGGCTTCAGTTTTGAAGAACAGGAGAAGGTAGATGATGCTTCATTTATCTTTTTTATTGTAAATGATCTGCACTTTAGGAAGCAACAAATAGCATTGCTGCAGTTTGCTGTTGGTCTTGTCAAACAGTGACCTCCAACAGGCCCTGGAGCAGTTCACAGTCGAGTGTGAAACAACTGATTATCACTCACTCACTCACTCACTCACTCACTCACTCACTCACTCACTCA
>NC_056518.1:10553542-10555348 GCF_014905685.2 Nematolebias whitei | reverse complement strand
CACTCACTCACTCACTCACTCACTCACTCACTCACTCACTCACTCACGATAGTCTCACCAGTTTTTGTAACATTAAGGTGTTCTTTCTTGAGGACTGAAGCAGACACCCGCTTGACTTCCGTGACTCTCCTTTTTGGCTTGATATCTGAAATGAAAACAAAGGAAATTGGTTATCAGTTTCATTAAAGATTTATATTAACAAAGTTATACATTGGAGTCTATTTGCAACTTTTTAAACTTGCTCTAGTGTTCCAGAAACAGAGAAAAAAATTAATAGATTGCTCCTCTTGAACCCTAGGTTCAACTTATAGTGAGCTTCTGTGCTGGAAAGGTTTCCTTCCTTAGATAGATAACTTTTACTACTGTAATTGGCTTTTGTATGTATGTGAATGTTTCTGTACGGTGCCCTGAGATGACTTTTGATGTGATCTGATGCTATATGAATAAACTGAATTGAATTGAATTAACTGAAAGGAATGAATAAAGTAATGATAGTCATGTCTGAAATGACCTTCTGCAAAATGGCTGAACTCACTTTTAGGGAAAGGGTCAGGCACTTGGCTCCTTGTAAAGAGATAAGAGTAGATTTGCTGCTCCTTAGCATCAAGGAGCCAGTTAAGAGTGGTTTTTGACACCTAGTAAGCACACCTTTCTGGACACCTTCCAAGGGAGCTGCTTCAGACCTGTCCTTCTAGGACCTTGGGGCAGACTCAGGAATCACTTATGAGAATAAATCTCACAGCTGTCTACAGTATATGTCCCAACGATTGGGCTGAAGGAAGTAGCTGAGAAGAGGGAGGTCTGGGGATCTCTCATGACCTGGTCTCAGATTAAATATGTAGACTGTCACCCAGGCCACATCTTTCATCAAGAGAGGCAGTTTTGTATATGTCAAAAATAAAGTGCCAGACGTTTTGGTTGGTTGGCGTCTCATCAACCATCGTCATGAGGTAAACTGATCACCAACTTTGGTCCTTTTTTTGATTAAAACTACTGCAGCACGTTTTAGTTTACTTTCTACATGGCCTTTGAAAATGTGTATGCTAACACACCAAAACAAATATTTATATAGTGATCTTGACAAAAATTAACATTGCCACTGGAAGCTTATAATTTGTTTTAGCCTTTGTCACTTTGTGTCAACAGGCAGCTTACCTTTCTTTGCAACACTCATCTTCTCAGGTTCTTTGTCTTCCTTGGGAGCCACTCTGGTTTCTTTTTCTTTTTTCAGGTGTAGGGGAGTAGGAGTTGTTTTCTTTTCCACTTTGGGAATCTTCTTTTCCATTTCCTGAGAAGATATTATTGTTTTTTCTTTTCTAATCAGCTTTTTTGGTTCTGCTTTTATTGCTGGCTTCTTTGGTTCTTTTTGTTCTTTTGTAGCCAGTTCTTGCACTTCTTCTTTTATAGACTTCTTTGCCACTGCCTTTTCTTTGGAAGTCTTATCTTGTTCTTCTTCCTCTTTTGAGACCTCAGTTAGTAACTTTTTAACTTGATGAATCATTTTATGTTCATGCTTTTTTTCTATAGAAAGTATATTTTCTTCTTTCCTTTCTTTGGGATGCTTATCTAATTCTTTCTTTGCTGTAACAACTTTATGAACTATTTCTTCTTTTGGATGTTTCTTTACATCTAGTTCTTCTATCTGGGGTTTCTTTTCCTCTTTCTCTTCTTTGGGATGTTTTTCTTCTTTCACCTCTTTCTGTGGTTTTGTTTCTGCTTTTACTTCTTTGGGATATTTTTCTTCTTTCACCTCTTTCTCGGGTTTCTTTTCCTCTTTGGGGTGTTTTTCTTCTTTCACCTCTTTCT
>NC_056518.1:10548100-10553532 GCF_014905685.2 Nematolebias whitei | reverse complement strand
TTTCCTCTTTGGGGTGTTTTTCTTCTTTCACCTCTTTCTGGGGTTTTCTTTCTGCTTTTACTTCTTTGGAGTGTTTTTCTTCTTTCACTGCTTTCTGGGGTTTCTTTTCTTCTTTTTCTCCTTTTGGAAGTATATTTTTATCTTCTACTCCAGTTAGTTTCTGTTCTTTCTTGTCTTTAACAAATGTTGTCTCTTTTATTATTTTGGAAATGTTCTTTTCTCCCTGAATTTCTTCAGCAAGTGTCTTTTTTTCTATTTTATATCTTATCTGTTTCTTTTCATCTCTCTTTTCTTTGTCTGACTTGGTTTTTTCTAGTTCTCTTCCAGGAATTTTCTTTTTTGAAGGTTTCTTTTCTGTTTTCTTTTCTTTGGAAAGTTTCTTTCCTTGTGTTTCTTCAAGGTCTATCTTTTTTTCTATATTTTCTTCTGTATGTTTCTTTTCTTTGTCTTTAAACGGTTTCTGTTCTCTGATTTTTTCTTTGGTATCTTTCACGTCTTCATCTCTTTCTTTGTCAAGTTTCTTGTCTTCAATTTTTTCTTTGGCAGGTTTCTTTTCCTCGTTCTTTTCCTTTGGAATTTTATTTTTCATTTCTTCTTTTGGAGGTGTTCTTTCTTCCTTCTTTTCTTTATCAGCTTTCTTTTCAACCATTTCTTCTTTGAGAAGTTCCTTTTGTTTAGAAAGTTTTATCTCTTTTGTCTCCTCTTTGAAAGATTTTCTTTCTTCCATTTTTAATTTCAAAGGTTCTCCCATTTCTTGTTTGATAGGTTTATTTTCTTCTTTCTTTTCTTTAGGAGCTTTCTCTGCTTTAAACACACCTTTTAGAGGTTTCTTGTCTTCTTCATGAACCTTTTTCTTTTCTTTTGTTTCTTTTTTGAGTTGTTTCTTTCCATCTTTTATGTCTTTCTGTTCTTCTTCCTTCAAAACTTTTTCTTGAGATGGTTTTGGTTTAGCTTCCTTAAGAAGTTTTTCTTTGGGCTGCATCTTTTCCATTTCATTTTTTTCTGATTTCCTTTCTTTTTTCTCTTTCTTTTTTAGTTTATCCATGTCCTTATATTCCTTTTCAATTTTCTTTTCTTCTTTTTCTGCTTTTGTAGCTTTCTTTAGTTCTTTTTCTTTAGGAGATAATCCCTTATCTGCCTGCTCTTCTTTGGCTATTATCTTGTCATCGTTTTTGCTTAGTGTTTTTTTGTCCTTTACTTTAGAGGGCTCCTTCACTTGTTCTTTTTCTTTGCCTGTTTTCTTCACATCTTTCTTTACTTTAGGATGTGTTGCCTCTTTCTTTTGTTCTTTCACAATTTTTGTTTCTTCATTCTTCTTTTCTTTTTCTTTGAGATGTTTCTTTGCAGACGTTTCTTCTAAAAGGACCCAAGAGAGGAACCAAAATAATTATATACATGCAAAATATTTAAGTTCAAATCTTGACTGCGTATTGTGTGACAGTTGTCTTGAGAAGTTTAAGAGTATATATTAGTTAAAAAATGCAAGTGCTTGTCTAGATATTCACAAGTTTACATTGATATATCCACCTTATTTCTGGGGGCTCTACTGAATAAATGATTATGAGTACAACTTCAGACAGGAAGTAGAGCTAAGTATTCAGCATCCATAACATAACCATGGTAGCAAAGCACAAACTGTGGTTTATTCGAAAGTAATTTGCATTCAGTTTATCAGATAAAACACTGTTTTTGTTTGGTTTAACAACCATAAAGTTTACTAAAATAGCATTGCAGTGTTCATGTACCTGTTGTGTTCACAGCTCCATGAACAGCCATACAAAATTAAATCAGTGACTACAACAATAGTATTTTGAACGCAGACCAAAAACAAAAAGACTGTTCCTGTGAAAAGACGTATAGTTTCTATTGCCTACCTACAGACGAGGAATTAAAAGAATGTAGCTGAAAAATGTGAACTTGAAGAGACCACCCAAAACTCTGTCTGTGAGCTCATTTCACTTTGTTGACAAACGGCCGACGGAAGAAAACCTGCATCCTACTTTGTGTCTGGACTACAATCAACCACCGGAGAAGAGACGCCGGATCCTCAGAAGGATTGAAAACAATGTGACGAGAACATCAGGTATGATTTCAAGTATAGTATTTGTTCATCTTCAGTATTATGATTTTCTCTGCAATTAACCCGAGCTCAGTGATGGAGGACTTTAAGGCTTTGACTGGGCTCTGTGTCCGCTTTTAGGTAAATGAGATTGTGTGTCACCTCTTTTAACAAAACACCACCGACCTTATTACTGTGTAGATACTGATACACCTCAGAGCTTTTCAGATTGTTCATCGCCTCCCCGTCAGAAGAACCGAGTCAATGATGTAACTGTAGTGAACTAAGCCTAAGGTCAAAACCCTTGACCTTAAGAACCTTGTGGGACAGAAACTGTCATTTCATTGATTTGAATCCAGAAATACAGGTTCACCCATCCTGAGACTTTCTTTCTTGAAAATTCAAGTGAAAGAACACTCTCTTTTCTATTATCATTACTGTTTTACAAATGTTTGATAATCAAAGTGTTTTAGTTCAAACCATTTTAGATGTTGCAGTGAACTAATCATTTTTAATTAACAGTGAAAACAGTAACAATGATTTTTTAATCCTCATGCAAAGTTAGAATTCATGTTAAGGCCTGTTACAGAGTAATTATGCATTTTCTGATTTTCTGTCTTTGAATGAGCAGTGTACGTTTGTTCCAAGGTCGGAGTCGAAGCAGACAAGTGTTGGAACAACTGTCTTGTTTTTAAATCCTCTCAGACGTAAACAGAGAAGTTGGCACCTGTTTCTCCAAACTCGCCCAAACATTTCTCTCGCCTGTCTGGGGAACATTTTCAATCTGTTCCATAACATTCTTGCTGTTTTCTGACTTCTAGTAACCTTTTACGTCACAAAACACACCCCTGTCTGGTCGACATTGACCAATAAGAAAACTCCCAAATGAACCGGAAATAGTGCCCTTTAAAATGTCGGTACTTCCTAGTTCTCTAAAAAGAGAGTTCTGTGAGTTGCCGTTGGAGTCGGGCTGGAGAGTTTGCAGCTCCAGTCGTTTGGGAGAACAGAAGTCCAGCCATGATAAGGCTCTTCCGAGATTGGGATTATGACATCTTCCACCTCTGAGTGGAACTCGGACGAACCCCTCTCATGTGAGGTCCACTGGCTGAGGTGAACTTGTGTCAGACGGAATATCGTCACTACTTCGGACGAGTCACAGCCATCCTATGGAGACGCTGGACAGGTAGCGTTAACTGGAACTCCGTATCCGCTGATTCATCTTCAGAGAGGTAGCGAGTCAAGTTTACTACCGAGCGTACCGAGGAAAGCTGGGTTCGAATGGAGAGTGTTGTTTCTGGTCAACACTCTCCCTCACACACCATCTTTTACTCCCTTTAAACTTCATTTTCCATCTTTAAATTCTTCTATCAAGTAGAAATCATTCCAGATATTTTAGAAATGTCTGTGTAAAGTCTTCCAATCACCGCCGTGTGGTTGATCATAATTGTACAGCTTGCTGATTAATTATGTTGTTATTTTCATATTTTGCCAAATTGATGTAAATGTTTGATGTTAAACTTTGATTCTGTAAATAAATGACCACATTCATTTTGATGGGTCAAAGATAAATAACGTCTCACGATACATTTTATTAAATTCAATGCACGTTATATACAGTCCAGAAAAATGAAAGAACTCGTTTAGTTGATGAATATATCTCTGGATATGTCATACTACATAGCTAAATATGCTAGTAGATGAAATCTGCAGCCACTTCTTCAGGTTGTCCTCCATCCCTCGTCCTCAGCAGGAGTGGTATAATTATATTGTCCTGTTCGAGCTCTGGCAGGTGGTGTTCCTACATGTTTAAATTAAATCTAAAATTCTCAGAGAAACTACATTAGCTTATATTGTTTGCACATAAACAAATGCCAGTTTCGATCCATGCCGGAAGTCGCGCCCATAATTCACACAAGGCACCATGGGGCCTAGGAATAAGGTGGATAGGTCTATTAATTAGTAGTAATATAGCTTTCACTTCTTATGGTTTAAATTCAAAGCAATTTTTAACATCTTAATTACTAATTAGATATTTTTGTCAGCTTGAACACATTTTGTAATATTTTTACCTTCAGGATGTGCCTCTTTTTTATCAAGAGGTTTAGCCACAGGTTGGTCCTCTTTTGGTTTGTCTTCTTTTAGTTGTGCAAGTACAGTTTCTTTAATTTTAGCTTCCTCCTCTCTTTCTTCTTCCTTTTCAGGCTTTCCAACTTTTATATCTGCAGACATTAAGATATCTTCAGAGACAAAACAATCATGCTACTATGTTTACATCCAATTAGTACAAGTCAGTGCAATGTTAATTGACGACTCCTTTTATTATTTATGACACCTGTTGCCTTTTTGAGGACTAAAGGACATCATAAAAACCACAGCGTACTTCAGGGGAGTAATGTGGAGTCAGAAGCAGCCAAAGCAAAGCTTGCAAAGCTCTAGGGGGCATTGTAGCTTTGAATTCACCAATATGTAATATTTAGTTATTGTGTGTTACATAAAAATATGTTTTTGGCACTTGTTTTACTTTATGATGAGCAAAATTACAACCAAAAATACAATAAAATCACTAATATGTTGATTTAACACAAAGTGTAGACACATGAAACATGAAACAAATCAAAGACTTATGATGATGATGAATGGATATATCAGTAAAACCTAAACAATGTGTACATTTACAACCATTCCCCAGAAATGAATGAATCAGCATGTACTTCAGTTGCTGTATGTCAGGTAATAACTGTTCGAGTTTTGTACCTGTGTCATGTTCGCTGACGTGTTCTTTATGTGATGTTCTGGGCCTGACTCTTCTCAGCCTCCTGAAGGCAGCATGATCCTCCTCCATCTGTTCAGCCTCAGCCTTCCTGCTCTTCGTATTTTCATCACCATCATCCTTTACGTCAAGAAACTCTTCCTCACTGGAATCAGAGGGCGAAGTCTCTTCGTCGTCGTCAGATTCAGGTAGAGCGGAGCGATTAACCAACATTTTCAGATCTGATTGTTGGACTGATGGTGACTCCTTTTCATCTTCATCGTCAAACTGATCTTCAGGTTCCTCTGCAGGTTTTTCAGGTGGACTTCTGTCTTCCCTGAAAGTCACATCAATATTTATTGAAGACAGGTTGCTGTCTTCAGTTTCCAGTTTTGTCTTTTCCTCCTCTCCAGCTTCAGTTTTGGTTTCCTCCCTGGTCTCCTCTTCGTCAACCTTCATGGTTTTAGACGCCTCCTTTTCTTGATCTTGTAGTGTCACTTCAATTTTTAGTTCCTCATACGTCTCACTTTCTTCATTATCATCTGCTGAAGTGTCTTCAGTTTCAGGTTCCTCCTCCTCCTCCTCTTTGGCCAAATGGTCCAGAGTTTCAGGTTCCTCCTCCTC
>NC_056518.1:10547780-10548090 GCF_014905685.2 Nematolebias whitei | reverse complement strand
CCAAATGAGCCTCAATTTCAGGTTTTACTTCTGATGCTTTATCTTTGGCAAGATCTTCAGTTTTAGTTTTTTCCTCCTCTTCCTCCTCTTTGGCCAAATGGTCCAAAGTTTCAGGTTCCTCCTCCTCCTCTTTGGCCAAATGGTCCAGAGTTTCAGGTTCCTCCTCCTCCTCCTCTTTAGCCAAACGATCCTCAATTTCAGATTTTTCTTTAGATACTTTATCTTTGGCAAGATCTTCAGTTTTAGTTTTTTCCTCCTCTTCCTCCTCCTCCTCCTCTTTGGCCAAATGGTCCAGAGTTTCAGGTTCCTC
>NC_056518.1:10512619-10547770 GCF_014905685.2 Nematolebias whitei | reverse complement strand
TCTTTGGCCAAATGGTCCAGAGTTTCAGGTTCCTCCTCCTCCTCCTCCTCCTCCTCCTCCTCCTCCTCCTCCTCCTCCTCTTTGACCAAATGGTCCAGAGTTTCAGGTTCCTCATCCTCCTCCTCTTTGGCCAAATGGTCCAGAGTTTCAGGTTTTACTTCAGATGCATTATCTTTGACAAGATCTTCAGTTTTAGTTTCCTCCTCCTCCTCCTCCTCTTTAGCCAAATGGTCCAGAGTTTCAGGTTCCTCATCCTCTTCCTCCTCCTCCTCCTCCTCCTCTTTAGCCAAATGATCCTCAGTTTCAGGTTTTACTTCAGATGCTTCATCTTTGACAAGATCTTCAGTTTTGTTTTTTTCCTCCTCCTCCTTCTCTTTGGCCAAAAAGTCTTCAGTTTTAGTTTCATCATCTTCTATATGTTCATCAGTTTGGGGAGTTTCTTCCTCCTCCACTGCTTCCTCCTCCTCCTCCTTGGACAAATGGTCCTCAGTTTCAGGTTCCTCCTCCTCTTCCACTCTTTTACTTTGCACCAGAGTTTCACTTTGGTGTTTCTCCTCCTCCTCTTTGACGAAAAAGTCTTCAGTTTTAGTTTCATCATCTTCTAGATGTTCTTCAGTTTGAGGGTGTGCCTCCTTCTCCACTGCTTCCTCCTCTTCCTCCTCCTCCACTGCTTCCTCCTCCACCACTGATTCCTTCTCCTCTACTGCTTCCTCCTCTTCCTCCTCCTCCACTGCTTCCTCCTCCTCCACTGATTCCTTCTCCTCTACTGCGTCCTCCTCTTCCTCCTCCTTCTCTCCATCTTTGACCTCTCCCTCTCCTATTTGGATCTGTTCATCCTCCTCATCCAAGCTCTTCTCAATCCCAGGATGCTTTTCTTCTTGTTCTTTTCCTGTTTTCAACTCGTCCTTCTCTCCACCGTCTTCCTCCTTTTTCAGCTCTTCTTTTTGAGCCAGTTGTTCTGTGTCCTCCTTTGTTCCAACCTCCTCTTCTTCCTCCTCATCTGGAAGCTCTTCCTCTTTGCTTTCTTCATCTAATATTTCCTCCGTCAGTGAAGTCTCACGTTGCCTTTCTTCAACATGTGTCACTAGTGATGTGATAATATTAATTTTACTGTTTTTAAAATGACCGTGTGTGACTGAAAGAATGAAACAAACGTCTGAATACCCTCATCCTCCTCTGTCTTGGCCACTTCTGCTTCAGCGGCAGCTTCAGCGCGCTCTTCGGCCTCCAACTCGTCTGTTTTTGTGTTTGCAGTTAACTCTGCAGCAGCTTCATCTTCATCAGTCTGCATCATCTCTGTAACTGTATCAGGAAGCCTCATCATCAGTCGGAGACTATCGTTTTATTTGCTTTTATTTTCTTGGCTACAGAAGCAATTTCAAGCAGCAACAATAGTACGGATAAATGATTTAATAATAAATCATGCTGCAGTTAGTGACGCTTCTTTTGCCTTATAATACATTTAAAGGTGGGTTTAAAGTGGTGGAAGTTACGTTATTTATTTTACTGACCACAAATTACACAAATATGAAATATGTTATGTTAGACTGGCTTCGTTTGGTTCAATAATAATATATTGTGTTGTCCAACTAGGTGCTATATGACCAATAAATTGTATCTTTATGAAACAGGATTAGCCAAAGTAAAAAGCTTTTTTCTTTATTTTCTTGCTAGTGACAGTTTGCAGTCCTTTTTTATTTGTTTATTGGACTTAATTTATTTACTATTAGACTTGGGACATATCGCTATCTTCAAAAAATATATAATTATTATACGTAGTTAAATACATCGTGTGACAAAGTAAAACATTTTTATCACTGAACCTCCTTCAGTGTTTGACCCTAGAAAGCCCCCTGAGCATTTTTTATCATGAACATGAATAGGCTAAATTTAGGAGGGTCTTTTTCTTTAATCGTAATTTATTTGCGTATTGTAATTTATCGTGATGGTAATTTAAAAGTGTGCTTTGAATCCACATTTAAATTACAAAAAACAGAAACTAGTTGGTTAGTATTAAACTTAGTGTAAGTGTTCAAATATTTTCTGCCTTGACTGCACTTACTGTGCACATATAACAGAAAATGTATTTAAAATATGTTAAAAATGTGAAAAAAAAAGATTTTATTTACAGAGATGCGATGCAAACGACAGATATACAAAGAAAAAGGCACGAAAAATCCTCAGACGGGCACATTCGTTCATTAATGAAGTCTCATGTTGCATAAAATAACTTTTCAGTAAAAACAAAACAAGTAGACTCAACACGAACTGTGACAATATATTAAATATATATATTATAAAATATATATTAATGCACACGAGTTATAACAAATCACAAACGGTGTTGTTGCTCAACACATTCATTCCCACAAAGATTCAGGTTATGTTTTGATCCATGCCACGAAATATTAAAATTCAATGAGACAACACAAACTTTCACAAGACAGAAGTTTGGCCATAATAACAACAACAGAAATAAATAAAGTTGCACAGTTTGGCTCTAAATCTGCAGATTGTTGCAGCCGTGCATGAGAAACCTTCAGCTGTCTATGCGCTCGAGCTGGCGGTGCAGTTTACAGCTGATTCAAGAAAAAGCCCCAAACTCAGACGTTTGCTTACCTTTTTCAGCTGGAGGTAGAAAATCACCTAAATAAATAAAAAATATATAAAAATAAAGCATTTTACTTTATTCTTGAGAAATAAGTATTTGTATTTTGACCAGATCCGGCTCCAGAAGAATTTAGCTGGGGGGGCTGAAGAATATTTTGGGGGGGCCCAGTAAATAGTCATTTTATTTTATAAATATTTACGTAACTTTACCATTGAAATAACTGTATGTTGTTTATTAATACAAAACAATAACTTAAACAGTGACGTGTAGTCACCAGAAAATGTTGAGAAATTGTGCTCAAGTTTGCATAAACAATTTTTGCATAAATCTTCGAAACTAGCATTAATCGTTGTGTTTGAAACACCAGAAGCTTAAAAGTACATGAACTCCTGAAGAGAGGTGAAAATGTTTTTAAAAAATACTGAACATTTTTAACATTTCCACTCTTTTGTTGAACAAACCTGACATCAAATTAAAAAATCTCAGTGGAAAATCCATCTTTAAACAATCATTGAACTGAATAATCAGATTTTCTGCCTCTCTGTGGTAAAAATGAGTTGAACAGGTTCATCTTTTCAGACTCGAGTAAGGAATCCCTCTGGCTGTACTGGTCTATTCAGGTCTAACACAGAAGATGATTGAAATCTTCTTAATAATCTGTCCGTCCACTCAGTCTTTCCTGGTTAGATCCTTCTCTAAAAGTCCAGTTTAATCGCCTACAGCTCCCTCTGCTGGTTGGTTTGAGTCAATACATTGCATAGGTTCAACTTATTTACATGGTGTTGTAATCTCCTCTGGCACCGGGTCCGACTTTGACAAGGAAATATAAAAACTTGTGTTCTTACCTTTCTTTCTGATCAGCTTGATATCAGCTGGAGAAACTACAGGTTCATCTAAACAAAGACGGAGGCAGGTGTCAGAAGATTAATATTCATAAAAAAGCTACAATAAGTTGCTGTGGGCGTCAAAAGTAAATGAAAGTGGAACCTGTTTCAGGGACTACGTTTACGACCGGAGAGGCGACAGGTTCACCTGAAACCAGAGAAATTCAGCATCAGATGTCAGTTTAAAACTTTTTTTTTACTGAATTACTTTAATTTTATTTGTAGAAACAAACACCTTGGTCGCCAACGAGCATGCTTGACATGTAACCCACGAACAGATCCTTCTTGTCAGAGAACTCCAACACTGCATCCTCCACCACTTTCAGTGGGTCAACGGACACTTCAGGCAAGATACCTGGAAAACCAAAGCAGGAGTCAGAAAGTAGAATATTCTTATAGAAAACAACAAATGTCTTTTGTTTTAGACCTGGGCAGACCTTGATCACCAACCAGTGCTGAGGAGAGGAAGCCCAGGAGCACAGTGATCTGTTCTTTGGTGGTTTCTGCTGCTGTCTTCAGGACTGATAAGGGGCTGAAACCCACAGCCTGCTGGAGATCTGATCAATAAGAAACGTGGAAAAGGTCAAGGACTTTGTGAAAACTGGAGCAGAATATGTAAATGAAACACGACTGAATCAGTACCTTTGAACGTATCCAGTGTCACATCCAAAACGGCACAGAGCACATCCTGGACGTATCCTGCTGCTCCACTCACGGCGTCGTTAGAAACTGTGAAAACGTTTCTGCCGACGGCCACAGGGTCGATGAAGCTCACGTCGATTGTTCCTGAGGAGAAGGTCTCACCATCAGGACGAAGCCTTAGGTCAAACTAATCAACATTCAGGTTACTGAACCGTTTAGTTGAGTTTACAGAAAGTTGCAACGAATGTTCAAGCTTCCAACTCATCCATCCATCCATTATCTTTACCCGTTTATTCCATTTTGGGTCACGGGGGTCGCTGGTGCCCATGTCCAGCAATCACTGTGCGAGGGGCGGGGTACACCCTGGACGGGTCGCAAGTCCATCACAGGGACACATAGAGACAAACGAGACAAACAACCATTCACTCTCTCACTCACACCTAGGGACAATTTAGAGTTACCAATCAGCCTAACATGCATGTTTTTGGTCTGTAGGAGGAAACCGGAGTACCCGGAGAAAACCCACGCATGCACGGAGAGAACATGCAAACTCCACCCAGAAGGCCCCTGGACCGGGGTTTGAACCAAGGACCTGTTCGCTGAGAGGCAGCAGCTCTACCAGTTGCGCCACCATGCTGCGCAGCTTCCAACTCATGAGTTAAAAATTTACTGACCAGATCTCTCTCTCAAAAAAAAAGTAAATGCAATAAATTATGGGTTTTATTTATTTCTTAGCTAATTTCAGCTGTTTTCACATAAATTCAAAATTTTCATGGTAATTTCTGCTACTTTCAGCCTAATTAACTTGTTTTTCTAATTTCAGCTTGTTGTGCAACTTTCAGCTTTTTTCTGCTAGTTTCAGCTTTTTCGGCTACTTTTTGGCTGTTTTCATTTTTTGAGCTCATTTCAGCTCCTTCCATATCCTTCTCATAGTTTCAGCTTCTTTCTGCCTTTTCAGCTACTGGTACTGCATTAAAGGTATATATTGCAGTGATCAAGTACAATATTATATGCTAAAGAAATAGATTTACAGATAATTATTGTGCTTACAGTAACTGAGTCTGAAAAACATTTAACATTTATTTAATATAACAATTCTAGATGAAATATGTAGGTGAACGGATTTGACTCACTATTTGACAAGAAACTGGTCAGTTTTGTCTCTCAGTCACCTTAACTAATGCACAATAAACTGATAATGATTTATAAAGTGTTAATAGAGGAATTAATAATGTCTCTATAAACTATTTATTAGCATGTATAAGGGGAGCCTTATTGTGAAGTGGTACTCAGCTACTTTCTGCTAATTTCAACTTTTATTAGCTAATTTCCAAAATGTGCTCATTTCTGCTTACTGTACTTTTCGCACTATAAGTCACAGTTTTTTGCATATTGCCCTGTGACTTATACGCCAAAGCGACATATTAATGGACTTTTCCCATATTTATAATCCAATTCTTGGCTGAGATACGACTGTTTTCATTCATTCTGACTGAAAATATTGAACACTACCATTTTCAGCTGCTAGATGGCACTCGAGCGGTATGGCATGCCATTGTGTCATGTAATGTGACTGTAAATGTTAAATGTGGACACGCTCTTTTGATATGATTTGAAACAATGAAATAAAATAGCTTGTACCTTTGCATACATCCAGCACGCTGTCTAGGACGGCACAGAGCGTGTCCTGGATGTAAACTGTTATTCCAGAAACCGTCTCGTTTAAAACGTTGAACGCCTTCCTGCCTATAACCACCGGATCGATGAAGCTGAAGTCGGTTGTTCCTGAGAGACAGGAAGAAGAAAAAGAAGCGGCACCAATAAAAACCGTTGAGGATGTTCTCAGACGTTAAGAAGCTGCAGATGAATCAAACCCATTTCAATACCTTTCACCACATCCAGTATAGAGTCCAGTACGAAGCAGAGCACACCCTGAACGCAGCTCACCACCTCACATGTGAACTTGTTAGTGGCGCTGATGACACCTCTGCCGATTACAACAGGATCAACGAAGCTCAGATCAGTTTTTCCTGAGAAACCAAAAAGGCCAAATTAAGGAAAGAGTTCAGTTACCTCAACAAACCAGACAGTCAGAAGAAAAAGAATTAAGTGAAGGTAGATTAAATATCATTTGATGCTGTGTGAAACATCAAAACATGCAAGTGAGACGTGAATCAATAGGAAGACAAACCTTTTCTTATATCCAGAGTGGTCTCTGTTACAGTATCCACAACAGCTCCCAGCGCGTCCCTGAGGTGCTCCAGCACTCCACCCAGGAAGTCACTGGTTGAATGGAAAGCTCTTTTACCGATAACTGCAGGGTCTACGTAGCTGAGGTAAAAATTTCCTGTGGTGCATACGGACGTTTTGGTTACATGAGAATAAAAAAAGACTTGTTTGTGGTGCGCTCACTTTGCTTGAATTCATTTTTTATACCTTCTTCGTCTGAATAATAGCGAACAAAGCCGTCTTTCGCTTCTCTGATTTCCTCCGCTGCGTACGCAGCAGCAGACATGGGGTCACTTAAATCAGGGGCACATTCTGAAAACAAGGAGTCAGCGTTTTAGTGCTTGTGTTGATGTGCGCGCAAAATGTTTGCCACGTTCAAAAACATACCTTGGAACTTATTGAGAAGGCTCGACACTTCATCCACGGCGTCGTTTACAGCTTGAACTGGGTCCGTTATGATTTGCTGGATGTCTGAAAACGTGGGGATAAAAAAAAAAAGCTGCGTGAAATGCTGAAGTGCTCGTGAGCTGCCACACTTTCAGGGACTTCTGAACTTACCAGGTACTGCTTTGTATTCCACAAAGTCAAACATGATCACACCCACAACAACCCAGGACAGGAGAGCAGCGAGGGCGATCAGCAGCTCCACGGACATCTTCAGCTTCCTGAGGAGCTCCAGAGCTTTGGCTCTGAGAGAGCTGGTCTGTGTTGCCCCCCCGGACCCTCCAGCTGCTCCCACACAGCTGGGTTTGGCTGCTGTGTGTGGGGAATGACATTTAAGAGGATGAGCTAGAAAACAGGTTGGCACGTAAAAATTTCACATTTAGACACTTTTTTTTTAATTTTCAAGTCCATCTTAGTCTAAGACACCCTCCATTTACAAGAACAAAAACATGTCAGCATAAATAAGCTTAAAACATAATGAGCATGTGATCAAAATACACCAGGACTCCCATATATCACCTCTAAACTACTGGAAAAAATTGTGGAGTCTCAGTTGAAACAGTTTTTGGGGGATCACGCTATCCTTGAGTTATTCCAATCTGGCTTCAAATCTCTCCATAGCACTGAAACTGCTCTACTGAAGATTTTTAACGACATTTTCATATCCACAGACGCAGGTGATTCTGTGCTGTTGGTCCTATTGGACCTTACATCTGCTTTTGACACCATCGACCACAAGATCCTCATTTCTAGACTGGAGAAGTGGGTGGGCATCACAGGGTCAGCCCTTAAATGGTTTGGGTCCTACCTCTCTGACAGAACCTTCTGTGTCAATATCAAAGATTTTAGTTCGGCATCGACCGCACTCCAGTGGGGGGTACCGCAGGGGTCCATCCTCGGTCCCCTTCTCTTTTCTTTATACCTGCTGCCACTAGGTGCTATTTTCCGCAAACACAACATACCCTTTCATTTCTACGCCGATGATTGCCAAATTTACTTCCCCCTGAGGCACAGAGGCACACGCTCTATTCAGCCTCTTCTTGACTGCCTGGCTGACATCCGGGACTGGATGGCTTTAAACTTCTTAAGCTTCAATGAGAAGAAGTCTGAAGTCATGCTGTTCCATCCCAGTGGCTCACTCATGAACCATGACATTGACCTTTTCTCTCTAGCCTCGCTAGAGAAACAAAAGGTCACTAATCTGGGGGTGATAATGGACCCGTCCTTAAAACTCAACAGTCACGTAAACATGATGGTCAAATCCAGTTTTTTTCAGCTGAGACGGCTGTCTAAGCTGAAGCCTATACTCTCCAAAAAGAACCTTGAGACAGTGATCCACGCCTTCATAACATCTAGGCTTGATTACTGCAATTCACTTCTGTTTGGAATCAGTCAGTCCTCCATTGCTCGTCTACAACTGGTCCAAAATGCTGCAGCCCGATTTTTAACTGGTACAGGCTATAGAGAGCACATCACGCCAGTTTTGGCCTCCCTGCACTGGCTACCCATTCACCTTCGGATCCAATTCAAAATTCTCATGTATGTTTTTAAATCACTGAACAGTTCCGCCCCATCCTATCTCACTGATCTTCTGCAGCCATATGTCCCACCGCGCTCTCTGAGGTCAGCAGACCAGATGCTTCTCTCAGTCCCAGAAACCCGTCGTAAGCTCAGAGGTGACAGGGCTTTCTCTGTTGCAGGTCCACGACTGTGGAATGAGTTGCCACTGAGTGTCCGGCAGGCTCCCACACTCTCAGTCTTTAAGTCTCGCTTGAAGACCCACTTCTATTCTCTTGCCTTTAACACGGTGTAATTTGTTTTGGTCCGGTCTGTTCTCTACTCTGTTGGCCATTTTAGTTAGCTTCTGCAGCTATTTGTATCTGTATTTCTATTTTATGTTTTCCTGTCTGCTGTGCATGTTTGTTTTCTTTTGTACAGCACTTTGGTTGGCCTTGTTGCTGTTTTAAGTGCTCTATAAATAAATTGGTATGGTATGGTATATATGAGCAAAAAAAGAAGCTACCATCAGAATAAATTTTAACAATCAGAGCGTAACTTTATTAAAACGTATCTAAGTTTCAGACAAAACCTTTTTTATTCATGAATCCTACGTCTGAAAACCTCGAGGGAATAGACTGAAACTCTGAAAAAGATGGGAGTCATTAATGAATGAGGCTTATCTGCTGCACCTGGCTTAGACTGCAGTACGGCAAGCAGGTCGTGTATTTATTCAATATTCTTAATATCAAGCCTTAGTTTGAACCCACTGGTTTGCAAATATGCTGCAATAGTTGCACATTTTGTTGCACTGGGTTAACTTTATGGTGCGTTAGTTCAACTAACAGTCTTACTGGTTATACTAGTAACACACTAGTTGACTATTTGACACATTTATGTCTTTACTAGTGCAGTAGTGCACCTAAAAACATTAACTAGTCAACTAGTTTAGTAGCTTAAACAGGGGTTCCCAGACTTTTCCATGCCATGGCCCCCCACACATCATTAGCTTCTGGCGGCCCCCACTTTGAAAAATACTGGCTTAAAATGTTTTATAGTTAACTAGTATGGCTCAAAACATGCATTGGTTAAACATTGTGATGAAATTTGGCCTCACTAGTTATCTAGTTTTGCCCATTAGTTGACTACTAGTTGGATAATGCACATAAAAATTTAAACTAGTTGGCTGGTCAACTATCAATGTTAAATTTCAATTTGGCACCAGTCGACTAGTAGGGATCAGTTGTGTTGATTAGTTAACATACATCGGCTTTGATGCATACTTGTACAAAACAGTTAACTAGTTTAGTCAAATTGTCCACTAGTGCGTTGAAAAGCCAACTAGTTACAACATTCAGACTGAGTGCAGCAAAATGGCTGACTAGTCTAACTTCTGTTTCAATTAGTAGAGCAAAAGTGCTACTAGTTGGCCCAAAGGTGTCATGAGTGAGAGTTTTTGTGAAATAATGCACCAAAACAGTAAATCAGTGCGACCTGATTAGAAACTGGTGCAGTACGTTTGAACTAGTTGGTTAAAAATAAAGAAAAGCTTTGCAGAGAGTGGTGAAGGCTGCACAGAAGATGTTGGAGTCAGCCTCCCCACCATCACAGACATCTACACCTCCAGATGCAGGAAGAGGGCCACCTGCATCATGAAGAACCCCACTCACCCAGCACACACACTTTTTGCCCCACTCCCCTCAGGAATGAGGTTGAGGAGCATTAAGTGTAGAACCACTAGACTGAGGAACAGCTTCTACCCTGAGGCTGTTAGACTCATGAATCTCTAATCCGGATAAAAAAACACTATAATGCCACTTTGATTGTTGATATGCTGCTGATTATCCATGCTGCTGATCTCATGCTGCTGATTTATTTCATGCTGCTGTGTTCTTCATACTCATCTACTCACACAGACTCATGTTCGTGCTGCTGTTGTTCAGCATATTGTTTTGCACTGTTAGTGTTTAGTGTAGTCCTCAGTTTATATCTTAGATCTTTATTTACTCTTTCTTTTAGTTTATATTTTTGTTCTTGTTGGATGTAACTGGGACCCTGTGTACACAATTTTGTTCCACCTCATGTACCACATATGATGAGAATGACAATAAAACCAACTTGAACTTAAAATGATCCTTGATATAAAGAATATTGAATAAATACACAAACTGCTTGCCATACCACACAATTTCCATAATTGTTTCAGATGCAAGAAAGAACCATGCGACTAAAGAAAATTATAAAACAAATTCAATAACACAATAAGAACAAGTAGTTTGGGAAACAACTACAACAACAGAGTGAAGGTTGTTGAGGTCCTACACTTACTGAGCAGCACCCATCAGCTGCTGTAAATGAGTTTTTATCCTGCTGCTAGTATTTCTGAAAAGAGAACGTGTTCTTATCTTGAGAACAAGGAATGATCCTTCTAATCAGATAATTAAAACTCTTTACGTCTCTGGTTGTGTGCTGACACTGATCCCATTTGACAAGAGACTCTGCTGCACTGAAATGTGTTTTGTCAAAGGAGCCGAACTGACTTCGGATCAGTGACAGAAACAACAAATAAAGTTCTTGAGTAAAACGACTTTTCATGAGCTATTTGTGAAAACATCAGTAGATGTTGCTCAGTCGTCTACGTTTGAGTTCACGGAAACTTTGAATCGCAAGCACTTTGTCATAACAAGAATTTAAGTTTGTTTTTCCTTCAACACTGACATACAAATGTATAACTCCTGTTTAACGAAGCATCACGAAGGACCCCACTCACCCAGCACACACACGTTTTGCCCTGCTCCCCTCAGGAAGGAGGATGAGGAGCATTAAGTGTAGAACCACTAGACTGAGGAACAGCTTCTACACGTTACACGACTGCAGCAGCTCTCAACAAAACCTGCCTGTTAATGTATTTTTAATAACTCTGCTGAAGCCCAGAGGCGTAAACAGACTCAGTCATTAGACGTAAAAACGTATGTGAACTAAAGCTGTGCCATGAAGCGCCGTAAGGCAGTACATTGTGCTATTTATTTGTTCATATTCACATTAAATGTGACTTTATGATCTGGCTGTTACAGATCAGGTTATTTAAAAAAAAAGATTTAAAGTTAATGTAACTTTTTTAGAGCGGACGCGAGGAAACGTTATTTCATATTAATATTTCCATGTTCTTTATTAAGCAGCAGCAGTCACGTCTGTTACAGGAGACCAGCTCTCCTGCAATATGATATCTTATATTTATAGCCACCAGTTTTCAGCACTTACTTCATGGAGGACATCAAAACATCCTTTACATGTATTTTACTCGTTAATGATGGAGCTCGTGTGTTTTACAGCAGTCCTACCTTCAGCCATGGTTTCAGCTGTAGGATCCTCTGAGCTACACACGAAGCCTCCTCATGTACAACCGGCTGGAACAGCTTCAGTCTCCAGTTATTCAAAATAATAAATAAACTCGCAGTCGGTGAATTAATCCATTTCCACTTGTTGATCAGAGGCTTCTTTCTTTATTGGCGTCCAAGAAATGAAAAGGAAATAAAAAAAATTTAAAAAAAAGGAATATAAATAATAATAAATAAATTGAAAGCTCACAGGGGAAATTTGGAGCTGCCAGATCGGCAGCGTTTAGTTGGGGGGGTCTGCAGGGGAGGAAAAGGCCGAGCTAAGCACAGGGGCTGGGCAGGGCGAGGGCCCCCCCACCCCTGTTATTGGTGCCTCACATGGGGATAGAGCAGATAACTTGAGGTTAACTTCACCCCCCCCACCCCCCTGAAGTTCAGGTTATTCTTAGCGGGGGCTCAGCAGCAGCTGCTCAAACCAACCTTTTTAGGTGGTTGAAGGGGGGAGAGAGATCAGATGACCCCCCACCCCCCCCACCCCCGCGGGGTTCCTCAACAAGTGGCTTGTTTTGGGCCGGAGCCCCCACAGTGTCCTCAGAGGTGGTCGGTGTAAATTCATAACCTCGACCCTTTCAGTGCTCGCAGAATGTTTTGAGATAATTTTATGAATTTTAATAAATCAAAGTGTTTTTATTGACAAACAAAAAGGCCGAACAGGAAGTTGTAACAGATGAATGAAGCGGCGCCATCTTGTGACCCCCTCCGTCAACACCAGCTGTGAGCTGCAGGTTTTATGTTCACACACTTTAAAAACTAAATAAGTACGCTCCTCATATTTAACTAAAGGCGAGTTATTAATAATAACCTGCTACTACAAGAAGCAGGCCGTCATGGAACTACAGGTGTCTGTTAGTAAAATATCCCTTAAACCAGTGCACAGATTTGATTGAAAACCCAAAGTTTTCATCGGATGAACGTCTACGACCGATTAATATTTGCAGAAAACCTGATTCAAGATGGCAAAATATTTTATGAACCACTGGATAAATGTGAATGAAACTTACAAAGTAAGCACTGTGGCCGCCAAGTCCAACTGCCCTTAAAGAACACTAAACTGGTTTTAATCCAGTCAGCTTTGCAGATACTGAGCTGAAGTTTGGTGTGGTAGTAGCTGAGAGTTATATGCAACACATACTCTGATGTTCACCGCACAAGATTTTTGCTAAAACCATCAGCATTATCTGTTGCGAGTCAACCCTGTTTGTCTGTTAGCAAAATATCTCATGACGCAATGAACAGATGTTAATGAAACCCTCAGGAAGTAATCACTGGATGTATTTCTGCAACTGGTTAAATGTTGGATAACTTTTTTTAAAGATGGTTGTCACAGCTAATGAACCGTAGAAAACATAAACGGCCATAACTCATGAACTGTGCCGTGGTGAAGGCGAGTCAGTCCCAACACGAACCAAGCACGACGCTACAGAACATTATTTTCATGGATAATCAAAACTACAGATAAGAACACAAAGTTTGTTTTCTCAGTCATCCAGGTATATAACAACAAAAAAGGTTGAATCATGTCATCTGGACTTCGTTTTTTGTTCAAAAGAAACGTTTCGCCCCTCATCCAAGAGGCTTCGTCAGTCTGAGGCCTAGCCATCTGGTATTACCCAGAAGCCACCCTGACTCTTGTGTTTCAAGCCTGCCTCAGATACCCCTGGAGTTAGGCTTCTGGGTAATACCAGATGGCTAGGCCTCAGACTGACGAAGCCTCTTGGATGAGGGGCGAAACGTTTCTTTTGAACAAAAAACTAAGTCCAGATGACATGATTCAACCTTTTTTGTTACAGATAAGAACATTTTTTTAAGACATCGTCAAACCAGATCTGTAATAATTGCAAGGTTGTTTATTTCAAAACCAGCTGTGTACAAGTAGCAGACGGACAATAAATAATGAAACGATCCAAAACCTTCTCGTGTGCCTGATAAATTAGGAAAAAAGGAGATTAAAAAGAAACAAGTTACCGCTCACTTGGATGGAAATCAACATAAATAGAGGAATGGCGCTTTAATCCTGAAGTGTAGGTTCTCACCCAGACATGATTTTAATACCAAATCAAAACATAAAAACAAATAAACCTGCAACGTATAACACTGATCGATTATAAAAAATGCTGCTGTAAACATGTTTAAAAATACACAGGATGGAGGGACAAACACGAGAACACGTCCTTCATTCTCATGAGGTCAGCGGCCGTTTGTCAGGCCGCTGAAGCTAAAACATAAAGTTTGTATACAGCCTGCTGCCAAACGTGAACGCAACATACACCGCCAAACAGCTAAACAATGGTTTCAGCAGGCGAAGAAATCAGCCCCATGTTAACTACACAAAGCTAAACTAAAAGGTACATTAAGCCGCTCTAAAAATCATTGTCTGAAGCCGAAATGCAACGAATGCAGTTAATATCAGTGATGATGTCATACAGTTTGAGCCCGGGCGGGGTTAGTGTAGAAAGCATGAAGGCATTCCTTTGCATTAGAAGAATTTTACTAAACATGAAAAGGCAAGAACAGGTTTTGTAAGTACATCTAAAGTTCCTTGAGAAGAGAAGAGAATTGTATTAGTCTTATATATATATATATAAAAAAAAAAAAAAAAAGGTCGGAGAACTCCCGGAAGAATTTCAGAGCTGCTTCGCTCCACGACGTCTATTAGCGTACCAACTTTTACTCTTAGCTGCGAGGATCTGAATCATCCTAACCTTAGAACGTAAAAACAAACCCCACGTGTTCCCAAATGATCAAAATATAAAATGAAACAAACAAAAAGTAAACAAGCAATTTATATTTACACTAAATACACATCCCAAAACATAACTCAGGGTGATTAATTCTGACCCCCCCCTCCCAAACCCAGAGCATCCTTTCATTTCATGGTGGGGTTGCTGCTCCTCCTCGGTTGGAATTCATGAAGTCAAAAAGCTTTCCTAAGATGAGAAAGAAGAAGGTGGCGCCCTCTGGTGGACATCCGGCGTCATCACGTGACGTGCTCAGAGGTTGTCTCCCGGCTGGTACTGAGGCTCAGTGGCTGTGAAGTAGTCCTCCAAAAAGGCTTGCAGGTACTCGAAGGTGGGCCTCTCCTCGGGGTCTTTCTTCCAGCACTGCACCATCAGCTCGTGCAGAGACGTGGGGCAGTCCTGCGGGCACGGCATGCGGTAGCCTCGCTCCACCTGCTCCAGCACCTCGCGGTTGTTCATGCCTGCGGAGGAGAAGCAGACAAAAATATTTATGTTATCATTTGGAGCAAAACAGCTGCTCTTAGACGAGACAAACTGCCGTCTCTAAGAACGGTTCTCCGTTTATAATATTATATTTAGTGTCCTTTTATTCCCTGCCACTGAAAGACCCGTGTCTGTTAGCAAAATATCTCATGAACCACTTGATAGATTTTACTGAAATTCTCAGAAATTAATCAGTGGACGAACAGTTTTAACTGATTAACGTTTAGAGTCGGCTCAATTCAAGATGGCCACCCGAGCCAACTAGTCTTAGAAAACACAACAATGAGAGAAGTTAGCCAGTTTTACAGGAACTGAGCTAAAGATTGGGTCTGGTAGTAGCTGAGACTCGTCTCCAGCATATAATCTATGATGTAATGGATCGTGCAATATTTGCTTTTAAAACTTCCCCAGTAACTAGTAAGTGTTAAAAGTGTCCATCTGTTAGCAAAATATTTTAAGAACAACTGGCTGGATTTTAATCAAACTTTCAGAAAGCAATCATTAGATGTTTATCTACGACTTATCAAGTGTTGGAGTCAACACAGTTCACACTGAGACTTTAGCCAAACACAAACACAGCTCCAACTGCGATTCCTTCTTTACGTTCTCCGTCATGAAACGACAGACGACTCCGTGGTCTCACCTGGATACGGCACTCTGCCTTTGGTCACCAGTTCGGTGAGCAGGATACCGAAGGACCACACGTCGGACTTGATGGTGAACTTCCCGTAGAGCGCGGCCTCGGGAGCGGTCCACTTGATGGGAAACTTTGCTCCTGAAACAAAACAGCACGTCAAACAGAACGCTGGAGGAGTTTCCATAACGGCTTGCTGCTTCTCTGCTGCAGCTCCTGCAGAAACACTTAAAGAGGAAGTAGGTCGGCGTTCACTGCAGACCTTCATCTGTGGTTCGTGTGGCGCACACGCACGTACGGACACCATCCCCCTCCAGGGAACCACTTCATTACTTTTGTCCGTACGAGTTTGCTTTTGTCCCGGTTAAAGAATCAAACACCGAGCTGCCGCTAAATGAACAGATCAACAGGAAGTGACGTCCATGCAGCTCGAGTCTGATCTGGAACAAAATTGACGCCATTTGTGGTTTGAGCTATGGTTTAATAAAAACCTACAGTGGGTCTTGAAGTCTGCTGCAGTTAGCTCCCACTGCACACTCCTGGTTTCCACCAGAACAAATCCACTCAGCGTGTAAAACTGCCCAGCTCTCCTGCTGACGGTGAGCTCCAGGAACGAGCGCTCAGCGAGACAAAGAGCACTTCGGTCGTGTTCAGACGTCTCGCTGTGCTTCCAGTCTGACGCTCAGCGTCAGCGCTGTGAAGATACGTCCCAGCCAAGAAAACCATAAACCTGCTCACACGAAGACAAGGTCTTTGACTGGGTCTGGGCGTGTTTCTGTCACTGGATGTCCAACTACAACAGATTCACTTCAGAGACGATCTCATGTAAAATGGCTCTTCAGAAAAAACACAAGCATCGATTTATTTGAGTCGCTTTTAGATTTGCTATGATTGTAGATGAGAGTAGTCCTCAACACTTACTGCAAGTGCTAATCATTGCACAACATATCTCTGGCATTAAGAGTTGGAGTCTGTTCGTCTGTTGTCAAAAGAACTCGCTGAACGGATTTCAATGACACTTTTGAAAAGTAATCAGTGGAAGCACGTTTACAGCTGATTTAACTTTGGGAGTCAAACAATTCAAGACGGTCGCCACAGTTAATCAACTTGAGCCAACACAAAAATGGCTCGAACTCGGTCTGTTTTACAGACACTGGGCCACATGTAGATGTGGTAGTAGCTGAGAGTCATGTGTTTTAAGGTTGAACCAAAATGGCTATGATGTCATCATTTTTCAGCATAATAAAGACTATTTGAGAACGTTTCAGCATAAAAGCAGCATTCCTAGGCACGAGGCATTACTTTTCAGAGATTCTGACCCAGTTTGCAGTGCTTTTGTGTTCTACTACAATAATAGTAAAGTGCAGATGTTTAGAACTAGATGAATATGAAAGAATGAATAAAAACCTGTGGAGTGGTAGTAAAGGCCCTACCTTGCCTGGCTGTGTATTCATTGTCCTCAATGAGCCTCGCCAGGCCGAAGTCAGCGATCTTACACACAAGGCCGTCTCCGACGAGGATGTTGGCTGAGCGCAGGTCTCTGTGGATGTAGTTCATCCTTTCGATGTACGCCATCCCTGCTGCCACCTGGGAGATGGAGTTATTTTTCTCCATTTAGCATCACATCATTAAACAGTTCATTGCTAAACGAGACTTTTTTATCCAGTCAGTTTCTAAATAAAGACGACAGACGTGCTGAATGAGTAAACAACACTTTACTACGTTTAAGTTGTATCTGTAAACACAGAACTGCTGCCACTGAGGGATCATTAACATTTCATTTGACAAATGTAAAAAGCTAAATGAAAATGGCTAAAAGTGTGCTAAACTGGACAAACTGGTAAAAACTGAGGCCGGTCAAATTAATTTGTTGATAAATGAAATTCAAAGTAAAAAAAACGACGACGTAAATGAGCAGCTCACCTGAGCGGCCATGTCCACCAGGTTCGGCAGTTTGAGGCCTCGGCCCTCTCCGTCTTTAAGGAAATCAAGCAAACTTCCTGAAATTGAGACAAAAATATTTAAGATCAAAAAATTGTAGATGTGATGTCATAGATAACTTTGACAGCTGTCAAGTCAGAGTTCACGGAGTGAAGAAGTACATTTTTGTCGGACGTTGCTTTTCTGAACTCTTAATCGTTTTCCTGATTAAAAAACATGCAGAAAAGAAACTGATGACTTCTGCATACTTTGTGTACTCATGCAGGGGATGGTGCTCCGACTCTGTGCTTTGAAACTTTTATACTTTTACTAAAATGTAACAGTTCCCAATAGAAATATATAAAGATCTCTTCAGCTCATTCCTTGTTTTCCTTGAATTCTGTTTCAGCTTACGTAGTAAATATTTAGGTCTTTTTATGTTTTTGTTAGTAAGTATTTGGCTACTTTTGCCTTTACCTATTGTTCAGCTACTTACTTTTTAGCTAGCATTTTGCTGCTAGCTACTGTTCTGCTACATTTAGTTTCTAATTAACAAAAAAATTTCTAACTAACTTGTTGTTAGTTTTAGCTTTTATCTATCTTTTAAAAAAAATTTTTTAGCTAGTATTCTTCTAACAACAAAGTCCATGCTCAATAATCCAGGTATACAATCCAACATTTTTCAGTCAGGTCATCTGGACAGTTTCTTTTCTTTTTTTTTGTGCTGAAACGTTTCACCTTCGATCCAGATGGCTTCATCAGTCAAGGAAACGCACAACAAAACTGATTCTTCCCCCAACAGCTTACTCCAAAGTGGAACAAACTAGTTTTGTTGGTGCTAAGATGGTCTCTTTGGTACGCCCCTCCTCCATTGCCGGCCCTCTTCCTTGTTGACAGTCATGTCAAACTGGTTGAAAACAACAAAGTCCATGCTCAATAATCCAAACAGACCATCTAGCACTAACCAAACTGGTTTGTTCCACTTTAGAGTCAGCTGTTGGGGGAAGAATCAGTTTTGTTGTGCGTTTCCTTGACTGATGAAGCCTTCTGGATCGAAGGTGAAACGTTTCAGCACAAAAAAAGAAAAGAAACTGTCCAGATGACCTGACTGAAAAATGTTGGATTGTATTGCTTCTACTTTTAGCAAGCATTTGGCTATTTTAGCTTTTAGCTACTGTTCTGCTACTTTTAGCAACTGATCTGCCTCATAGCCTTTTTCTTCTTTTACATTTTAGCTAAACCTTAGCTAGCTTTAGTTAGTTTTTGCCAGTTTTAGCTTTTAGCTACTGTTTTGTTGTTATTAGCGTTTGGCTGGCATTTTGCTTCTTTTAGGTTTTAGCTGCTGTTTTCCCTCTTTAGCTTTTAGCTAGAGTTACCTAAACCACAGCCTGTACCTTTGCTCATGTACTCAGTGACGATGTAAATGGGTTCTTCGGACACCACGGCGTAGAGCTGCACCAGCTTATCGTGTCGGAGCTTCTTCATGATCTGAGCTTCCTCCAGAAACGACTCGGGTGACATGGTGCCAGGTTTCAGAGTCTTCACTGCCACCTTGGTGGTGCCGTTCCAGGTGCCTGATCAAAAAATAATAATTATATCTGTGCTAAAATTACTTTTAGAATATATATATTCATGTTCAAGTCAAGTCAAGTCAAGTCATATTTATTTATAGAGCAATTGTGATTAAAATGGTTCATATTTAACCTGAATTCAGTTACATTTTCTTAAACCACTACAAAAAATGTGGTGTTCAAAAATTATTTTCACTGCAGCATTCAGTTTGAAAACATCTGTCAAATTTTGATTCGGTATTACAGCAAAAATAAAAACTTTTCTCACTGAACTCGCACATACAGCTGCTGAACAACTTTGAACATCTGTCCAGTGCTTCGTTCGTGCCAAAAAGATACACACCCATCCAGACTTCTCCAAACTGGCCGTTGCCGAGACGTTTAATGAGCTGCAGCGACTCCCTCGGGATCTCCCACACGTCTTTGGTTTTGACGGACAGGTCCGTGAGACGAGGCATGCCTTTGTGGCACGGCACGATCAGTCGGCAGCACAGCCCTGCAGCCCTGGCTGAAGGGAAGTACGGAAACTTTTGATCTCAAGGAAGGAAAAAAGACCAGAAGTGTCACGGCAAAGCGTTTCTGCACACATTAGGGCAGCGGCCTCACCAGAGTAGTGCTGAACCAGCTGTTGGAGCGTCTCAAACTGGGCCCTGGTGGTGATATAGTAGCCCCCATTGTCCAGTTTGCGAATCTTATAGTGTTTCACGTGGTCTCCCTTGATGTCATCCCAGTCCTGGATGGAGAGAGAGTAAGCCCCTGAAACAGAAGAAATACAACCGTACGTTAAAAACAACCGTGTTAGTTCAAACAAGACCTCCAGGTGTGGGAATACTTCAAAAGCAGAACATCAGCTAGAGATGTTAAATATATTTAAAGTTGCTGTGTTTTATGTTTCATAAAACTGGATTCCTTTTCCACATTTATGTGTTCCTATACACCGCCCCGATTCTGGAAAAAGTTGGGACATTGTGTAAAATGTAATGATTTGAAAATCTCATAAATCTATATTTATACCACAATAGAACGTTGTAAACTTATCAAATGTTAAAACCAAGAAACTGTACCATTATTATGAAAAAAAAATTATGTAACTTTGAATTTCATAGTAGCAACGTATCTTAATGAAGTTGGGTCAGGGTCAACAAAAGGCTGTAAAATTAAGTGTTATAAATAAACTTGAAACTAATTAATTAATTGACAACAAGTCAATAAGAGTATAAAAAAATACTTTTTGAGAGTGTGAATCTCTCCGATGTAAAGATGGGCAGAGGTTCACCAGTCTAGAAAAACTATTCAAAAGCCTGCTTCTCTGACGGTATAGGGGTTCATTGGTGCCTCTGGCATAAACAGAGTGCACATCTGGAAAGGCATCATCAGTGCAGAAATTATATACCGTATTTGTCGCACCGTCCTATAAGTCGCATCAGTCCACATATGTCTAAAAAAGTGGAAAAATCCATAAATATGTCGCTTCACCGTATACGTCGCATCCATTATGCGTCACAGCTGACAACCTGGAAATGTGCGCCGGTGTTGTGCCAAAAATCGATGAGCTGCCAAAAGGCGGCCATGAGAGCATGCACAGGAGGACTTTAACAAGAATTTAACAAGATTAACACTTAAAAACAATTATTTGTTTGCTCAAAATTATAGTAAAGGTGTGTCACAGTCTAACTTTGCTTAATAAATGCACTTTGATGGTCAAATCAGCTGCGTTTCAAAAGCCCATTCGCAGCTGCAGGGGCACGCCGAGGGACAACTCTCTGTGCATTTCATCAGAATATAACAAGATAATCACCTAAAAACACTTTGTTTGTCCTGATGCATGCTCAATAATCCAGGTACAAAAATCTAAAAAAGTTCAATCATTTTATTAAATGTTCATTTATTGTTGTTTATTAAAACTGTTTATTAAAGTTAAATTATTAATTAATCCTTTTAAAAGTGTGCCTCAGTCCAACGTTTGCTTAATAAAAGGACTTTATCGGTCAAATCAGCTGTATTCGCTGCCTCTGTGCTCCGGGAGCGTGCAGAGGGAAGAAGAATAGGAAAGACGAACGCTGCTCGTGTCTTCGAAATTTAACAAGAAAATAACCTAAAACAATGATTTGTTGGCTCGAAATTATAGAAAAGGTGTGTCTCAGTTGAACTTTTACTTAATAAATGCACATTAATGGTCAAATTAGCTGCATTTCGCTACAAGCAGCGAGCAAAACGATAGCTGGTGAAGATTCTCAGTCATCCAGGACATGGTAAATTCAAAAAAGTTCAAGAAAAAACAATAAAGTATAAAGTACAAACCGGATTCCAAAAGAGTTGGGACACTAAACAAATTGTGAATAAAAACTGAATGCAATGATGTGGAGATGGCAAATGTCAATATTTTATTCGTAATATAACATAGATGACAGATCAAAAGTTTAATCTGAGTAAATGTAACATTTTAAAGGAAAAATATGTTGATTCAAAATTTCACAGTGTCAACAAATCCCAAAAAAGTTGGGACAAGCAGCAATAAGTGGCTGGAAAAAGGAAATTGAGCATATAACAAACAGCTGGAAGACCAATTAACACTAATTAGGTCAACTGACAACATGATTGGGTATAAAAAGAGCTTCTCAGAGTGTCAGTGTCTCTCAGAAGCCAAGATGGTAAGAGGATCACCAATTCCACCATTGTTGCGCAGAAAGATAGTGCAGCAATACCAGAATGGTGTTACCCAGCGTAAAATAGCAAAGACTTTTAAGTTATCATCATCAACCGTGCATAACATCATCAAAAGATTCAGAGAATCTGGAACAATCGCTGTGCGTAAGGGTCAAGGCCGTAAAACTCTACTGGATGCTCGTGATCTCCGGGCCCTTAAACGTCACTGCATCTCAAACAGGAATGCCACTGTCAAGGAAATAACAGAATGGGCTCAGGAATACTTCCAGAAAGCAACGTCAGTGAACACAATCCACCGTGCCATCCACCGTTGCCAGCTGAAACTCTACAGTGCAAAGAGGAAGCCATTTCTAAGCAAGCTCCACAAGCTCAGACGTTTGCACTGGGCCAGGGGTCATTTAAAATGGAGTGTGGCAAAATGGAAGACTGTTCTGTGGTCAGATGAGTCACGATTTGAAGTTCTTTATGGAACACTGGGACACCATGTCATCCGGACCAGAGAGGACAAGAATAGCCCAAGTTGTTATCAACGCTCCGTTCAGAAGCCTGCATCACTGATGGTATGGGGTTGCATGAGCGCTTGTGGCATGGGCAGCTTGCATGTCTGGAAAGGCACCATTAATGCAGAGAACTATGTTCAGGTTCTAGAACAACATATGCTCCCATCTAGACGTCATCTCTTTCAGGGAAGACCCTGCATTTTTCAACACGATAATGCCAGACCACATTCTGCAGCAATCACAACATCATGGCTACGTAGGAGAAGGATCCGGGTACTGAACTGGCCAGACTGCAGTCCAGATCTTTCACCTATAGAGAACATTTGGTGCATCATGAAGAGGAAGGTGCGACAAAGAAGGCCCAAGACGATTGAACAGTTAGAGGCCTGTATTAGACATGAATGGGAGAGCATTCCTATTTCTAAACTGGAGAAACTGGTCTCCTCTGTCCCCAGACGTCTGTTGAGTGTTGTAAGAAGAAGGGGGGATGCCACACAGTGGTAAAAATGGACTTGTCCCAACTTTTTGGGATTTGTTGACGCCATGAAATTTGGAAACGACAGATTTTTCCCTTAAAATGATACATTCTCTCAGTTTAAACTTTTGATCTGTGATTTGTGTTCTATTCTGAATAAAATATTAGATGTTGGCACCTCCACATCATTGCATTCAGTTTTTATTCACAATTTGTTTAATGTCCCAACTTTTTTGGAATCCGGTTTGTATAATAAATAAAGTCCAGTTGTTTTTGTATTGAACTTTTTTGAATTTGTCATTATAGCCACATTTTACCTATTACATGATAAAATGTCATGTTATACAGCTACTACTACTCTGCTACCATCTAGTGGTTAAAAATAGTACTGTTCAATTTTTGTTTTCAGTCAGAATGAATGAAAACGGTCATATCTCAGCCAAAAATTGGATTATAAATATGGTGAAAAAAATCCATAAATATATCGCATCGGCTTATAAGTCGCAGGGCATGCAAATTATGCAAAAACCTGCAACTTATAGGCCGAAAAATACAGTACAGGTTTTAGACCATCTTGTCCCATTCAGAACTTTTGAACAGCTAGAATCCTACAGTACATCATACAAGAATGGGACAACATTCAACTCCTAAAGCTCCAGCATCTACTCAGTCCCTAAATGTTAACAGACTGTTTTTAAAAGAAGGGAAATACTTCACAGTAGTGAACACTGTCCAGTCTTTTCTTGATTTCAGACGTGTTGCTGTCATCAAATTCATAATCGCCTCATTTTTTGAGCCCTGTCGTGGATTCAAGATGGCACTTGGAAAAATACCCTCCGTCCGTCTGGTTAGTATTGTGAGCTGGGTAATTGGAAAATTAAGCAATGTGTTGACTTCCATTTTGGTGTGTGGGTGCATCTAGGCATAAGAAAGGTCACTATTGAAAATTGGATTGCCACATCAAAATCCAAAATGGTGACCGCCACGTAGAAATGTAAACTGGCCGCTCCAAACATTTGAGGAAACTATGCTTTCTAGGTTTTATATTGTTTAAAAATAAAAAGTTTCTTCAGATGACTGGGGTGGCCCAAGATTTATCTATGTTGGCCAAGGCCACCATTTGCCACCCCTTGGCTCCACCACTGCTACTGGTGGTGGATAAAATTGCTCTCTCTACCTGCCAGGACTCGTCAATATGTGCCGCCTCGGACAAGCAAAAAAAGACAAATAAACCTCCCTTTGTTCTTGTCCACAGTGTAACTCATCCCCACTTTAATATTTTGCACCAAAAACACAAGTTTTACTTACTTAACTTACTTAAGTTGTTCAGCTCCAGTCCAGAAAACATTAACCTCAAAAACTAAAAACATTCATTATTCAAATCCCTCAGTGTCGGGGGGACATGGGCGTATTGTTTGCTTCCCTAAAAATGGTAGAACTTAGCAAACATTTGATTTGTGAACAAAATATGAGTTGATGGGATTTTCAAACCATTGCATTTGAAACCCAGTCCTCGTGTCAGCACGTCGCTGGGAGTACCTTTGGTTGTTTCGCTCTCTCGAATGAGAAAAGTGCCTCTGGCATTGCCACCGGAAAGGAGCTGCCTCTCTGCGTCCTTTCGACCCAGTTTACCAAAATACCAGCTGCAGGAGAGGAGAAAACAAACGATGAAGTCCAACATTTGTTTTAAATCATTTTGCTGTATTGTCTATATTATTTAGGATAAGCTCCCTGCTGACGGAGCTGCCGTGCCTCCCAGAATAAAGATGTGGGTGAGAACAGTTTTCACTCACTCCTCAGCTTGGATTGAGTCCACAGGAGCTACGTAATTACTGGGAATGTATCCAGTTCCACCTGTAGTAAGAGATCGAGCCTCCCACCAGTCTCCCTCTCTGAAAACACATTAAAGGGGTAAAACAGAGGTGCATGATAAAATGATAGATCTAGCAAGTGAAATGATTTGTAACAACTTGTTAATTTATACATCAATGTAGGAACAAACTACTCAGTGCTGTACTTTCGACAACAACAACGTGTGTGAGCTGCATATGGCAGCTCTGACTGAAAGCGCTGAGCACCTTTAATGGACAACAACAGGTGCTGCTCACTCTTTATTGGTGACTCTGGAAAAAAAAAAAAGTTTTCCAAGGGCCTTGGATTGATACAGATTTGTCAGACTTTGTTACAAAGAAAGCATGCGCTGGCAAGGAAACAATAACTGTGAGAAATTCTCAGATGATTTTTGACAAACAAACAAAACGAAGTGAGGGGAAATGTGAACGTAGTCAGCAACAAATCCTCTTATCACTGTTTCTACATCAAAATGGATCTAAGGAAATATCTTGATGCTGCTCAATAATCCAGTTGGAAAAATTAAAAAAAATTAAAAGTCAGGTCCTCTGGATGGACTCTTCTTGTTGAAACATTTCGTCTTTTATCCAGAAGACTTCGTCAGGCTGAGGAGCTGCAACAAACTCAGTCTTAGGACCGGTTTACACGAGAACAACCTCTAGAAACTTTAGTGTTTTTTCAATGTTTATTGGGGGTAATAAACAAAACAATGAGCTGGTTTATACAAAAACGTTGGTTACGTACTGTAACCCCAGATTCTATGAGTATAGGCGTAGCCCTTTAAGGCTTTCGCTTAGTTTCCCACTAAGCGAAAGCCTTAAAGGGCGAAGCCTATATGAAATAGAACGCTGTATTTTCCATGTCAGTCAGGTTGCCAGATAAGAAATTATGAACTATAGTACTGTGGCTTTAACCTAAACGGTCATATGTGCTGAGTAAAGATATTCTAAGATGAGGTGTGTGTTGTAATTGTTGAACATGTGCACAGAGAAGTAGAGATGCATCGATCCAATACAAATATCGGTATCGGGCCAGGTATCGAAAAACTTCTGTATCGAGTATCGTGACAATGTGACCGATCTATATCCAGATCTATTCACTCTAATTCTATGCTTTGTGCTCTGAGTGACGTCACGCGCTACCGAACTCGCCGCAGATGGTTTTCAAAATGGAGCGAGTTAAAGGATCAGCCATCTGGAACTATTGCACACTACCTCAGCCAACACATTTGACAGCTACGTGCAATACGTGCGCATCGACAAGTCTTTTAAGTTAATTCAGCACTGGGTTTGTAAGTTCAATCATCCAGGTAGACAACAATAAAAAATGGCTCAATCATGTCATCTGGACCCGTTTCTGAAACAGGTCCAGATGACATGATTTAGCCATGTCTGTTAATTCAGCACAGTTTTTCCTGTATCTGAACGGTATCGGATAGGTATCGTCGGACACATATAACGCAGGTATCGGTATCGGAAGTATAAAAAAGTGGATCAGTGCATCCTTACAGAAAAGGAGGGGGTAAAAAAGACATTTAAATTTATCTGGCAACCCTCATTGTGAATGCAACGTCTGAATGATCACAGTTGTCCAAACTGGTGAATACACTAACGTCTCTTTGGACTCCGGGTTTTATGAGTTTTGCTCTTACAAGCCGAAAATGGGTGAGTAGCACAAAAACAATTCAGTTTATTTATATAGCATCAATTCACAACAAAGTTGTCTCAGGGCGCTTTACAGGAACATTCACATGCATAGAAAAGCCAATTAGTAAAGTTCTCTGTCTAAGGAATCAGCAGACAAGTTGAATCTTCACATCTTCACAATCTCCCATCCTGAGCAAGAACAATGGCAACAGTGGAAAGGAAAACTCCTTTTTGAAAGGAAGAAACCTCCAGCAGAACCAAACAGTCTGATCTCTGCCATTTCTTTTGCAGGAGGTTGAGGAGCATTAAGTGTAGAACCACTAGACTGAGGAACAGCTTCTACCCTGAGGCTGTTGCTGTTAGACTCATGAACCTCTAACCAGAATAATCACAGTGAAATAATCACTGTAATGTCACTTAATTGTTGATATGTGCTGCTGATCTCATGCTGCTGATTTATTTATACTGCTGTGTTCACTTGTACTCGTCTGCTCACACAGACTCATGTTCGTGCTGCTGTTGTTGTTCGGTGCATTGTTTTGTACTACTAGTGCTTAGTGTATTTCTTAGTTCATATCTTAGATCTTATTACTGTTTTTCTTTTACATTTTATACTTTTGTTGAATGGAACTGGGACCCTGTGTACACAATTTTGTTCCATCACATGTACCACATGTGGTGCAAATGACAAATAAAGAACCTTGACCTTGATTTAACTGCTGTTAGTGCAGAAAAAATTTGGACTGCAGCCGCCTGTAATGCGCATGTGCGACTTCACACTTGCGGAGTATTTCCACTCTGAGACCTGGATTCAGAAACCTTGGGTTTCAGAGAGAATGAGGGCTGTTGTCGTGTAGATGAACAGCCGAACGTCGTGTAAGTGGGACCTTAAACAGCACCTTCTCATAGTAGATCAACAAGTTTTCTGGTGACATCCAAAACTAGCTGTTCACATGATAAAGGTGGACCACCAGCTTAACAGTTGATCACTAGTGCCCTGACAGATGCTGAGTGATGCTAGCAATCACAGCATTGTAAGAGGGGGACAGTTGAACACGGAGGCCTCCACCCCTGTTTGATGATGGATGGTTTCTTTTCAAAGATGGCCTCCTTCTCTCCTCTCTCAAACCATCGTTGCTCTCTATCCAGGATGTGAACATCTTCATTGATCAGCATAACGATCATCATTAGGCTGATGGTCCTCATTTACCATGTGAACGACTAGTTCTGGCTGTCACCAGTAAACTGGTTGATGAGGTGCTGTTTATAAGACTGAGTTTATTGCAACCTGAAAAGGAAGAAGCAAGTAAAGAGGATGGATGGATGGATGGAGTTTATTGCATCTCCTCAGACTGACAGCCTTTTGAATAAAAGACTAAACGTTTCAACAAGAAGAATCTGTCCAGAGGACCTGACTTTACGTTGTTAGATCTAAAGAAATATTATAATGAAGAAAATTGTCAGAAAAGTTGAAGTTTTTGACTTCAAGGTATAATCGCAGCTCAACAGTGACTGTTTTTGACAAAGATTAGAGCATAAGGGCAGCACAAGGGTCATTTTCTCTATTAATAGAGGCCAGTTCCTATCAGGAGGAGTAAAGCCCTGATTGAACTGTGAAATAAAGAACATATATTTTAAAAAGCTGTACAAATCTCAAACACAGAGATCAGTGAGCGTGTCTTTGACTGTGTGACGACATCGTGTCCCAGATTCAAGTTTCAGATGTTGGCGAAAGATCAAAAAGCGTGGAAGGAGGACACGACCACCACCCTCTCGATGCCGTCAGGCAGATGTTTGCAAACTTACGTGCTGTTGAGGATCTGGAACCTCTCCCCCTTCCTGAAACTGAGGTCATCTTCAGTCCTGGCTTCATAGTCGTACAGAGCCACGAACAGAGTCACCCCTGCAGGAAAGGAAACACGTTGGTTAAATGAGCTGTTCAACTCGAGACCTCAGAGGTGCAAAAAGGACCGCTTTCAGTTTATTATTCTTCTATTTACGCCCAGCGTCACGTAAGACGTGTTTATGCAATGTAAACACAATTTATTGTGTTTTTCAACCATCCACTGATTCACCAACACTTCAGCTTTTCAAGCGTCTCACTAGGACATAAAACTGTAAAATAATTATAGTCACCAAAAAGGAAATAACAGAATCCAATTTAATGATAGTTTAAAAGACAAGGAACATGCTGTAGAGTATTGAAAATGCTAATTATTTTGTACATTTTACAATAATAAAAAAGGTTATGCATTACTTGAGTGAGAACAACGAAGTATTGTTTATTTCAACATCTTTCAGCTCACTGTAAGGATATTTTAGTCTTCATCTTTAACGTTTTGATTTTCAGTCACAGCAGGCAGCATTGTTCCTCCATACAGAACTCATAACAAGAATGAGACATGTAGCTGCCAACCAGTAACTAGAGTTAGGACCAGAATAAGAGGAGTGTATGTACAGGTGCTGGTCATGAAATTATAATATCATGAAAAAGTTCATTTATTTCAGTAATTCCATTCAAAAAGTGAAACTTGTATATTATATTCATTCATTACACACAGACTGATATATTCCAAATGCTTATTTATTTTAATGTTGATGATTATAACTGACAACAAATGAAAACCCCAAATTCAGTATCTCAGAAAATTAGAATATTGTGAAAGGGTTCAATATTGAAGACACCTCAGTTGTTCCTCCCCATCCCGACGTTTACCTCCACCCACTCCATCACACCACCACTCAAGCAGGGCCTTGGGGTTCAGGTGCACTACTGAGCTGCGGGGAGGATCCTCCATCTCCGTGGTTCGTGGAGACCTGGGCCCCAATTTTATCAAACAACCTAGACACTCACATAAAACATTCTCACGACACATGCATATATAGGGTCTGGAGTGGACACACGGTGGCATATAGGGGGTGGGATGTGTAATCATTCTCACCTCTGGGACCTGTGCCCACTCTCATATGTAGCATGTAGACATTTGGGGTTCTGGGCAAAGGTTAGGGAGGTGAACGGGCACTGCCTTCTCTCTGGGGAGGGGGTGGGTCTTTGCCAGTCACTGCCTCATCCCACCCATTTTAAATGCACTATATAACAACATGCATCAACATCTCATTTGAGTGGGAGGAGGGAGGAGTTGGGTCTTCCTTAAACCCTCATTCTCCGTCTGACATTTGGGGCGGGTGTGGGGTAGGCTGCCTGGTTGGGGTCTGGGCTGTGGGTGGGTATTGGGCCTTGGGGGGCAATTGGGGGTGGGGCTGGTGCTCCGGTTCTCCTTGGATTGACACTTGCACAAGGAGGGAAAGACACAAAAGATTATTTCTACAGAGGCTGGCTGTTCACAGAGCTCTGTGTCCAAGCACATTAATAGAGGCGAAGGGAAGGAAAAGAAGTGGTAGAAAAAAGTGTACAAGCAATAACTGCACCCTGGAGAGGATTGTGAAACAAAACCCATTCCAAAATGTGGGGGAGATTCACAAAGAGTGGACTGCAGCTGCAGTCAGTGCTTCAAGAACCACCATGCTCAGACGTATGCAAGACAAGGGTTTCAGCTGTTGCATTCCTTGTGTCAAGCCACTCTTGAACAAGAGACAGCATCAGAAGCGTCTCGCCTGGGACTGCTGCTGAGTGGTCCAAAGTTCTGTTCTCTGATGAAAATAAATTTTGCATTTCCTTTGGAAATCAAGGTCTCAAAGTCTGGAGGAAGAGAGGAGAGGCACAGAATCCATGTTGCTTCAGGTCCAGTGTCAAGTTTCCACAGTCAGTGATGGTTTGGGGTGCCATGTCATCTGCTGGTGTTGGTCCACTGTGTTTTCTGAGGTCCAAGGTCAACGCAGCATCTACCAGGAAGTTTTAGAGAACTTCATTCTTCCTGCTGCTGACCAACTTTATGGAGATGCAGATTTTATTTTCCAACAGGACTTGACACCTGCACACAGTGCCAAAGCTACCAGTACCTGGTTTAAGAACCATGGTATCCCTGTTCTTAACTGGCCAGCAAACACACCTGACCTTAACTCCATAGAAAATCTATGGATTATTTGTGAAGAGGAAGATGCGATACACCAGACCCAACAATTCAGAAGAGCTGAAGGCACCAGAACAACCTGGACTCTCAGAACACCTGAGCAGTGACACAGACTGATCCACTCCATGCCACACCACACTGCTGCAGTAATCCAGGCAAAAGGAGCCCCAACTAAGTATTGATGCTGTACATGTTCATACTTTTCATGTTTATACTTTTCAGTTGGCCAATATTTCTAAAAATATTTTTTTATTGGTCTAAAGTAATATTCTAATTTTCTGAGATATTGAATTTGGGGTTTTCATTAGTTGTCAGTTATAATCATTAACATTAAAAGAAATAAACCTTTGAAATACATCAGTCTGTGTGTAATGAATGAATATAATATACAAGTTTCACTTTTTGAATGGAATTACTGAAATAAATCAACTTTTTCTTGATATTCTAATTTTATGACCAGCACTTGTATTTGTCAAGTTAAATTTCTGCAGATATTAATAACTTAATAGCTAATTAATCATCTTGGATTAGTTAAAAAAAAATGTTGGTAAACTTTTGGTTACCAAGCTTTAGCAGGAGGAAACCATTGATCTTGTTTCATGTTTATATGATTGAAATGACTCAAGAGTCCTTGCATCTTTTAATGGGTCTAAAACTGTAAAATAAATCTATTTTCTGATTGGATTTAAATCCCACTAAAGCAACGATGACTCTGACTCTGCTTCGTTTTGTAATCTTGGACATCTATGCTGCTTCAAGCTGCCCTCCTGGAGGGATTTCTTTTTCATGCAAGTTGATGATGCTGACTCAGCACAGGTGGTCTGGTCCTGCTGGGATGCACCTTCAGAAATATTAAAACTGACCTTGAAGCAAAAATGCTGTTTATTTGTTACCCATACGTCGTATGTACGTTTAAATGTTCAGTTTCCCCCACACCTGAGGCAGCTTTTCATTCTTCATCAGCAACATGTCTGGTCCTTCTGCTCGTCAGATGTGCCTCAGAGCCCCGGCTATAATTTAGGTCAGTCTGGTTCCCATTAACAAGAGGGCTGTGGACTTATATCCTCAGCAGAAAGATTCAGTTTTCAGTGCTAAACAACGCTGGAGGAAACAAATGTGCACCACACTGCTAAATACAATAGATAAAACATAAATAAAACAGATTGTGATCTAGATTTTATTCACAACTGAACATAGTTTAAACCTTTGTTTTGTTGCTAAGAAATTGTGCTTACTTTAGGGGAAAGTAGTGTTATTTTGAATTTGATGGCAGTAAACCATCTCAGACTGGTTTAAACAGGACCGTGCTTTCCTTTGTGACGTTTCTCCTCTTTTAACAACAGACTGTAAACAGTGAGGAAATGCTGAAGGAGAATGTGGTCCCACTCTGGTCTGAAGTAGAATCTGTTCAACAGTCCTGGGTTTTCTTTGCTGGGTTTTTCATTTCTTGGTGCTCTGAATATTTCCAGCTGGTGCGGGCTCAGTCCAGCGCTTCAGCTCTTCTACTACGTAGCTGTACTGTTGTAATGGATGCAGTGTGTGGTACTGCTTAAATACCTTCCCTGGGAAAAAAGTAGTCTGGATGGGAGCATATGTTGTTTTATAACCTTTGAATACTCTTCTGGTGCCTTCTCATATGCCATAGGCAATAGTGCACCCCTATACCATCAGAGGCAGACCTTTTAATTATGTTCTGCTAACATTCAGTCTTTGCACTGAGGAACATTATTCTGAAAAAGTTCCTCAATGTTTAAAGAGTTTTTTTTCAGACTGGTGAACCATGTTTTCTTCTGAAAGCATCAGTCTCTCTAAAATGCTCTTATTTATTCTTATGTATTCTGAAAAGGATAAGAGGCCGCACTCTTAAAGAGCAGCAGCAACTCCGCCCATAAGGGGCGGTGGGGGGTGGGGTTCTGTTGACGGGGCGGGGCGCCCCGCTTGTATAATGGTAGGGGAAACACTGAAGGAAAAGTTAGACTGAGACACCTTTACTATAATTTCGAGCAAACAAATAATTGTTTTTAAGTGTTAATCTTGTTAAATTCTTGTTAAAGTCCTCCCATGCACACTCCCGCCATTTGGCAGCCAATCGATATTTGGCACAACACCGGCCCACATTTCCAGGTTGTCAGCGGTGACGCATAATAGATGCGACTTATACAACGAAGCGACGTATTTATGCTTTTTTCCACTTTATTATTAGACATATTTGGACTGATGTGACTTATACGGTGGAAAATACTGTAACCTAATAAGTTGCAAAATGCTCCTCCAGCTGTTTCTCACTTCTTTTTACAATTTTTTATTGCCCGTCTTTTTTTAAATGTTGTGCTGCCATACAAGTTAAAACGATGAATGAAAGTTTCTACATTGAAACATTCGTATTATGTTCCATTGTGGAGAAAAATGGGTTTACAAAATTGGCAAATCCTTGAATTCTGTTCTTAGTTTCACTTTACGCAGGTTTTTATGAATTGTGGCTATAAAATGCGAGCTATAATAGACTTTTGAACTTGAAGCCGATAAATTCTAACTCACCAGTTCCTCCTCGAGACCGAAGCGTCCCAGACTGCGAGGACGAGTGGACTCCTCCGAACACGGTCACTCCCTGCGTGGCCGCACCGTGAAAGTTGTTGTAGTTGGGGATGGTGGTGACGCTGAAGCTGGGGTAGTGTTGCGGTGTGGGGTCAGACCCATAGCGGTAGCCCGAGTTGTGTGAAAGGCTGGTCTCTCTGTCATCAGTGAGTTTGGCTGCTTCTTTATCCTTACATTGGACACAGCCCATTCTCTATCGTCTGTCAACGGAGACGGGAAGAGACAGAATTAACGCGGTTGAAATAATAGCTCCAAAGCTGCTCCGCTAGGGGAAATTATGATTTAATGTTCTATTATTTCACAATTTCCTTTGAGACTTTCAGAAAGCCTTCAGAAAAATCTTTCAATTAGGCTGAAATTAAACACAATGCTTACTCTCCGTTACAACAGAACATAATGTGACTGAGCTCTTTGAGCATGGCTGATCTTTGTATACAGAACTGCAGATATTTTACAATGAATTTATCCAGCTTAACTTTCCATAATACAAGTCAAAATCACTACTATTTGCCTTTTGGCAGCCAGGTGATAAATGCACTGAAAGACCGTAAACAACTAAGCATTTCCTGGTGCTTCTCTTCATCTCACAACTGATGGAGCATGTGGCCTCAGTAAACTGGTTTCTCTAATGAGTGAGGCAAATCTTCGTTAATTAAAAGGAGCCTTGCCATCTTTATAGATGCAGTTAAATTAGTGAACATCCAGGCTAAAGGAGTCCACCTTTTAGGTCCTGGAAGCTGGGCCTAAAAGGTGGTGAAGCACGGCTGGAATGAGGTGGATGATAGCAGGGTTGTCTTTCATCAGCCGACTTCAGACAGAAAATTGGAAACATACGTGTTTAGAGGCTCTGCAGCTGAAGAGGGGTGGTATTAACATTAAACGCCAAACTATTACATCTCTGCTCGTCCAAAGTAAAGACTCTGTTAACATCATAGTTTGTCGAGCTACAGGGCAGATTGTAAGAAAAAAAAAAAAACTATGATAAAAAAAAAATGTCAATAAAATCAACAAACGTAAAAAAAAAAAAAAAAATCACAATCTGAAAACCATTCGGTCAGTTAAGTTTTTGTTTATTAGAATATATGTGGGTTTTGAAAAGATTTGATATTAGAGCCGTTTTGAAAGACCTAAGTATTTTGGGGGTCTGTTTTAAATTGACTAAATACATACAGAGAAAAAAGAGCAAAAACAGATGTGTTGTGTTGTGTGAGGAAAAAACTACTTACACAGGATGAAACGACAACTTCATCCAATGCTGGTTAAGTTGTCTGCTGTCAAAAGTAAAAGATAATGCTTTTGCTCGTCTGTGTGTTTCTGTTTGTATTGTTAGCGAAATATCTCATGATCACTGAACAAGTTTGAATAAAATCTCTCAGAAAGTATTGATTGAGTTGGAATCTACAGCTGATGGAGTCAGCCCAACAGTGATGGACACGGTTCTGCTAAATGCTGAAAACAGAACTAACTTTCCATTTAGCAGATTAATGTTTTTGTTAACTTTGAAGACCTTTAGCGGAGTTAGCTTCAGCTACATATAAAGTCAGTGAAATAGTCAGCTAACTTTTGTTCAAGATAACAAAACAGGTTAAATCGTGTCATCTGGACCGGTTTCTTTAAGTGAGAAATGTTTCGTCCCCCATCCAGAGGACCATCCACATTGGCCTTGGTTGTTGTCAGGCTGTTTCTGTGAGTAGCAAGTTGTCCATCTGGCCTAAAACATTTGATTGTTGTACAAGATGATTGATTGTTTTGGATGGGTGTGTTTTGCATGTGTTAAAAGTCTACTTTTTGATATTCCAACAGGACGTTGTCTTGAAACACGGCAGTGGAGGCTACCTATGGGACAGATCTGGTTGGCAGGCCATAGACTGATTAAGTCCTCTGGATGGGGGACAAAACATTTCTCACTTTAAGAAACTGGTCCAGATGACACGATATAACCTTTTTTGTTATCTACCTGGATGATTGAGCCTACAACCTTTTTTTTGTTTTTTCAAGAGACATTTCTCCACACTAAAAGCTTACAAGAGCATGGTGATTTACACAAAGTGATGCTATGTCATGCTATGCAAAGCTACGCTAAGTGCCACTCAGTGATGTCACCACCCTTGCAGTGCTTTTCCCGCTCATATCTAACAAAAACAGTCTCTGACTCATGGTGTCAGTTTACAGCCAATAACAGAGACTTTAACCGAAATGCCAAAACAAACCAGAACAGGAAAAAAAAAATCAAGAAAAACGCAGTTTCACACTCAGAAACATTGTAAACAGTCAGAAACATTGTAAAAAGTCAGAAACAATGTCAACAGTCAGAAACAATGTAAGCAGTCAGAAA
>NC_056518.1:10491091-10512609 GCF_014905685.2 Nematolebias whitei | reverse complement strand
AAACATTGTAAACAGTCAGATACAATGTAAACAGTCAGAAACAATGTAAACAGTCAGAAACATTGTAAACAGTCAGAAACAATGTAAACAGTCAGAAACATTGTAAACAGTCAGAAACATTGTAAACAGTCAGAAACATTGTAAACAGTCAGAAACAATGTCAACAGTCAGAAACAATGTCAACAGTCAGAAACAATGTCAACAGTCAGAAACAATGTAAACAGTCAGAAACAATGTAAACACTCAGAAACAATGTAAACAGTCAGAAACAATGTCAACAGTCAGAAACATTGCACACAAAATTCATACCCAGCATGCTTTGCAACGCTCACTGTCTCTGGGACGTGACTCTCTCACACATTTCACACAGCTTCACTTTTAATACACACAGATTTATTATCTAGAGAATCTTGATGATGACGCACAGCAACTTTGTAGTAAGTTTATAAAAATAGTTAACCACAAAGAGGATTGTTAAAGTGAGTTAATTCATTATAGTAAATGACACGAGGGAGACGTCCGACACACATTGAATGCATCACTCTGCTTCAGCATAGCGGAGTTCTGCTCCGCCTCTTTGGTTCTGCTGGACCAGATTAATTTCTGAAAGCTCTCCTCTGAACGGGACATGGACACTTTACTTGTGTATCATGAACTGTTTTGAGTTGTGTCACTTACAACGTTGTCACATTACTAAATGATAAATGGACTGCACTTGTATAGTAGCACCTTTCTATCTTATCAAGAAACTCAAAGCTCTTTACAACAATCTGTGCCTCATTTTCTCATTCATACAGAACTCTACCAGATCTCTACGGAGAATAATCAGAGCTTTATCACATTCATACACTGATGGGACACACATCGGAGGCAGTGAGGGGTTCAGTGTCTTGCCCAGGGACACTTCAGCATGTGACTGCTGCTGGAATCGAACCCCAAACTCTTGCATTGGAGGACGACTGCTCTAACCACTCAGCCACAACCGCCCCAACTAAAAGTTAACACTTTAGCATTAGCTTCCAGAATTTATTTATTTTTTTCTGTTTAGTGGTTTAGCGTTAGCAAAGCTAATTTTTTTTGAGTTAGCAAATTAGTGGTTAGCGAGGCTAACTTTCTGGTTACAGCTGCATCCCAACAACAGAGGTGCTCTGTATCTCAGCCACTGTTCAGATAAGTTACGTTTCTGACACAGGTTACGTCTGAACGCGCTGACAGTTTGGTGAAACACAGATTTTTTCCTCTCATACTAGTTTACTGGAATCTCCTTTGTGAAACAGCCTCAGGCACCATCACAGCTGACACATTAATGGTAAGTCAAATCCACTAAAACTGACACAACAAACTGGTTTTTTTGCAAACTCTCTTTTTATTCAACTTCAAACTAAGGCCAGAATCCCACTGGGCTGCAACTGGTTGGAGGCACAAAGTTGAAAGGAAATAGACATATTTTTGCTTGTAAGTACTAGATTTGGTACTTAAAACCTGTAACAACAAATAAATTGCAACATTTTGATGTTTCTCTGAATATCTTGTGATTTTGTTGGTCACAATTTAACCACAAATGAATTTTTTTATTTGATTGCAATTGACAAAAGGACCTTATCTTGTCAAAAGGATGCACTAAGACAAAGGCAGCAGCCTTAAAACTGTAAAGTAAAATAGTTTTTCCATCAAAATTGCAAAAACAAAATCCCAACCCTTGTTTACTTCATTCAGGACAGTATTATTCCACCCAGGTTAACTAACAGGAGACAGAAACCACTGCATAGAGCGATCGTTCTGATTCATGGCTGCCAATAACGGCCCATAAACTCCTCTGAAAGGGAAACAAGGCCATAGAAGCAGGCATTACCGTACGATCGGCTAACCGAGGTTGAGATCACGCACAGAAATAAATACAAGGAAAACTGTAGCGTCTTCAGTAATCCTCCACATGTCAAGTAATCTTTGCTTATGATTATGTTCATATCTCCAATCTCCTGGTGTTTACAGAGTCCCCTCCCTACAGTTCAGCTGACAGAAGTGAGCAGAAAATTATTTGTAGCACGTCTGGTCTACAATTTCCCTCCATCAGCAAGTATTTTGGTGAAGAATTGGTGGCCCAAATACCAGCTGGTAAAAGGACAAGCACACCAATTTGACATTTATCGTTACCGCCTGCCAATAAAAGAGAAATCGTCTTTACATGTTGCATCTACACCTGGTTTACTTCTAGAGTCAACCCAATTTAAAATGGCTGCCACTGCCAACTGACCTTGGAAATCACAAAAATTCAGGCCATTTTTAAAGATCTTGTGCTAAAATCATGTGTGGCTGTGTCCAGATAGTAGCTTTTTGGTGTTTGTTATTTTAAACCTTTTTTCTTATTTGTGTGCGTTTTAGTTTTCTCAGTGTTCCTCAGTCAGTTTCTGGTCCTCAGCTCCTGCCCCACCCACTCTCACCTGTTCCCAGTTGTCATTAAGCCCAGGAGTCTCCTCTTCATCAGCTCCTGTCCATAAAGTCTCTCAGCTTTCACTTCATCTTCAGTCTGACATTGTGTGTGCTTCACGCCATGTCTGGGTTGTCTTTGTGTCTCTTTGAGTTTTGGTCATTTAAATTGTATTGTATTGTATTGTATTGTATTGTATTGTATTGTATTGTATTGTATTGTATTGTATTGTATTGCTATTTAAATCACATTGTCACGACAGCTTACGGGCGGCTGTGCCTGAGTGGTTAGAGCAGTCGTCCTCCAATGGGAGAGTTGGGGGTTTGATTCCAGCAGTAGTCACATGTTGAAGTGTCCCTGGGCAAGACACTGAACCCCTCATTGCCTCCGATGTGTGTCCCATCAGTGTATGAATGTGATAAAGCTCTGATTAGTTTGTGTATAGATCTAGTATAGAGCTGTGTGAATGGGTAAATGAGACAGATTGTAAAGAGCTTTAAGTGTCTTGATAAGATAGAAAAGTGATATACAAGTACAGTACATTTACTTATTTGTGTAATTTATCAACGTTTTAAGTTTTTTCTTTGGGCTTCCAGTGTTTGTGTGCATTCCAGGGTTCATCCTGTCCAAACATTAGGTTTTACTCATCCCTCAGCCCTACAAAACCAAAAACGTCTCAAACGTATGAGTGTGTTTGAAAGTAAGAACTGCGTAAGCAAGAAAACATACTGAACTAACGGGAATAAAAGGGTTAACGTCTGTGTCTTGGCGTCTCTGCAGAGATTGAAATAGCTCTGCCTTCACTCCTGGAGGGATCAGAGTAAATGAGGTGAGATCTCGTGTCACCATTGTGCCTGTAAGGATTAAAAAAAAAACCTTCTGCAGATCAGAGCAGGGACTTTCTGCAAACCGTATGAAGAATATTTCTGCTACACACAATGATCTAGGTCAGTTTATGAGTTTCCTGAGTGTTAATCTTTAAACTCGGTGCTCACTTTTATGGAAAAGGACTACACCGTTTTTGAATGTGTCCGTGCGCATACGTGTTAGTTTCTCTGCCGTGTTAGCAAAATATAAATTACTCAATACATTGTAGCAAAGCCCTTATAGCTTAACCGATTTGACAGACATTGAGCTAAGTTTAGGCGTGGTAGTAGTTGAGAGTTACCCCCAACTTATTCTTTGAACACTAACTGATCGAATGAGATCTGGGTTTTAAAGTTTATTGGGGTCATCTCTGACCGTCTGTTAGCAAAATATCTCATTAACCACTGGATACATTTTATAGAAACGTTTAAAAAGTAGTTTGGTGGCCTTAGGATTGTGTCTCTGTTTTTTGCAGATGACGTGGTCCTGTTGGCTTCATCAGGTCGTGATCTACAGCTTTCACTGGAGCGGTTCGCAGCAGAGTGTGACGCGACCGGGATGAAGATCAGTTAGTCCAAATCCGAGGCCATGGTCTTGAGCCAGAAAAGGGTAGAGTGCCCTCTCCAGGTCGGGGAGGAGGTCCTGCCCCAAGTAGAGGAGTTCAATATCTTGTGGTCTTGTTCACAAATGAGGTAAAAATGGAGTGGGAGATTGATAGGCGGATAGGTGCAGCGTCTGCAGTGAAGCAGGCGATGCACCGGTCTGTCGTGGTGAAGAGAGAGCTGAGTCAAAAGGCGAAGCTCTCAATTTACCAGTCGATCTACGTTCCTACACTCATCTATGGTCACGAGCTTTGGGTTGTGACCGAAAGAACGCGATCACGGATACAGGCGGCAGAAATTAGTTTTCTCCGCAGGGTGTCTGGGCTCTCCCTTAGAGATAGGGTGAGAAGCTCGATCATCCGGGAGGGTCTCAGAGTAGAGCCGCTGCTTCTCCACGTTGAGAGGAGCCAGTTGAGGTGGCTTGGGCATCTGTTTAAGATGCCTTCTGGACGCCTCCTTGGTGAGGTGTTCCGGACACGTCCCACCGGGAGGAGACCCAGAGGACGACCCAGGACACGCTGGAGGGACGGCTGGCCTGGGAACGCCTCGGGATTCCCCCGGAGGAGCTGGACCAAGTGGCTGGGGAGAGAGAAGTCTGGGCCGCCCTACTTAAGCTGCCCCGCGACCTGACCCCGGATAAGCGGAAGAAAATTGATGGATTAAAAAGTAAGAACTGGATGTACGTCTACAAATGATTACCTTTTGGAATAAATCCAATGAAAGATGGCCACCACATGCAACTGATATTAATATTACAGATATTTGGCGTGGTGGTAGCTGAGAGTAATCTACAAAACTTCCTCAACGAGCTACACATTGCACAGCTTTGATTCAAACATAAACTGAATGTCAACAGTACCTTTCTGTTAGCAAAATATCTCAAAGAAAGTAATCATTGGATGTACATGTACAACTAATGAATTTGAGTCATTCTAAAATTCACAGCTACTGCCTAACCAACACAGAACAAATACAGATGTTGAACTAAAGTTTAATGTGGTAGTAGATGAGAAGCATTCTCAACATAATCTGAGTGCCAACACATTTTATGTGAGATTAAACATTACATAATTTACAAGATTTGACCAAAACAGTGCTGTTTTTTTCATATCTCGGTCCAATTATAGTTTAATACCCAGACATGAAAGGCGACGGGCAACAAGCATACCTTCAAGGAATACAAGGCCTCCAATTAAAACATGCAGCTCACCACGTTTATATGAGGAAAAGTTTCAAGACATAAACAGATTTATCAGATTAGGTTAATCCAACACCAGTTTCACAGAAACATAAAATGTCAGACACTCTTTTACAAAAAGAGTGCGCTCACATAAACCAATATTCTGTTATTATATTAGAAAGACGAGTCAACACTGCACACTATATTAAAATGCCAAGTTAAATCCCTGTAGCATCGTGCCTTTAGTTCTCCGTTGAAGATGTACAGACACCAGATCTTGACTTGCGACACAACTTTCCCCTCTGAAGAAAGCAGACCGAGCTGTAGAAGCCTCGGGCCTTGCTCTTTTCCTTTATGTATCGCGTGACCACCTCAGCCTCTGTGAGAATAATCACTGTGCTATTTTCAGAGCCAAACCAACAGCTTGGCTAGAAGAAGGGCCCAGAATGACATTGTGATGAGAAACGACCTATAGGACGGGACTGTTGCTGTAAAATGTCTGAAGCGTCGACAGAAAAAAGGCCGAGACGACGGAAGATTGGTACGGTTTGATTTTGATGCAGAAACACAAGTTAATCATGGCCGGAAAATAAAAACGACTAAACATGACCTGATAGGTATTAATGAGCATAAGTCTAAAAAAAAACTGGATAGTGAAGCTATCACAAATGTCTGAACTTCATGAAAAATTACAATACAATTAAAAGACCAGCAATCCTTAAAGGATTCGCCCACCGCCTTTTATGTCAGAATTTTAAATTAAAATCATCTAAAACTGAGAATCAATGGAGTTGTAAATAACATCGCCCCCAATCTCACACAGTATCCTGAGATATCGCATTTAAAGTATATGTTGCAAATAGGCCCGTCACGATAACAAATTTTGCTGGGCGATTAATTGTCTCAGAAATTATTGTGATAAACGATAATATTGTTGGGCAGCACGGTGGCGCAACTGGTAGAGCTGCTGCCTCTCAGCGAACAGGTTCGCGGTTCAAATCCCGGTCTGGGGGCCTGTCTGGGTGGAGTTTGCACATTCTCTCCGTGCATGCGTGGGTTTTCTGCGGGTTTCCTCCCACAGACCAAAAACATGCATGTTATACTGGTTGGTAACTCTAAATTGTCCCTAGGTGTGAGAGAAAGCGTGAATGATGGTTTGTCTCCATGTGTCCCTGTGATGGACTAGAGAACTGTCCAGGGTGTACCCCGCCCCTCGCACAATGATGGCTGGACATGGGCACCGGCGACCCTCGTGACCCAAAATGGAAGAAGCGGGTAAAGATAATGGATGGATAATACTGTTTGAAATTTGACAATAATTTGTAATTATTGTCAAATTTAAGAAGAAATGTTGGTTAATTTTTGTGTGTAGTACCTTTTTTCACCACTGGATGGTAGTATAAGACTGCTTGAACTGAAGGATGGATAGTGAGGGAGCAAGCAGCGCGTCTCTTTTATTAAAAAAAATGGGAGGGAGGCCCCTTGACGTGACATGGGCTGTCTCTCATTCCTGTTTTTCAGTTCTCTTAATGGCGGACGCTCTGTGTGGTTTGAGTTCTTTAGCATAGCATTTGTCACACAAAGCTAAAAATAAGTAAACAACTTCTCAGCTTCTTTTTGCAGAGAAAAACAACTTTTTAGACAAAGGCACGGGTTTCAACCGTGAATTTTGGAGCTTCGACAAGACGGAGGTTTTTTTCCCCCAATGTCGGCCTGTTAGCTTAGCTCGTAACTTAGCTTCTCAGCTTAGCTGCTTTTAAAGATCCAAAAACGTGATTTTAGATGGTTAAAACAGATTCTAACGAGAAAAGAGAAAGGGAGGGGTCAGTGAAGTTAGTTGAGTCTTTGTATCATCCAGTGTCTTTGGAAAGAGAGACACGAAGAAACGATAAAGCCAATAAATGAAAATGAGGTCAATAATTTTTATTTATCACGCGATTAATTGATTTATTGTTTATCGCGACAGGACTAGTTGTAAATAACTCGGCTACCACCACAACAAACTGTATCACAATACACGTAGGACTGACTGAGTTATAGATATTAATGTGATGTCTAGGAGCCTTTTCTTTAGCTGTGGTGGCCATTTTGAATTGCGGTACATCCGGTTACCTAAGTTTCATTAAAACTGATCTAGTCCTTTATGAAATATTTTCGTAAACAAACACAAACAATGGAAACACATCGTCACTCGCCCTTTGCTTTGTAGCAGCAGCTGATAAACACTGACAGGATCATTAAATGCTGGAAGCCATAATAACAGAATGTAAGTAATCAATACAGTAAAGTGGAGAGACAGGATGATCTTCAGACACATCTGCTATTCTAAATTATTCTTTTTTTAGACCTTTGCAAATAAATGCAATCTCACCTGCTATGGAAACTAAGAATAAGTGTATAAATCAAAATGTTTATTGCTCGTTAAGCTACGATGATGGGCTGATTGTTTCCAAGGGTTAATGAAACTTTATTTTCCACAAATGTTTTGTGCTTTAAATATTTTTGTCATCACGCATTTCAAAGCATTAAAATGTATCTATCATACCACCCTGAACAAAACTATATAAACTGCTTTCAACAATAGCATAGCTAAAAGCTAAAATGAGCAAATCTGTAGCTAAAAGCTAAAATTAGCAAGACAAAAATAGGGTAAATGCATTTTCAGAGGACAACGTTTTGGAGGAAACCAAAGTGATCTCAATGTATTTTGATGGGGATTTTTTTTGTAAATAAATTAAATATTTTAAAAAGTATAAAACTTAAAAATACTAGAAGTTATAGTACGCTACACCTGATCAAAACAAGTGTTTTGATTTAGAACGGGTTACAAATAGCACAAAGAAGCAGTTTGAGTAATATTTGTTCTTCTTAATTATTAATTTGAGTTGAGAAATGTATTTCTTTACGTTACTGTATTTGGACCAAACTGGTCCACATTGCCACAAAATGAAAAATCTTACCCAAAACTATAGAGGCAAAAATAAAACTGCATTAAAATACTGACTTTTATAAATGTGACTGAGAAACTTTGCTCGTCTGGACATTACATGTGGAATATTTTTATTATTTACCAGCACTTAACTTACAAACCCCTGATGAGTATGAGCACTTTGCAATTCAAACAGTCCTGTCACAAAGCAGGCCCTGTTTGGTTTAAAACGCAGGGTGACTACACTCAGATCATTGATCACTGCTCCCACTCTCCTCCCACTGACACTGCACACGCTTTGACCTTATTCAAGACCCAAAATCAGACTTTTTGCTGGGTCAACCAAGACCATTAGAGCATTATTCGCCGTCGTGCGTCGTTTAAATGCACGTCAAACACACGGCTCTGTTTACTGATACGACACGAACAATCTCCTCCTTATGGCTGCCATTCTCCGAATAGTTACAACATTTGCTTGTGTCAGACAACGGAGTTCATTCAGTGGATCAACAACAAGACAATGGACACATTTTACGTGGCTGCAAGATTAGGAGGACAATGTGACGCTTCCAAGACATTCTTGGTGCACTGAATGAACAGAGGCGGTCCAGAAAGCCACAGCTGAGCTTCATACAGTGTGTGGTCGAAGCCTAACTGTATTGTAGTGTCACAGTGAGCTGAGTGGGCTGAGTCACGTTGGCTCGAGCCCACTGTAAAACAGTCAGGCAGGTCCGTGCCTAAGACAAACACTTACCAAACAGAAGACGAAATGGAAACAGAAAAAAAGATTCTGAAGGAATTAGATTCAACTTAAAAGGCCTAGCATTACTTGAAGGAACCCATATTGCTCGCTGCCTTAAGAGTTTTAGATACGATTCTGTAAAGAAAGGATGAGTCGTTGCTGTCAAACCTGAAAAACGACACATTTTACGATCTCGTGCACCAACTAGACCCAACAGTCAGGTTATATCTTATGAACGACTCTCAGCCACTGAAACACATAATCTAGCGCAATATCGATTAAACAGACTTGATTAGAACCATTTCGGTGTGGGAGTGGTGGTGAAGAGGTTAGAGAAGGTGGGCCTGTGATCGGTCGGTCGCCGGTTCAACTCCCCGGACCGTCAACATCAAAATGTGTGAAAGATGTAGCACCCACACCTGCCTCCACCAGTTCATATCTTAGATCTTATTACTGTTTTTCTTTTATATTTTATTGCTGGATGTAACTGGGACCCTGCGTACACAATCCTGTTCCACCACATGAGATGCGAATGACAAATCTCTGACTCTGACCACTTTGGGCCCTTGAGCAAGGCCCTTAACCCCCACCGCCTGCTCCCCCAGGCGCCCTAGATGAAGCTCTCTGCTCCACACAGAGGCTGTGGTAGCTCGGGGGGGGGGGGTGTGTGGTTGTGTCAGGAAGGACATCCAGCATAAAAACAATCAAGTCTTTGTGCGAGTGCGTTCACTGTGGCGACCCCTGAAGAAGGGAGCAGCCGAAAGAAGAACAAATAAAAACATTTTGGTGTTTTCTAGGTTCGCTGGGTTTGGGCTGGCTCCATAAACAAACTAATTCATTAATGTTAAAAAAGAGCTGCAGGTGAACATCCAATAACTGTTCCCTGAAAGTTTAATAAAGATGTGTCCAGCGGTGCGTGAGCTAATTCACGAGACGCGGTCGACTCCAAACAGTTCACGGCAAAGTTTTCAACAACGAGCTCGTGCAGTCGATCAGAATATGTGTCAGGGTTCAGCTACCACCACAGCAAGTTCAGAGACAAGTATCTTCAGAAGTGACTGAGTTGTTGCCAAATGTAAGAAAAATACTGCACTGAAAACTTTTTGTTCGGAGGAAAGTAAACGTATTCTGATTTTCGTCTAAAGGGAAAAATTAGCTTTACAAAACTATCAACGCAAAACGCTAAGACGACTCGTTGCAGGGACGATGGGCAGGAACTAAAATACAAAATCCACACATTTTTGTCCTCGTATCAATTGTTTCTGCATCCTTGAATTAAAAATTTGCGAACGACTTCACCATCGCGTGTTTGTTTACCTACAGAAACAGCCAAAGCCTATGGAAGTTGTTTGATGGGATCGCTCATGTTTATGCTCAGTCTTGTAAAGTACGCAGATAAAAAGTACTTTGTTTACATTTACTGCATACCTGCATTTTAGAATTGCACGTCGATACACTGTATCGAGAAAACTACTGCGGCAAACTCTTTCGTGCACCATTTGATATAGTTCAGATACACTTTTGAATATAGTGCCTTTAACATTACATGTCTAATACGACTGCTTATTTATAGACAGAGGGGTTGATTCATATGGCAACATCACTCAGACCAGCTGTGCAGTCATCCTTGCCAAAACTACTACCTAACTCACTGCACATGATGGGAAACACCAAGCTCATCTCACCCCACCGTGTTGGTCTACACAAGATGGATGGCTGCCCCTCCAGACACAACACATAACCCGATCAGGCGCTTTAACTGGACATCTGAACACATACCAACGCAATTAGTTTTAAAGAATATGATGATTAATGTGCAGGAGGATCGATACGAGGCTGTCTGCAGCTGGCTCTGTGAACGCCCTTGTGGTTCTGCTCTGCAGCCCATCCATCCCTGCTGCAGCTGCAACAAGAGCCTCCTCTTCACAGGCGCAGACTGCAAAACATCACCCACAGCCCTCTCTCTCCCCCATTCCTCCCCACAAACTTACTCGTTAATATGACAAACCTACACCCACGTCAAGGCCGGATGACTGGATCGGAGCGATTAAAATGTCTATTTTTTTTTTTTTTTAGGAAACCTCTGCTTTCGCTCCCCGAGACGTATTCAGTCCACAGAGAGCAAAAATAGGTGCCAAGCTAGGCGGGTGCACCAGTTGGAAATAAAGAGGAGAAATAAATCACGCTTACCGCAGAAAATCACATTAATCCATCGGAGTTTTCAAGCAGAACTTCGGAGTATTTGTTGGTGTGTGTGTTTTTTTTCCCCCTCTCCTCTCGGTCTGTGTTTTCTTTTCTTCACAGAGAGGGAGAAAAGCGGAGGGAGACTCGTCCCTGCCGAACCCCGAGCGCCAGTCGCCGCCGTGTGTTAGCTGCGACCGTGGCGAAGCCGTTGGAGCACAACTTCCGGCGGCGCTTTCAAAATAAAAGCAAGGATTTTAGCCAAACAAAATACTTTGACTAATATGAACCTCTACCATTCCCGCTACAGATGCTAAGACATTAGTTTTATTGATTAAAACACAAATAAGTTCATTTAAAACAGGAACCTATTCGCTTTGAATGCTAGCAAACGTTGTTTTACACTTCCGGTCGTGTCCCGTTGTTTTTGACGCAGTGGTTATTACGTACAGCCGATGCATGTTTGACTGACAGCTCTTGCGTCCAATGAGAGATTAGAGTGTAGGCACAATGAGGAACCGCCTCCTCGTTACAACAAGGCCAAACATTTAATGTTTTGCTGATTTATCCTTGTCACTAAAATATGACGCTTTGTAATTTAATGTGAAAGGTGTGTGTTTACATAGAGACGAGGGATGTTCATCCAACCTTTATTTAGATATGTACAAGAGAGACCTGATTTCTTAACATAGTGATGACAACAGTGAGTAGACAGTAATACAGTCAAGAGGCGTACAAAATTTAAATTTCTTTTTGTTTAGCACATCAAAACAAAATAGCAACAAAAAGGACAGTCAAAAGGAAAAGTAGCAACAACAAAAAAAAAAACAATTAGATTATAAGGCGGTGTAGAAAACTAAAAACAGGAGCATATTGGTTTTTGCCATGAACTTAACAGATGTTTGAAGCTACTTGGAGAGGTCAAGGTCGAGAGCTTCAAATCTTTTTGCAAGATATTCCAGGAAACAGGAGCGGAGTAGGAGAAGGCCCTTTTGTCTAATTCAGTCCACAATGAGGGAACGCTGCAGGTAATAATGTCCTGAGAGCGCACGCTGTAGCTGCACTCACGCAGTGACATGTAGGAGGTGTATGAACGTGCTTATGTATATAAGCCTCTGTTTTGGTTTTTATTCCTTTTTTTTTTCATTCAACATTTATTTATACAGGTTCATCCCACTGAGCCTCTGGGACTCATTTACAAGAGAGACCTGAAGCCACATTCAGCAATTTATCTTGAAGATGTGTGAGTTTGTTTGTTTTTTCCACACATTATATGAAGTACAGCAGATAATAAACATAGAGTGATGCATTTTTTAATTCCTTTAGTAATGAAGCATTAGATTAGTTCAGCCATTAAGTAGGTTTTTGCTACATAAAATATGTATGAAACACATCATAATATTTTTGACACTCTATGAGTATGCAAATTATTTTAACCCCGTCTGTGCTCAGGTTATTCTGGCACAGAAGGAACTGGAATTATCAATGTTATCAACAAATCAACACAATAAAACACAAGCTGTGTTCAAATAATTACTGCAGTTTTTATTGCGGTGCAACATGGTGCCATAAAACCGTAGCACCGAGAAGCTTCAATGGTTTCAAAGAAAATTAATTAACATCCGTTGTTCAAAAACCAAGAAAAGCAGTTTTCATTTTTGTAAACTAAAAAAAAGGGTATAAAAAAACTTTCTATTTAGTTGAAGTTTTACATCATAATTTGATCCGCTTTGTCAAGATTCGGTAAATTTGTTGTAATGAATGCCCTCTAAACGTTTGTGTACATAATGTTTGATTTTTCTTGGGGTTTTTATTTTGTATTCTCAAAGTTTATGATGTCATTTTATCAACAGAAATGTCTAATCTGTTGTTTTGATTTAAAAACCCTTCACGCCTCATCGTCTTTGTCCCCAGGTTTCCATATTCATTGCATCTCCTCTTAATAATTAGAGCTTTGCATGCAATCAGAATATCACAACAATGAACGTGGCCTAGTTAGCATGGTGAGGGAGGCGGGGGGGGGGGGGGGTGGCAGCGAAGTCACCCTAATCCTTAACCTCAATCTGCTTTGTGTGTAGCTGTGCAGTCTCCACTCCCCCCACTGCATCTCCTCAACCAGAGGTCACGGTCACCGAGTCCTCACCAGTCGACGTGCAGCCTCCGCCTCGCAGCCATTTTGGAATGGTTACCATGGAGATGTGGGTCATGCAGTGATGGCAGAGAGAGTGAGGCAGGCGGTGTGATGCTGTGGAGATGGAGCACTGCAGGCTGGCGGAGCAGACAGCAGAAGCAGCACAGAGCCATAAACTCTCATTATATCTGGGTCACTGGGATGCTGCAGCTGCAACAAGCAGACACGACATCATTATGCAAGAAGAGAGACGAGGGAAGTTATGGGTGCGGGGGCTTATAGTTACAGGGGGAGGTCTGTTTACTCAGTGGGACATATGTCAGGAGGGTGCCCAGATAATAAAGCACGAGACGAGCTGAGCTGTGCTTAGTCAACCCAGCCGTCTATACACATGATGTTTTGACATGTTATAAATGTGAGGTTCTAATAAACAAGATCTATTTAAAAAAAAATTGTATCTTGAATTTAAAAGATATCGTTCTGTTTCTTCTCACCATTGTAAAGTATTATCTACATCGCATACGTCAAAAATATTTCAATATGGAGAATAAAACACTATGGATGCAGATAAAAATAAATGTGTTTCTAAGCTAAACCATTACAGCAGTGGCAAAAACAGAAGCTAAAACAAAGACGAGAAATTGTCTGAACAAAATCTAAAAATGCAGCATTTTAGAAACTAAAACAAAAAAAAAAAGAGATAGTAGATTTTTATACAAAACACCACCTCTGTGAACACGTTTATTACGAAAGTTATGCTAAATAAAATTTAAAAAAAAGAAACCAATTAAAACAAATTAAAAAGACAGTGGTGTCACAATGATTTCACTCATAACTAAATGAAAATATATATATTTTAAATTGCCAACAATGTAAGAAAAACACAACAATTTAAGTGAAAGGATGTTTTATGTTCTTGTGTGTTTTCTGTCTTTGACTGTGTTGCTGTCTCATTTCTTTGTGCTTCTGCTTCATCCTGCACTCACACTTTGCTCCTTCAGGACAACGTGGAGCCACATTGATCTCTGACGTCACGTGAATGTGCTCGCGTGCAAAGAGCTTTTAGTTTTTAAAACATTTCAACAGTGTTGTTGTTGCTCTCAAACATGGATGTGGAAAGTTGCAGGCCATGTTGTTGTGTCTCTGCCATTGTCCGCCCCCCCCTCTCCATCCTGCTCCGTGACCTCCCCACTCTTCGGATCCCGGACTTCTGATTGGTGGAGACGCCGTGGCGCTGACGTCACCGCCCCTGCGCCCATTCATCAGCGGACTTGGGCGTTGTACTCCGCATCTCATTTGCGGCGGGGCCAATTCTCGCTCGAAAGGGAAAAAAAAAATATATATATCGAAAGAAATTCGCGTTTGGTTTTGCTCTTTTCGCGACATTCTTCGCAGCTGCTGATTTAGCCTCGTTGTTTGTGGTTATTTCGGGCTGTGTCGCGCGCAGGGGGGCTTCGGCGTGCCTTGAATATTTGGGGAGGAAGCCTGCGGTCTTTGTTCATTCATTTGATCGGTTGGGTTCCTTTGTTGGAACAAAGCATGGGAGCGCAAACCTCCAAAGCCGCCGGGAAAGAGGAAGCTGCGGTTGAGAAGCCAGCCGAGGGTGCGGCTGTTGCATCCAAGACGAACGGACAGGTAAACCGAGCTGCGGTTATTTACCTCCTAATTGCTTCACGCGGAGTTTTGTTTTTTTCCGTCTCAATTTGGGCAATGTGTTGCGTCAATGGCGCGCTCCATGTTGGCTGCAGGCGCATCCAGACGCTCACCGGCGTCCAGGGAAAGTGGCCACATGTAATTATTCTCTGCACTTGATGCAGTCCGGCTGTTTGCAACGCGCTTTACTGAAAACACAATTTAATGAATTGTAAGCTGTTGACTCTCTGCTTTTAAAACGTTGCCCTATAACTGTATTACTTTCACAGTGCGCGTTTACGGTTTAAAGTTGTTTTTTTTGGGTGACAAAACATTGCGTGTTTTTATTTATTATTTTTTTTCATCTTATTTGCGAAAATGTGTGTAGCTCGGGTTTGTGCTCGCTCTCACTGTGGCATCACCATCCTCCTCATCATGGCCATTAAAAAAAAAAAGACTACCACGCCTTTGTTGCCAGATTCTAGAGGAAAAAAACCCGTTTTTTTGAACAGATATGAGCAATATAACAAGCAAATTAAAAAAAATCACATGCAATAAAACCAATAAGGAGTTCAGAATAAAAAAAAATGGGATCTGATTTTAACAGTTTATCAAAAGAAATCAAATCTGTTGTTTCCGTCGTCTTTAAACTGAACGCCCTCTGGTGGTTGTCGGGTGCACTGCAGTCTAGTTTGCAGCTAAAAATCAGAGCTCTGTCGTCATTCTCCTAGTAACAGATGTTTCTGCAGGTTTCGGGCTATTTTTTCATTGGTTGCTACTAGTCTGAGAATTTAATTGGATATAGTGCTCTATATTTTGCTGTGTATTCTTGGACACATGTTCACAAACGTCCTAATATTCATGTTGGTTGCAGATCTGCATCATCTTTGTCTTAAATGAGACAGCAGTGTATTCATAAATAATGTTCACACTGCTTCTCTCCAGGAGAACGGCCATGCCAAAACCAATGGAGATGCCTCTCCCGCTGCAGAGGAAGCCAACAAGGCTGATGTGCAGGTCAATGGAAGCACACCCACCGAGGAGGCACCCAAAGGTGAGGGTGAGAAAGTAGAGGGTGCTGAAGCCAGCGGAGAGAAGGAGTCGTCCGCCACGAACGGAGAAACTTCTGCCAAGGCTAACGAAGGCACCCCGTCCACCAGCGAGGAGGGCAAGCAGAAGAAAAAGCGCTTCTCTTTCAAGAAACCCTCTTTTAAGCTCAGCGGCTTCTCCTTTAAGAAGACCAAGAAGGAGTCCGAGGAGGCGGCGGAGGAGGACGGAGCGGCGGCGGCGGGCGCAGAGCCGGCCGAAGGAGAGAAGCCCGCTCCAGAGGATGCTGAAGAGGCCAAACCAGCTGAGGGGAGCGGCGAGGGAGCCAAGGAGGCTGCAGCTGAGGAGCCAAAGGCTGAGGAGGTGAAGGCAGAGGGAGGTGCTGAAGGAGAAGAGAAGGCAGCTGCAGCTTCTCCGACCGAGCCAGAGACGGCAGCCAGTCCAGAGGCCGCCGCCGCCGAGTAATCCTGCTGAACGAGACACCGGAGTGAAGGAGAAGATGTAGCCTGTCTGAAGGAATGCGAGGACTTTTCTAAAACCAGGGATTATTTTTTTTTTAATTTTTGGTTAATTTCCTTTTTTTTTTTTGTTGTTGTATGTTTACTACTCTGCATCATCTCATCCATAATGACTGCAACGTCCCAGGCAGTGATGGACAGGAGGTGCAGCGGAGTGTGAGCTGCTTCCTCACTGCTAAATGGTGCTTGCATTTGTAACGTGGGTGAGTGTGAAAGTGCAAATGTGAGTGGGGGGGGGGGGTTTTTTTTTTTTTTTTTTTTTTTTTTGTGTGTGTGTGATCTAAACATGATACCATGACACGTTGCTGAATTTTTACCATATATTTAATCAAAAGTATTTGGTGCTGGGCAATTGGATGTAGCAGCTAAAGCTGTGTCTGCAAGATCTGACACATTGTGATATTTAAAGGGAAAGTCCTTATTCGAGTCGTAAATGTTGTCATTGCAGTGCACAGTTGTTTACAACTTTTAAAAGCTCCTGTGAACACAAACCATTCCTGAAAATAGATTTAGCTGTTAACAATAGGTGCTCATCACTTTCCATTAGACTCCACGTTTCAACAGTCTGTAGTAATGCACGTTGTATAGCCTTTGATATTACTGGTTTTATGGCTGAGATGTACCTAATGACTGACGTTTTTAACCGATTACCCATTGTAAATGAGTTTTTTTTTTTTTTTTTTCACCATTTGTAAGATTAAATAAAATTGGGAGATGTTTTAAGCAGACCTTGCATCAAGCTGTGATGACTCCAACACCACTTTGAGGCGACACACGAAAGCACACAGTCAGGATCTACAGACGCAGCCGTTCAGTGTTTTCTTTCTGTATATACCCAGGCTCACCTTCTTCAATATGGAATGTAACATTGCCTGCAAGCTGGTAACGAGGTGTTGAGTTAATTTTCTGTGAATTCTGAAGAATAAAGCAAATGAAGTGTGAATTGGCACTGTGAGCTCGTTTCTTTGAAACATCCGCAAAAGAAGGTGCGTTTGTAATTTGGGTTTAGACAAGTCAGCGCCGGGTCCGTACATACACCTTTTTTTATTTTATTTGCTTTTAGCTCTCAAGTGGAGCTACAGAAAAATAGGCAATGTTTCAGTCAATCTAAATGTACAGGCAAGTGAGCTTGCTGTGGCAGCCATCTTGGATTGGACTGACACCAAAGGTATTCAGTTCTAGAGGTACAGTATTATAAGGCGCACTTAAAATCCTTTTAATTTTCTCAAAGATCGACATTAATAATCGACATTACCTGGTGCACCTGTCTGGATGTGCTTACTCACCTCGAACAGATTTTTATGTGGTTGTGAATGAGCTGATTAAAGTTCGACTTATCCGACTCTTTGTTTCAATGCATGTGCCTTCTAGTACAAAACATACGATATATCCAAGGAGTACTTTCTGCAAGTTTCATAAAAAATTTTTAAGCAATTCATAAGATATTTTGCTAACATAGAAGCATTTTTCACTCGGCCTTCGCCTTTCGGTGGATGAACCTTTTCCCATCCTGATCTGACATCAGCTCCACATTTTGTTTTCAACTGGTTAAGTTGGGACATTTAAAAATATATATATTTTTGAGGAACTACAATATAATCATCCCACAAGATTCAGGGTGACTTGAGATTTATTCAGTCACAAAATAACCGTCTTGTGAAACAGACATTTTAAGGTGGAAGCTCTATTTATGGTCACGTGTTCCCAATCAACACACTGGTGTTCCTTCCAGCAAACCTCGGTGTTTTTGTAAAAACCACCAGAATCTTTATAAAAGTTTCGAGGATTGCTTCAGACTTCTCCGGCGTGTTTTTATAGCCGTCCACAGCTGTGTCCGTGTTCCTTTCAAACCATCTATTTCCTCTGCACCCAGTTTAACCTAGCTGTGGCCGCCGCAGAAAGGGTGTGCTTTGCATGTAATATTTCTATTCCTGCTTCCTGGTTTGCTCGTCCAGCTTTGTTGTCGAGGTGCCTGCTGCTCTGTTTGTGCAGCTTTTTGTTGAAATATCCTCCATTTTTTTTCTCTGGGTGCACTTGTATTCAAATCAGAAGCCAGGTGAGCAGGAAGGCTGGAATAAATATAGACGAGGTAAATTTGGGAGTGTGGTTTGTAGAGTCAGCAGAGGAATGTCCCTCCATGCACCAACCACAGTTTGTCTCAGTGGTAAAGGCACTCTCAGCAGTTCCTTTCAAGCAGCTTCGGACCCTCGGGCTGCTCACCTAACCACCGTCTCGCCCTCTCACCAAAGGGACATCAAACAGCTGCTGCCCTGCCTACCAACCATCCCTGTCCCTCATCCCACACCCAAGTTATTTCCAGCGCTCCCACACTCTGACTTCCATGGTCAAGTAGGCTCGAAAACTTCAGCTGCAGAGCAGACAGCCATTATTCATATACTGGTGAAAGTTGTTTTTTTTTATTAACAGTGGATGTCATCAATCTCAGCCTAAAACTACAGTCAGTGAAAATGACATTAATTTGCTTAAGTACCTTATGGAGTTACTCAAAATACTTTATTGTGGGGGTCGGTTAGCCATGGGAAATGATTGATTGTAGCCTACATTCAAAACCCTCTAGACTAGATGTGTCAAACTCAAGGCCGGGGGGCCAAATGTGGCCCTCGTTGACATCTTATCTGGCCCCCAAGATGATATGTGAAACGTCAAATACTTCTATCTCTTGAATTTTTTTCAGAAATCTTTGATTATGATGTTGAAAGCACAACAGAGAACATCAAATGAGACCAATCAAACTCTTGAGGGACCAAGAAAAGATGTTGGGTATCTGATAGGCCTAAATCAATTAAGCTCATGACAAATAAAAATTATCAACCTCATTTTCATTTATCAGCTTCATCGTTTCTTCGTGTCTCTCTTTCTACTGAAGACACTGGAGGATAAAAGGCTCAACTCAGGTGCTCTTCACTGATCCCTCCCTTTCTCTTTTCTCTTTAAAATCCGTTTTAACAATCCAAAATCACGTTTTTGGATTGTTAAAAGCAGCTAAGCTACGAGCTAAGCTAACAGGCTGACCTCAGGAAAAAAAACCTCCGTCTTGTCAAAGCTCCAAAATTCACAGTTGAAACCCGTGCCTTCATCTAAAAATTAGTTTTTCTCTGCAAAAAGAAGCTGAGAACTTGTTTACTATTTTTTATTAAAAGCTTTGTGTGACAAATGCTACGCTAAAGAGCTCAAACCGCACCGAGCGTCCGCCATTTTGGTAACCAATTGTAACCAATTGTAGACGCACATTCAGTGATATATTTTGCTAACATACAATGGTTGACTCTAACAGCTAATGTAAAAGTTTTAAAAAATACACAAAATGTGTGGTTGGTAGTCCTCAAAGTATGTGTTGGGGGTGACGCTCAGCTACCACCAAACCAAATGTTTGCCCAATTTCTGTCAATTAAAGAAGCTGAAGATATTTTTGTGTTTGCTGAGGTTCAATTTGAAGTGGCGGACATCTTGATTCAGGTTGACACCAAAAGTTAAAAGTTGTACACCCTATAATTTCATTAAAATCTTTGGTTCACGAGTTTTGTCAACAAATTTGTCTCCAAAAGTTATTGCCAAAGTTTAAAAAAAAAGGCCCTCACAGGATTTGTTTGTGCTTGAGGTGTGTGCTGGGGATGACTCTCAGCCACCACCACACCAGATCCTAGCTCAGTATCTGCAACACTCACTGAGTTGTAGCCATTTCTGTGTCTGCAGGTCATTTAGTTATGGTGGTCATCTTGAATAAGGTTAACTCTAGAGATGTGCATTCAGTAATCACGTTCTGACAGTTTCATTCAAATTTATCTCATGGGTCAGGTAATATTTTGCTAACACGACACAACACGCACCCTCACACAGAGAGAGAGGCCGTTATATTATTGTCCCCTGCCAAATGGCAGATAATAAAAATCAGAACTAAGCTTAATTATAGTTTGTATGAAGATAAAACAAAACACACATAAAGACGTGGAGTCCAAGAATATAGTATACAGATTTCAAGATTTTTGCCTTAATGTAATAGTTCAGATCTCAGCAGACAAAGGAAGGTGCACAGTGATTTTGAACCAGAAAGACTATCATGAGAAAGTTATGACACTCCTTAGTGACTTAAACACTTATGAACCTCTGAAAAGAGATCCAGGAAGTGGTTACAAGAAGAAGTTGATAGATTGCCTGAAAATTTTGGAGCAGGACAAGGCTATTGACCGTATTCTGTACCACAGACTGTACCCAGGGGAGGCCACACCTAGTCTGTATGGTTTACCTAAAATCCACAAACAAGGTGTACCTTTAAGACCAATCGTTAGCATGATTAACTCTGTCCCTTACAATGTTTCCAAATATCTGGCGTCTGTACTCATCCCTTTAGTTGGCAGCTCAGAACACCACATACAGAACACCATGGACTTTGTGGATAAGGTGAGGGATGTCATCATGGAGACTGATGAAACAATAGTCTCTTTTGATGTCACATCACTCTTTACGTGCATTCCTGTTGATGATGCAGTAGAGGTGGTCAGTTTAAGATTAAAATCAGACACCACTCTGAGCAGCAGGACCACACTTTCCACAGAACAACTGTGTCAACTCTTGAAACTGTGCCTGCAGTCAACCTACTTCACATATGGGGAACAATATTATAGGCAGAAACATGGGTGTGCTATGGGGTCTCCAGTTTCTCCTATTGTTGCCAACCTGTACATGGAGGAGGTAGAAAAGAGAGCCTTGACGTCCTTTTCAGGGACACCACCAAGTCATTGGTTCAGGTATGTTGACGACACCTGGGTTAAAATTAAATCTCAGGAAGTCCAACATTTTACTGACCACATCAACTCTGTGGATAAATACATCAAGTTCACACGAGAAGATGAAAAAAATGGCAAGTTGCTTTCTTGGGGCAGCACAGTGGCGCAACTGGTAGAGCTGCTGCCTCTCAGTGAGAAGGTCCCTGGTTCAAATCCTGGTCCTGGGGCCCTTTAGGGTGGATCAAAATATCCTGATGCATGCTCAATAATCCAGGTAGAAAAATCTAAAAAGTTAAATCTGGTCCTCTGGACATTCAAAACAAAGCAAAACAACAAAAAATATAGAAACGTTTCGTCTCTCATCCGAGAGACTTCCTCAGTCTGAGGTGCTGTATTCAGCTCAGTCTCTTAAATAGCACCTTCTCAGAGTGGATCAACCAGTTTGCTGCTGACAACCAAAACCAGCTGATCACATGCTCAAGAAGGACCATCAGCCTAACAATGGATCATTAGCAC
>NC_056518.1:10436707-10476091 GCF_014905685.2 Nematolebias whitei | reverse complement strand
ATGGATGGATGGATGGATGGATGGATGGATGGATGGATGGATGATTGATGGATGGATGGATGGATGATTGACGGACGGACGGACGGACGGACGGACGGACGGACAGACAGATAGACAGACAGACAGACAGACAGACAGACAGACAGACAGACAGACAGACAGACAGACAGATAGATAGATAGATAGATAGATAGATAGATAGATAGATAGATAGATAGATAGATAGATAGATAGATAGATTTTTGCAATTCTTCTAAAGTAACGTCTTACTGTGAGATTTAACTTGTACGTACCTTAAATCTAGAGGTGTCCCAGTACTTTTTCAGACCAAGTACTTCGGTCTGCCAGTACTGAGTACTGATACCGAGTAGTTAATGCGTTGGTATTTAAACACCACACAATGACTTTAGAAACACCTTTCTTTGTTTAAGAATGCAGTCTGCTGTTCTATGTCGTATAAGCTTCGCCCTTTAAGGCCTTCGCTTTAGTGGGTTTATCCCGTTATGCAGAGCATAAGCACTGAAAAAAATTAGTCCACGCCCACCTGCTGTGTGGGCCCCACCCGGTCCGTATAAATTACGTTAAGAGCGGGAAATCGGCTCCCATTTTTTCTTCAGCGAGCTAATATAGCACTGTCAGAAGAACAAAGAAGATAAATTGTGTAAATGACCAACCTTGCGAAAGATGCTTGGCCCGGCAGTCGACCTCCGGTCGTCCGGTGAGTTCTCCTCCCCGAGGAGAAGATGACAGCAGTCTTATTCCAAGGTAAGCGTCGTGGAACATTTCCCAGTGACAGGTCACTACACGCTGGACAACGCCATCTTGTGTTTTTCCTCTTATCGCCGACCCTCGGGGCGAACCGGATGGTTCCTCCGGGGCAAGGCGTGCTCAGCTGCAGCCCCGCTGCTCTTTCCCTCCTGGGGAGCGTAGTGTAGGTGGAGGGGGGCTGAGTGAATGCTCACCCCATCCCACCTCGTTTCGCATCGGCGATCACACCGCTCCCGGCCGACGGCGCCCTCAGGGGTTGCCCGGCGGAACCCAGGAGGAGGCTGACATGAAGGGACCCCTTTTTTCTACGTCCCTCGCCTTTTCCCGCCAGTTCGGATGATCGGCGGAAAGGTTATTTTTTCACTGGGCTCCACTCTGGCTCACCGTCTTGATCCATACGGCCTCGCGTTCCAACAGGACGTTCCACGGGCGAGGCCGCAGACGGTTCTTTCCTGGTAGATTAGAGGAGTCGGTCCCCAGTCCGCTCCCATCACCAGAGTTGAGGGACTCACCGAGCGGGGCTATTCCTCGGTAACCCCCCCCGGGAGCCAAGCCTCGCGGAAGCTTCCGGAGCGAAGCTGCCCAGGTCGGAGCAGCGTCCCGTCCCTCCGGAGGAACCAGACGGCGACCACGCTCTCCAATCGAGCCCACCGACGTGTTTTCAGGCAGCCGCAGTTAGCAACAACTTGCGCTGCTAGCATATAGCATGTCCAAGGGATTGAAGGCCGCAGACCTGCCTTGGAGACGAAGATCTCCCTCTGTAAAGCAGCTGACGCCAGCTCAAACATGTGTGCCTCTCCCACGGTTTGCCTTGTCGGGGACTGCAGCGCGGAGGACGATGACCCAACGATCCACCTGGCTTCGTTACTCCCCTCGCTGCCGGAGAATCTGCACAAGACCTGATGAAGCCCATCGCGGACGCGCTGTTCAGAGCAGCTTCAAACCATGCTGGCGAAGTGAAACAGTCGGAGGAGGTGCCAAAAGCTGTTCGCCACCTCATCAAGCCGCGCGGCCCACCCCGTCCCCGCTGGAGGGACCGTCGCGAGCAAGTTTTCGACTTTTCCACGGCCGCGGCTCTCGCTGAGTTCCACCACCAGCCCCGCCCGTCAGAATCCAGCCCTCTGCACTCCGGCAGCCTGCAGCTCAGCGTTTCCCCAGAGTTCGCCTGCAAGACAGCGCTCTGGGCAAACAATCGCAGAGCTCATGAGAGACAAAGCTCTCAAATGACGGTCTCCGGAGGGTGTGTGTAAAAGTGACACGAAAGTTGAAATAAATCATCATTAATGATCCAAGTGTCTGTTTTTTAGCCAGTCTGTAAGCCCGGATCAGCTCACAGCGGCCGCACACATAAGAGCGCACTCGTGGGATGAAACAGCCCCACACACGAGCCGGTGTCCTTAAATAAAGGTTTTTAACTCACCGTCGCTCTAAGACATGACGAGTCGATCACAGAACAGCCTCCACACATGAGCCGGTGTCCTTAATTAAAGGTTTTTAACTCACCGTCGCTCTAGACATGACTAGTCGATCACAGGACAGCCTCCACACATGAGCCGGCGTCCTTAATTAAAGGCTTTTAAACTTACCGTCGCTCTAGACATGATGAGTCGATCACAGAACAGCCTCCACATGAGCCGGTGTCCTTAAATAAAGGTTTTTAATTTAAACTCACCGTCGCTCTAGACATGACGGGTCGATCACGGCACAACGGTAAGCGAAAATAACTCATTACCAACTAGAACTGCATGATCCTCACTCAAGCGGTGTCAACTCGCATTTGTGGGATGGAACAGCCTCCACATGAGCCGGTGTCCTTAAATAGGGTTTTTAATTCACCGCCGCTCTTGACATGACGAGTCGAACACTAAGATGACAGCCTCCATTCAACGGTGCTGCGTTGATGCTGGCGCACACAGCTGCCGGCGCTAACCAGCTCACATCGGTATAAATGTGGTCCGCAGGCTGGTCCGGGTGGGGGTCCTTCTCTCTCAGCTTTCGGCAGCTCACCGCAGCTTAAACGTGAAGCAGCCGAAGAACCGGTAATGAGTCCCACCTCCCTACAGCGCGCGCCCCTCCAGCGAGAGCGGCACGCGTCCCTCCAGAGAACAACGTGTGCTCCCGCGGGGCTAAGCAGCCTTCACTCCAACAGCACGGTGTAAATGAAGTCACGCCCTCCGCCTTTCAACAATCGCACAGCGACGTCAAACGCGCAGCTCACCGCGTCATCAGCTGTCACACGCTTCGCCTTCAGCTCAAGTCTCGCCCGGGGTCACACAGAAAACATTCCCGCGACGCATGACGGCGGTTGAGGGACGGACTGCTGACAGCCGTACAAAACATGACGCATCATTAACGCACGTTCATCCACGAACGTTACGTAGAGTGGCTAAACATGCTCGCCGTTTTTTCAGATGGATGGACAGGGTTTATGCAAATGGTACAAGTTACAGTTTACAACCGAACCCCTCCATTCAGAGGAGTTATATAAACGGTCCCGTCATCATCATCAGACTGATTCTCTTCCCTAAATGCAGAAATCCAAGTGTTTTCTGATAAAAGTAATCTACAGAGTTCCCCAAGGGAGAGAAAACACGAGGGTGTTTACTCACGGATCGGAGGGGTGAGACCGTTCTTGGATCTGTTGTTTAACATCCAGAGAACGCATACCGATCATCCTAAAACACAGAGACGAGAGTTTTTTGTTTTACCTGGATGATCTGCGGATCCTGTCACTTCAGACAGGAGGCGCTGATGCAGGATCAGGTGTTGACATCACACCTGTTAATCTGGGCTTCGCCATAAGTGGAAGGAAGCTCGATTTTCCCGGCCCAGACATTTGTTTTCTGGAGTGGAATTAAATTCAACCACCATGAAAACTAATTTATCACATGAGACGCCTCTAGAGGTGTTTTTGCACGTCTGCATGTGGATCCAGTAAAACAAACGACACATGATCATTGTCTTTTCCTCTGTGGAAGCAGACCTCCGACTCTGGGGAAACACCTTGTTTTTCTATCAGAGGGAGTCCCCCTCAGCAGACCCACGTCATGGGTCAGTCTTCACGGACACGTTGCTGTCAGGCTGGGGGGGGGACATACCTATCTCAAGCAGTAGGGGCGCTGTGGCCCCACTACACATCAGCCCACATCAATGTTTTGGAGTGTCGCACAGTACTGAATGTGATTCAACACTTTGCTCCTGTGCTACAGAATCAACACGTGTTGATTCACACAGACATCATGATGACTGCTGCGTACATAACCATCAGGGTGTGCGTTCAGCCCAGATGTTACACATTGTGCGAAAGCTACTGAGTTGGGTTCATCAAAACCTGCTTTTATTAGAGCGGTTTACATATCCGATGTTCTGATGTGACGTCCAAGGGCGGCCCACGTTACGTGGACCGGATCCTCCATCCGGATCTGATGTTTTCAGACGCAGCAGAAGTTGGCAAAGCAGCTGTGGACCTGTTTGCGATGCGAGAAGAACGCTCAATGTCAACTACGGTTTTCCCTGAGCCCGCGAGACGATCCATCGCTGGGGGGGGACGCATTTGCTCACAGTCGGTGGCCCAAAACGCTTTTTACGCGTTTCTTTTCCCCCACCTCCTCTGTTTTTTTACGGTCCATGAACCGAGTTCAAGAGGAGGGATTGACAGCTCTCCTGGTGGCTCCCGGCGTGTGAACGCACTATGGTTCCCAGGCCTGCAACGTCCGTTGTTGGGTCGCCGTGGAACTGTCATGGAGGAAGGATGCTCTCCTTCAGACAGGAGGAGCGACCAAGAGTTACCCAGAAATAGGTCAACACCGGTGGGTCTGACCGCTGAGCGGTTCCACTTAGAGGATGGGTCTCCCTCAGGAGATAGTGTGCACAATTCAAGATTCACGTGCTGCATCTACCACAGTTCTGTACACATCAAGGCGACGGCTTTTCAGCGCTGGTGCACAGAGAAGGTTTAGAGACCACTTCATGCCTTTTAGGCGGCGTGTTGTTTTTCTACAACAGCTGATGGATAGGGAGTTGGCTTTCAGTACGCTTTAACGTACGATTGCAGCCATCTCTTCCTGCCACAAAGGGTTTGGAGATAGAACAGCTTTTATCACCCGCTGATGAAGCGGTTTCTAAAAGGTGTACAGAGATGTAGGCCTGTTTTCACGCCCACTTGTTTCCACAGTGGGTTTAACGCTGGTCCTGCGAGCCCTGATCAAAGCTTCAATTGAGCTTCTGGATCAGGTTTCATTTAAATTCTTGTCTCTTTTAACAGCCCTGTTGCTGGTTTTAACACCCGCTAAGAGGATAAGTAATTATCTGCCCTCTCTGTTGCTTCGTCATGCCTTAGAATTAGGCTGACGGGCAGCTCAGCTGATTTAAGACCAACCCAGCTTTTATGCCTAAAACATCACGAGCTCTTTTAAATCAAGAGTGATTTCGTTGGAGGGGTTTTTTCCCTCCCACAGATCAGAAGGGGAAGCATCTGTTCATCTTCTCTGCCCGGTGCAGGCGTTGACGTGTTACGTAACGCGCACAGCTGCAATGCGTTCAAATTCAACAATTGTTTGTGCATTATAGAGATGCTTCTGCAGGTCGCCGTTATCCATCCAGCGCTTGTCACACTGGCTGTGTGAGGCCTTTTCTGAAGCCTACAGAGCATCAGATTTAGGGCCTCCTGTCAACCTCTAAGCACACTCCACCAGGGGTATTGCATCTTCGATTGCTCTGCATAATGGTATGTCAATGCAGGACATTTGCACTGCGGCTGCATGGTCAACACCCTGCTCATTTATTCGCTTTTACCTACGTGATGTAACGGTTCGTTCCATGACACATTCTGTCCTTAGTGCCCTAACAGAATGAATATTGTTGTTCTCATGGAACTCTGTTTAAGCTCACTTCTGTCTGCATGCATTACAGTGTGAGATGTTGTTATCAGTCACAGTCGTGTCTGTGTTCTGGTTCTATTATCACTAATCAGTTCATGATTATTGTTACCAATCAGTTCATTTGATTATTTATCAATTCATGGACATTAATCTGTTTATACTGTTCAGCCATGATCCAGTTGGTTCATGCCCCCCTCCCTCCCTCTTTTCAACTTCCTCTTCCCGTTGAAAGTTTTTCCGGGGTATTCATGCTTGTCAGAACGCATAGTTACACAACATGCTTCTGTGCATGGCACATAATTACGCGATGCGTAGTTTATGCACACGGGGAGCTGGGTGACAAGACGTTTTTTGGGCAAGCTTCCGCTTCTTACTGTGTTCGAATGGACCCAGTGAGGCGAGGACCACATCGGCTTCGCCCTTTACCCACTAAAGCGAAGGCCTTAAAGGGCGAAGCTTATACGACATAGAACGTTGGTTACGTACTGTAACCCCAGATTCTATGAGTATAAGCGTAGCCCTTTAAGCGTCGGGCCTCACTGGCTCCTAAATGGCTGAAGAAAAAGCTATTTTGGGAGCCGATTTCCCGCTCTTAACGTAATTTATACGGACCGGGTGGGGCCCACACAGCAGGTGGGCGTGGACTAATTTTTTTCAGTGCTTATGCTCTGCATAACGGGATAAACCCACTAAAGCGAAGGCCTTAAAGGGCTACGCTTATACTCATAGAATCTGGGGTTACAGTACGTAACCAACGTTTTCACATCACCTTCGTTGATCTTAAAGTATTTGAGTATCTGAGGCTGTTCTGGTCCCAATACCGAAACACAACTTCTTAAATGAAACACAAAAAGTAAAAGTTTCTGCAAGCATGAATCTCTACTGATTTAGTTCCTAGATTTAAAAGAAGAAGCATGGGAAGCCATGACGAGGCAGATTTCTTCATCTGTTTTGCAGCTGACTCTTGGAGGTCCTCCATGTTGTTCAGGACTTCATGTGTACCTAACAACAGCCTGCGGATTTCACAAAATTCCCCAGAGAGCAATTCTGGACACAGTTACTGGCAATGTTAGCAATGTTTGTGCTTGTACTCTACCATGATAACAGTGTTTGGAGAGAAGGTTTTTGCATTTTGTCTTTTGTCTGTTTTTGTTCGCTCCGCTGCCCAGGAATTGATGTTTCTGGTTTCTCTGCCGTGCTGACCGAGGCTCAACCCACACCCAAAAGAGCAGAACATAATTGGTGGTTGATGTACAGAGACCAAACCGAGCACGTGAGTTTTAGCAACATCTAAAGATACACCATCACTGCACGGATACAAATTTAATGTTTCAATAAACTCCACGGACCACTAAGGACTACTTTAAACTTTATGAATGGCAGACTTGACGGGGGCCCTTGTGAGTGATCGGTGGGGAAATTACAGGGTCCTGAAAACAAACATGGAGCCAACTGGAGCCGGAAGTTTAAAAGTAACTAAAAAATCAAGGTTGGTCTCTGGGAGGTCAACAGTTTGAGTCCGAGAATGACAGAAAAATAATGGAGTATCCCTCACTTGAATAAACTTAGCTCATACGCGAGCAATTTTATTATTCTACCTGTTATAGTGTGGCGTATTTAAGCATTTTAGAAATATAAAATTTACTATATAATTAAAAAGATAAGATGGAACTAGCTGTAAATCTGTGCGGACCGGCTGCTTGCGATGCTATCATCAGCTCCCTGCTGAAAGTGCTGCACTGAATGTTCACACTTCCTCATTGCCAGTCAACCAAAACAAGCGCTCCCTTATCCCTCTGATTTGAATGTTTCTTTTTCCACAGTTTGCTGCGAGTTTATTTCTGGAAAGATCAAACTCAGCTCCAGAGTATATCAGACGTTACGAGCTGTAGTTGCCAGGTACTAATATTATCCAAAGAGCTCAGCCAGAGAAGTCATACTCAAGTCAAGAACAATACACGTGCATGCAACCTTCTGAAAAGGTGAAAAGGTCATAAGGACAAATACAGATTTTGCTTTCCTGTGAGTCATTTGTTATTGATTCGTGACTTTCTGATTTTGTCTTATTCTCTGCTTCATCTAGTTATAATACACATCATTGCAGAGTAAAGACTAATTAATAAAAAGCAGTAGAACTATAAATGCTCTGAAAACATTTGAAGATTTCAAAGCAAGTATAAAACCAGTGGGACTAACTTTTAAGCATAGGTGGGCAAAGTTCTGCACTTAAGGATAATGCCAAAACAACCACATCAAGGCCTAGAAAATTGGAGGTTTCCTTGTCAGATTTAGACAGCATCACTCAATCCACAGCCCCAAAAATATCTGTCATTATGTGAGAGTGTTGAAAGAAACATGGTGGATTTATATTTGACTTGTCAGAAGTCTTTTCACAGGTGGGATAAATAGCAACACTTTCTGTACCTAAAATGCTAAGTGGCAACCAGAACATAATGTTTACACATCAAAATGCTGGAAAGGACAGTTAGTTCTGTCCCAAAATGACTTGTAGAGGCAAGACAGGTCTTTTTTCCTCTATATTTGGTGCAAGCCATGTCTGCCTCAAAATAAGTGTTGGAGCTAAACTGTTAGTTAAGACCCACACAGTTCACAAATCTCAGAGTCTGACATCAGTATATAAAGACACGGCCACAGGAAGTTGGATGAAGTTTAACGCACGGTGTGTTCTAAACAATGTTTGGGCCAAAGGCCCGATCTGGTGTGGTTTGGAGGTTTATTTTGCTGGCTGATGGACAATGCGTGGGTTGGTTAACTGCAGCTTGAAACAGTAGGCCCAACTGTGTCTAAACGGGAAGTATTCCACACAGTTATATAACAAACAGAAACAAAAGCAGACTCCGATCTAATATTTAACAGTGGTACTAAACTGTGTGAGTTAGTTTTGTTTCCTATTCCTTGCAGTTGAAGGGGACAGCATTATGTGGTGTAAACCTGATAATTTTATAATAATAATAATAATAATGTGTATGTATTGTCATCGTTGTATGTTCCCATACAGTAGAGAAATTGACTCTGGATTTAACCCATCCACCCACAGGTGGAGCGGTGGGCAGATTTTGAAAGCACCTGGGGAGCAATTGGGGATAGGGTGTGCTGCTCAGAGATACCACGAGATGTGCAATGACTGGGGATCGAACCTGGGACTTTCAGGCCCTGAGTCGGCTGCCCTGCCTTTACCCCTTCGAGTTCTCTTGTAAATATACTCACAGACTAAAAAGTTTGGAACCCAGATGGAATGGTCCAAATTGAGTGTAATTTTGTATAGTACAGTTGTCAAAGATGTTGCCAGGATCTAAATGTAAATGGACTGTACTTATATAGCACCTTTCTATCTTATGGAGATACTCAAAGCTCTTTACGCTACAATCTGTGCCTCATTTACCCATCCACACAACACTCTACTAGATCTCTACAAAGCTCATTGAACAATTCATTCTAAAGAGACTAATCAGAGCTTTATCACATTCATACACCGAGGAGACACACATCAGAGGCTATGAGGGGTTCAGTTTCTTGCCCAGAGACACTTTGGCATGTGACTGCTGGTGGATTTGAACCCACAACTCTTGCATTGGAGGACGACTGCTCTAACCACTCAGTCACAGCCGCCCAACATCTACATTATTAGGTTGTATTTTGTAGTTTGTATGCTTGCGTCTATGAAAGGCCTGTGTCCTAAAGTCCTCCTGTGGACAGCCATGTATGCTGATCATTCCCTTATTGAGCCTGAGTAGGATCAGCTCAGACATGAACTTCTACCCACTGCTGATTTGCCTGATCTTAAAGTCCACTTACAACAGCTGCGAGGTGACTTACTGAGAGAAGGAGAAAAGGATCCAACAGCTGCAAGAATCTGTGTCACATCAAACTGCTTGTATCCAAGCCAGAGGGGTACCACACCCTGCTAACCTGGAACCAGAAGTGTGCCTGTCCTTCCATCTCTGGTATTCATTTGATATATTATTGTAACCATTGCGTTATAGTCACATGACCTTTTAACACATGCAGCTTTTTTCATTTCCACCACTCCTTTTCAGAGCTTATGTTTTTCTGTCAGTGAGTATAATAAAGGTTTGTGTTTCATGCTCATTTTACTGTTTATTTTTGTGCTATTTCTAATTTTAACCCTCCTGCTGATCAAAATGACCTACGAAGACCAAGTTTTAAAACTGAATTCTCAGGGGTCATTTTGACCCCAGTGAGTAAGCTTAAAAATGTAAAATCTGTTTAGCTACCACTCTGAATTCCTTGCCATAGTTATTGCTGTTCATCCACCCACTGCCTGATATAATAGAAGAGAATCATCTTCATTTTTGCATGTATGAAAAATGACTAAACAACAGTGCAGTAAAGGCTCAAAAACATTTATTATTCTAAAACACATTGCAGAAGTTCAGAGTTCGGTTCAGGAGCAAACTGTTTTGAAGGAACAACGCTGAATAGACCCTGTCCAGGGTAAGAGGGGTCAAAGGCAATTTGCCCTGCTATACGGAGACATGGGGAGATGACAATATCAACCAGGAAAGGCAGGGGGCAGCCGACAGTGCTGTACTGATAACTGTCTGCAGATCTTTCCAATCTGCTGCCAAACAGCTGGCATACCAAACACTGCAGTCTGCCAGCTTGTTCTTAATTGTGGATTGGTAACATGTCTACCAGCAGTTTTCTTCCAAATTCCACCTCAGCAGCAGTTTGAGGAAGTGTAGTTGCTGTTTAAATAGAGCAGTGCAGGACCACTTTGACGCCTACTGAAGTCTGCCACTATCTTATTGGTTTTACTGGTGTAGAGCAGCAGTTTGCTCTTGGTGCACCACTCTGCCAGCTTCTAGATCTCATCCCTGTATGCTGACTCAACCTTTCCTGTAATACTTCCCACCACCGAGGTGTCATCAACAATGGTGTTACTGGTGTGGATAGCAGTGGTCAGCCGTGCATTTTACACCTAGGCCTTCAGTGGTGACCTGCCTGAATTTATCCACCCCTTAATACTGTCATTATGACCCAATGGCTACAGAAACCATCAATGATACACAGAATAATATGGTGCTGCATCACAGACAAGTGTCTCATGTAGCGATAATGAACGCCATCACTAAAGCAAGAAACAACAAAGTTCAACAAGTTTCCTTCAACTACAGCCGCAGCTACACCACATACTTTTATTTTATTTTTTATTTAACCTTTATTTATACAGGTAGTCTCATTGAGTCGCATGAGTGATTGCAAGACAAGAACATGGTCCTATTACAGTAGATAGCATAGTGGTTCTGTTAGCAATGCGGTTCTGTTAGCAGCATGGTACTGTTAGCATGGTTCCATCAGCAGCATGGTACTATTAGCAGTGTGGTCCCATTAGCATCATGATGATAATAACGACCGCGGCAACGAACGATGACAGCCCTCCAGAATTGGGTCTGGCAGACACAGAACATCCAAAGTTCCCCACAGAACTGAACTGTTTCATAGAGTTAGGTTCATGCAGGCAGATGGAAGATCGTGGAGACGGCCGCCATGACAGGCCGGAGCCTGAGCCCAAGGAGGGATAGGGGCTAGAGAGTGGGATTCTGGTGGAATGAACTGAACTGCAGATGGACCGCATAGGTCTCAGCGAATTCCCGGTGGACCGGAGTGGACCGGAGTGAACTGGAGAATGGTGGGTTGTATCAAACATCCTGCCGGACCAGTGCACCGTGCCACCCTCTGTGGCCCATCTCCTTTCCTCTGCTCCTCCCAGAAACATACATACAGTGGTGCTTGAATGTTTGTGAACTCTAGAATTTCCTATATTTGTGAAAATATGACCTAAAACATCATCAGATTTTCACAGAAGTCCTAAAAGCAGATAAAGAGAACCCAGTTAAACAAACAAGATAAAAATACCTACAGTATGACAAAAGTAGCAACAGAAGTACAAGGTTTTTCCATAAAACCATTATTTGTATTTTCAGTGTGCCTGCTTTAAAAAGCATCTCAAAGGCAGACAATTGATGTTTTGAAGTATGTTGTTGGTAATCCACAGACACAAGATAATCCAGGAATAAAACAAAAGGAGTAGAAACAAACGTTCCATGCATGCCACTTGTATGTAGGTAGTTGGCCTATGTCAGGTCTTGGATACTTTAAGACCTAACATAGGCCAACTTCACTTTTCCTGGATATTTTGAAAAAAGCTGTCAAAGGTGGATGCTGTGTGCAAACACATTTATGTTCCGTGAGTTTATCCACACTCTCTCGAGGTCAGAGATTGTGGAAATGGAAAACTGTCTGACACAGCATGTGTTCGAGGTATTTCTTGCCTCCAGTGTATCTTTTGATCACCTACCGCAAGGCAAACCATAAAACACTAAACCTGTCTGACCACAGGTCTGGGACTGTCCCTGACGTTTAGACAAAACAAATCTGAAATTTAAAAGAGCTCATTTGCTAAATTTACTCAAGTTGTGCTTAGTGGACCAAAAACACTTGAGACACAGTGACCAAATGTTTGCACTTGTTAACGATACCATGAAATTACAAGCAATTTAAATGTTTCTTTTTTCATTATGAAATGGCACAGTCTAATCTTTAAAGGAGCTATTAGATCTGCATTTATATGAAATGAGGTGTTAAATCTTTGAGGTTCAGAATATGTGAACGTTTAAAATTCTAACAGTAGTAATACTTTTTATATTTTTAATGCACAGGGATCTTACAATAAGACTTATTGGCCCAGATCAGAATTGAACAATTTATCTTTTCTTGACTTTTTTTTAAAATAAAACAGGCCCTAAAGCTTAGGCCACTTTAAGTTTTGATTGTGAGCTTCCAGGTGGTCTAACTGCAGAACAAAGGTTTTTTTTTTTTTATGATGAGCTAACAGTTTAGTAGAGAAAGTTCTGTTTTGCTGGGGGAACTCGTCCAAACCATGGGCAGAGCCAAGTGGTCCTAAACTCTAAAAGAAAGTGAGTCATTGTGCGCTGTAATTTCAGCACACACAGCTGTCTTCAGTGACCACAACTGTGGACCTGTTAACCAACCAGATCCAAATGTAAAACGGTCCCTTCCATCTCGAGGTAATAATTATTGTGTACTTCACCCAAACTCTCTCCCCTTAAGTTGCAGCATGTATAGGTTTAACTGAAATGACAGCTAGCTGGAAGATCTTTCCAGGACAGGCCTGATGACTATTTTGGGTCTTTGACCTTCTTTTCCCGACAATGAGCCTGTGTTAATCTCTTCTATAATCTCAGTTTTCCCTTCTGAATGCTGCAGCTACTGTAAATACCATTTTCCAAGGTTATGTGCTTTGCCTTTAAGGCACATTTAAAACCTTTAAGTATATGTTTTTCTCTATAGCACCAAACTGGAGCTGGACAACACTAGGTGGACTGCTGACTCAGATGAATGGGTTACATATAAAACTTTAAAGACTTTCTAATTGTATTTTTTCCCCCTCAACTTTTTCCAGTTCTGTATTTCAAACAAGCTCTCCAAATGTGGAAGTTTGAGGTTCTGTGGTGGAGGAAGAGAGAATTACTGTCCTAATACTGGTGCACATTTTCTGCCACTCTGCTAACATCAGTCTAGTGACTTTCTGGTCAGCTTGCTGTTGCATGTGGTTGGGCCAAACTGTGGTTCTTAAATTCTGCTGAGTGCCAGACAGACAGGTGAACTGTCTCTGGAAACTCTTGCAGAAACATTTAAATGGCAACAGCTTTCCTAAAGTGGCTGTCTAATAAAGGGACAGAACATTTGATCAAACATAGAAACCAACCTTCCAAACAAACTTTGCTGCTGTCTGTGTCTAATTTAGCACCCCAAGCCAGAATGTTCCAGGCAGTGCCTTAGTTATAGCATTTTTTATTTTAATTGATCAATACATTTTTATAGAGCCTGCCACTTACTTACTTCTTTTTCCAAAATCCTTCATACTGTATGTAAATGTTCAGCTAAGAACTAAAGGCCCAGGGTTCCTTGAAGAAATGTACCGGTATATTGCCCACTGCCTTTCATACCTGAGTATCAAACCAGATGGAATTGTAGACATTTTGGTCAAATTTTGAAAGGTATATGCAGCAGTCTCATGCAATATTGCGAGATGATGCAAGATGTGTTGGCACTTGTGCAACAGAGTTAAAAATGTACTCTGAAAGATTTTGTTTTACTCCACAGTCCGTTTACCATTTACTACTACTACTTCTTGTGTACATAATTTTGTTCCATCTCATGTACCACATGAGATGGTAATGGCAATAAAAGTTTACTCGAATTTGAACTTGGACTACTTTATCCCTACTTTGCGGTTTTTCACTTATCACGGGGGCGGAGGTGTCCCTAAACCCCGTGATAAACGAGGGACTACTGTATACTCACTGTCCCCACTCTGGACATGCCCAAAGCCAGCCAGAGCCATTAAAGTGCCTGAGATATCCATCTATCCATTATTTTTACCCACTTCTTCCTTTTTGGGTCACGGGGGTCGCCGGTGCCCATGTCCAGCAACCACTGTGCGAGGGGCGAGGGACACCCTGGACGGGTCGCAAGTCCATCACAGGGACACATAGAGACAAACAAGCATTCACTCTCACTCACACCAAGGGACAATTTAGAGTTACCAATCAGCCTAACATGCATGTTTTTGGTCTGTTGGAGGAAACCAGAGTACCCGGAGAAAACCACGCATGCACGGAGAGAACATGCAAACTCCACCCAGAAAGGCCACCGGATCGGGATTTGAACCAGGGATTTGACCTGCTCGCTGAGAGGCAGCAGCTCTACCAGTTGCGCCACCGTGCTGCCCGCCTGAGATATTAACCTTTTGTAATAAATATGTTTGAAATGTTAAATAAATGATAAAACAATCTGATGCTCTTTTAGGATTAGATAAGTCGCTATCAGAGAGCAAGAAAGAAGAGTCAGAGTTCAGAAAGTGAGTCATTGTGCTCTGTAATTAGAGAGCAACAAAGAAGAGTCAGAGTTCACATATTTTTGTTTCAATAAACAAAAATCAGGGAGTTGCTCCTTTTAAAGAGTTTCCTTATGATGTCACTTTCCATTCCACTTTGGCTGCACCACGTTCAAAAGAAAATTATCCAGTTTTGTCATAAAATAGGTATTATCATGTGTATTGTGCCAAATTTCTTAAATATTAATGTCTTCTTCCACTTTTTGTTTTTTTAGGATATGTCAGGTACATTAATACCTCCTCAACTCCTCACAACATTCTTCCTTCCTCAATTTCCACCATTTGATCTTTATCACTGACTTTTTTCCTCTTCTTCACCGCAGCACCACATTTGTAAAAGTGAACTGGCTCCTAAACATTTCACTTGGTAAAATAAAGGTTGAATAAAAATAAATAAAAGAAATCTGATGCTGTCTGGTCACGTTCTCCTCTGCCACAACCTTGCAGTCCCCAATCTCCTCCAGGTTTCCTCTTCTATACAGAATGTAGTCTACCTGAGTACTCCTGCCTCCACTCTTATAGGTCACCCAGTGTTCATATCTGTTTTGCTTAGATTGATATTTTGATCTGCAATGCTCATCATCAGACCTTTTATTTCTACCTTCAGACACATGATCTGATCTTTTCACTTCTACAACATTTTTTCCAAAGTCTTCCGTCAGCACACCCCTACTCCATTTGTCTTTCTATCCATGCCACAATAAAACAGGTTAAACCCTGCCCTAGTGTTGTGAGCCTTGCTGACCTTCCACTTTGTTTCTTGGACACATAAAACATCTACCTTCCTTCTCTGCATCATGTCAACCATCTCCCTACTTTTGCCTGTCTTTGTGTCTATGCTTAGAGTGATTACCCTCAGTCCTACATTCAACTTTCCTCTTCTCCCTCTGTCTTCTTGCTTGTTTCCTTCCTCGTGGTCTTTGACTAACAGTAGCATAATTTCCACAGTCACCCTGTTTGTCAACAGCACTGGTGGCGGTCGTTATAAACCCGGGCCTCCACTGGTTCGGGCCTAAACTGATCTGGTATGGTGTCGCTTGGGTTAACTTGCATGTATGTTTTGGCAAAAGTGTTTTATGTCAGATGCCTTTCCTGACACATCCCTCACCATTTACCTGGACTTGGGACTGGCACAAGAGATGCATTGACTTTTGCTCCCTAGTGGCTGGTTATTTACCCAAAATAGCCAAAACTGTGAAAACTCTTACACATATAAACCTAGATATATCTTAATTAAACATTTTGTTCAAAAGGTCTTTCTGTTTTGATCAACGTATAATCAAAGTATTAATTTGTATCATAATAGATTTATTTATTGCTTCAGAGTGTCCTCTTCATTAAATCATTGTTGACTGGATATATTGCTTCAGATGATTCCAACAATTCGCTGTCATTTACTTGAGGTGAAAACTCCTTTTTTCCCCCCTTCAAATATTATTTATTTACTTATTTATTGCTGCAGTTATTATTTGAAAGCTTAAAACAGTAGCAAAGTGTAAAATCTTTTTACATATTTTTTTTTGGATGGAAGAAAGTTCCTTTTACAGACATTGCAAAGAGAAGTGCAGATTCATGGTGCTCTCTGCTTACTGTGTGTAGGCACAGCCAAAGGCAAATGGGCCCTTAGTGGTGCCTGTGTGCTACTAAATTATACTCTGCCATCATAAAAATAGACTGGATTCCATTTATAGATTGTTTTTTGTTTCTGAATATAGCTAGATGTGTGTTTCTGTGTAACACTGAGAAGAGTCTTAAAGCCCTTATTTAACAAACTATAACTCATTACCCATTTTGCCTGCACCAAAAGTTAGCTTAGTAATTTTATCCTGTTGCTCTAGCATGTTCAAGATGTAGCCTGTAGATGAACTCAACCTCACATCCAATGAAAAGCAAATTAAGTTTTACATTGTTTTCTTTATATACTGTATTGAAAATGATGACCCGAAAAGGAAGAAGTGGGTAAAGATGGATGGATGCATATGGTTTCAGTATTGGTCTGCTGTGACTCACCTAACCCCAACTTTTACATGGGCAGTAGGTGTAGCCACTATGTTTGTGCTGATTCTTGTTTTTCTTCTTGTGTTTTAACTTCTTGTTCTTTTCTTCCCCATTACATTTTCTAAAACCCAGAGATCCCTCTCCCCACCGGTACTTTTCAACAGCTCCTGGGAGATCCTAAGGAGTTCCCAGAGGGGTATACAACATAGTTTTTCCACTGAGTTCTGGGTCTGTCTCAGGGTCTCCTCACAGTTGGATGGGTCCAGAAAACCCTGAATGCAAGATGTTTGATTCGGATGCCTCCTGGCAGCTGAATGTGAGCTGGGTGATTCAACCAAACTTGACCTCTCCCCCTGCAGGAATAGTGTATTCAGAAGGAGATGGTTTCCTTCAGCCGTTTTAGGCTTGGGACAGCAGAGGGCAAGAGGGTATCACAATTTCCCAAATCCAAGCAAGATGACCTGCTTTTTGTGGTCTTTGTCAAGGTCTTAGAGTTGCTCTTATAAGCTAACCCCCTCCTCTGGATGGCACCAGGGTCTGACATCCCAGACAACACAAACCCCAGGATTAGGGCTGTACCCAAAGCACAGTTTCCCAGTTACATGGCCACCTTGTGTAACCCCTTAAACTTCTTCATAATTAACAGTCCCAGTTTGTTGGTTGTCTTTTTTGCAGTTTCAAAAATGTGTTATGTTCCTGCCACACTCTCATAAACTTATTTCCCATTTTTTACATTGACTTCCTTCTAGAGCAGCATTTTCTCTGGTACAGCAGTAAATCAGCAGAGTTAGTGGTTCATTTAAGCCTTTTTACAAAAATTTAGTTGAACTGGAAAAAATACACAAAACCAAAACCTGAGAGAGTGGTCTGAGTTTGTGTCTGTAATAAGCACTGATGTTTTTTTTCTTTTCTTAAGAAATTCTTGTTGTGTTGCTTTACAATTGTTCTATCACTTGTATATTTTTTACTTTTTTTTGGAGGAATATATAATCTTATTACTTTTTTTTTTTTTTTACTTTTTACGCTTTATTTATAAAGCAACTACAGGGTGAACTTGCTGTAGATTTACAGTTAATAAAACACCACAGTAGTCACAGTACATAATAAAAACACTGAAAAGCAAATCAAACAGACACCCATTCGTCTATCCGTTCATTCATGATCTTCTACTTGTTCTGGAGATGCGTCGCAGGAGCAGCACCTTGAGCAAGAAGGCCCAGACATCTCTTTCCCCAGCCACCTCTTCCAGCTCTGCTGGGAGGACTAAAAGTCAGCCAAAAGACATAGTTTCTTCAGATATCCTGGATCTTCCCCAGGACTTTCTCCCAATTGGACATGACTGGAGCACCTCCCTAGGGAGGTTCCAGGGATGCCTGAACCACCTCAACTGGCTCTGTTCAATGTGGCTCTACTCTGGAAAACTTCTCTTTTTTGGAGAGGGAAACTTCCATCCCTGTTTGTCAATCCAATGGCACTGACCCTAATGTCCATGCGATGTTGCAAAATCTTGTCAATCAAGACAGCTCCAGCAACACCTAGAGGTTGAGAAACTCATGGTGGAGCTCATCCACCCCCAGAGACCAACTGCCATGGAGTTTTTTAACCACCTCAGCAACCTCAGTCACAGACCAACCCCAAAGTCCCCAAACTCAGTTTTCTCCATGGAAGACCTGCTGGTGGGATTGAAAAGGTCTGAGAAATATTCCTTCTGCGCCCAACACCACTGTTTGAGTTCAACAGCACACCACCTCCACTATACACAGTGTTGGTAAAGTGCTGCTGTCTCTTACACCTGATGGTTTGCCTGAATCTTCTTGTAGCCAATTTTACTTATTTATTATTTTCTCTGTTATTTTTATATCTTGTGGGATTTCTTGTGTATGTTCCTTTGTAATGAAACTCTGGGACAACAATTTCCTGCAGGATCAATAAAATTCTATCTTATCTTATCTTATCTTATCTTATCTTATCTTATCTTATCTTATCTTATCTTATCTTATCTTATCTGATCTTATCTTATTTTATCTTATCTCATCTTATCTTATCTTACATTATCTTATTTTGTCTTATCTTATCTTATCTTACATTATCTTTTTTGTCTTGTCTTATCTTGTTTTATTAAGAGTCTCTGTCCAAGGCCTCATCAAACTCCTTCCACATCTGAGCTTTTGCTTCAGTAACAGCCAGGGCTGCAGCCCGCTTGGTTTGCCTGTTAGGCCTCCTTCATCAGCTTGACGGTCACCCCTCCCTGGGTGTTCGCCACCAAATTTGAGGATGGTCACTGCGAGAAGCACAGACAACCTTGCGACTGTAGCTCAAGGCAGCCGCCTCAACAATCGAGGCATGGGACATGGCACACTTGGACTCATGTCCCCCGCCCCCTCAAGGATGTGGTTAAAGTCCTCTCTGTGATGTGAGTTTGTCTTTCTGATGGGTTCATCTGACAGACACTCCCAACAAACCCTCCCTTCATATTTGCAAGGCCGTATTAACCATATGGGCAACTGGGCAACTGCCCAAGGGCCCATGATCTCTAAGGGGCCAAGGGCAGTGAGGGCACAAGCAAAATATCTGGTTATCTCCTGCTTTACTTGGAGCCCTGCGCTGCACAGAGAGACTGCTGCGCAGAAACTACATTTGGACCACCGCCTCCTTCCAGCGCGGCTGCTGCAGCTCTCGGTTTTTTTTTCAATCGGATCCTCGACGGCGCGACCTGTCAATCAACCCAGAAGGCGTGCCAGTAACTGACCAATCGACAACCTCAATTTGTCCCGAAGGTAAACGCCCCTTACCTGCTGACAAGCTCATCAGTTTTTTTTCTTGAGAAACATAGTTTTAATTAAAACAATAAGTTTGTATCGGTTGTGAGATGATTTTAGCAGTTTTGCAGATTTTTAATCGACTTAATGAAGAATAGTACGACTTAAAATTGTTCATAAAACAGGAAGAAGGACTTATTATCCCTCCTCATACTACAGTGAATGTGGTACTTTGCTATAAGTACGACTATATTAATGGCATCAGAGAAAGCTGAGCTTCAGTTATCCACATAAAGTCAAACGGCATCAGCATGAAAAGAAGTTCTGTTAAGTTTGAGTTTAATCCAGTTTCTGATGTCTGACCAAACACTTTGTATTGACATGAAAAAAAAATGCTCGAAGGATTCATCTTCTGATTTACAAAAGGCACAAAAATCAACATCAAATTTAAATCCTCTTTGCAGAAACATGGCGACAGGATATATCTTATTTATTATTTTAAAATGATTCTCCTTCACTTTAGGAGATTTAGGCCATTTGACAAATTTAGAATGAGCAGAAATCATTCTGGTTTATGATTTATACTGGGAGGTTTCTTGAAGGAATCTTTGTTATAGTCAGTAAATCCTTTGTCGTAAACATTCATTGATAATCTTATTACATTTGAAGTCAACTAAGTTACAGACATTTAATTTTAATGTGGGCATCTAATCGTTACCTTTGAATATATAATATTTTTAATTAATTGAATCAGCTGTTGGTCAGGCTACTTCTTGTTGTGCTATTAGCTCTAAAATAGTTACTGAATCAAGTATTTACTTCCATCCATCCGCGGAGGTAGCAGCCTAAGTAGGGAGGCCCAGACTTCCCTCTCCCCGGACACTTGGACCAGCTCCTCCAGGGGAATCCCAAGGTGTTCCAAGTGTTTGCTTATGAAGGTAAAACTAGATGTTAAACAACCATTAAAATACACCAGAATGCAGGAAATGGCATCTACTTTATTCAAAATTTCTGGGGGAGGACCCCCAGACCCCCCCCATCATTGCCCTCCCACATTATAAATGTTTCTGACAGCAGTGGCCAACACGTTACTGAACAAGTACACATGTGGTGTCGTGTGGTGTTCATTGTGCGTTCAACTTAATTCAGTCTTGATGATTTATGTCAATGAGTATTTGGAGTTTTATACATAAAAATACACTTGATAGTTAGAATTTTAAGTATATTTACTGTATATTATGGTAATTTATTCTGTATTTTGCCAGATCATGGTGATTCTGGGGTCGTGATGATGGGGCCCTTGAAGATTGTTGCCCAGGGTACAGCGAAGTGTTAATCTGGCCCTGCATATTTGGGTCTATTGGGTCTGTCTGACATTTCCCCCCACCATGATTCATCTCACCTGCAGGTGGTGATCAGTTGACAGCTCAGCTTCTCTTTTCACCTAAGTGCCCAAAACATATGGCCAGAGATCACATGACATCACTACAAAGCCAAAAAATGAAGTCAAATCACAAATCAAGTCAATCACCTTGAGTGTCCTGTTGCCACGTGCACTTATAGATACACTTATTCTCAAACATGCATAGAAGTCCATCAATAAAACACCACCCAGGTTCAGGTTAAAGAGGCCTTTCCTCCCTATCACACCCCTCCAGGTATCACTGTCAGTACCCACATGGGCATTGAAGTCCCCCAGCAGAATAAAAGAGTGCCCAGTTTGGGCATCTTCCAGCACCCCTGCTAAGGACTCGTAAAAAGGCTGGGTACTCTAAACTGCTGTTTGGCACAAACAACAGTCAAGGCCTGTCTCCCACCTTGAAGGCGTAGGAAACTACCATCTCATCTACCAGGGAAAACTGCAATGTGCGGTACCAAACTGGGAAGCTATAATAAGACCCACACCAGCCCAGCGCCTTTCACCATGGGCAACTTGTGTAGAATAAAGGCAAGTCCCTCTCAAGGAGATTGGTTCCAGAGCCCATTCCATGCAACAAAGTGAACCCAGCTATATCTAATCTGTACCTCTCAAGCTCATGCACAAGCTCAGGCTCCGTCCCTGTCAGAGGGGTGACACTCCATGTCCCAAGTGTCAGCTTTGGCAAGCCAGGGTCAGAGTCAAAGCCCTTTGGCTACCACCCATGGCAGTATACACCTGACTCAAATGGCTCCATCTCCAGTTGGGGGTCCCATAGGAAGATCCAATATTACTCATTCGGGCTGAGCTTGACTGTGCTCCATGGGTAGAGACTCAGTTACCAGGTGCTTACTGACAAGCCCCTTCCCCAGGCCTGGCCCCAGGCCCTCTGTAACCCACATTTGGGCAAGGGACACTGGGCTCCTTGTTGTTTGTTCATAATTGCTCTTTGTCTGGCTTGTCATCTATCTGCCTTGGGAGACCCTACTAGGGGCAATTTCCCCTGACAGAATAGCTCCCGGGATCATTCAGGCTCACAAACTCTTCCTCCACAATCAGGTGATGATTTACAGAGGAGAAATCAAAATAGACTCATAATAAAATCAAATAACCCCCCCCTCCACCAAAAAAAAAAAAAAAACAATAAAAAAAAACCAATAAAAATAAATTAAAAATCAACATCTCAGATATTGTCAAAGCCAAGCCATATTTTAAAACTTTTCACTTTCATCTCATACACAGCGCAAATCCTCCTGAGTTTGATCCTTTTGCTGCCTCTCAGACAAGTGGTTTACTTCAGTGAAATTAAGATAATTATATTCCATGCCAATACAAACGCAGCCTCTAAGTTATACTTTCATCTGCTATTATCTCTGTCATATTCCATGACTGTGGAACACCCATTTTAAAATTAAAGATCGGAAACTTGCCAAAACCTGCCATTATAAGCTGGAGAAGGATTTTTTTGTCTTTTAGTCTGTAGCAGTTAGTCAACTGAAAGCTTAGAGAGTAAAAGAAAGAGTTCTGAGATATGTTGGGTTTGCAGGATTAAAAAGCTTCAATAAACTGTGAAAATCTGGGATTGCCCTGGGATAACGAAACAAGCCTGGTATTTACGCAGCGGTTCACATCAAACGCATTTTTGCAACAGGATTAACCATGTTTTCTTGACGTGCCCGAGGCATTTCATTTAAATATGATTTTTTATTTCTTTATTTGAGTTGATATATCTGAAGTAATCTTTAATCAACATAAAAACTGAAAAAAAGTATTCTGTCCAAAACAAGGCATGTGTTCTAAAATAACCAAACCTTAAGCATAAACTAATGTTTATTCATCTTGTGCTACTATTTACTAAAATTGTACGAGGCAGAAAGAGATATTTGTGTTTTTTTCCTGGATTTTAACAGCGTTTAGATGCACTTACCCAGAGTTTATGGCTTTCAGAACATGCCAACTCGGACACAACAGAAACTGTTGCTATGGTTTTGTTACTTTGTTAAGCAACGTGTTTAGCATATACAAGGTTATGTCACAGAGCTCACAGTGGTTTTTTGTGTTTAGATAATGGGAAGCTATAGAGCTTTATTTATGATGCCCTGATTCACTGTACTGTGACCACAGTGATGACTGCTCTTTGATTTACTGGACCCACAGGGTTTAAACACATGTTGAATGTTTGATGAACACACCAGTCAGCAAATAATCCATCACAGATGAAGCTTGGATCACAGCGACAGGCCAGACTAAGGAGTGGTGGAGGAAGTTCTCAGGTCTTATATTTAAGCTCCAAATCACCACTGCAGCTTTAAAAACCACTTTTTCATGTGTGTCATGGGTTTCACTTTCTAATCTTACTTAAATAAAAGTTGTGTGCTATAATCTGCAAAATGCACTTAATGCGTATACAGTGAGAAAAAAGAAGTAACTAAAGCCTTTTCATGAAATTTTGCTTTTGCAAAATGGACATCACTTAGCAACAAGTTATTTAGAATGATTTAGTTTTTTTCCATATAAAATGCTGACAAGGTAGGAACATGTGAACACAACCAAAAATAAATAAAAAAATTAGTCATTTAACAAAATGCTACATTTAAGTGTCTCGTGTTATATGACATTGGGTTTATTCTTCACGTGCATAAATAAAACAGCAAGGAGGCATACATTGTTTCTACCTTCCATTCAACTAAACATGACAAGAAGAAAACTTATTAAATGGAAACTATTTGCAGAATACAACTTAAAAGTCCATCACATTTAACATACAGCTAACTCATGAAGGTCCACTCTAAAGAATAGATGAGAACTTTTCACGTTGGGTTCTGTAGACAGGTCATCAACAACAACTATCTTACCTGTTGTAGATAGCGGTTAAAACATTTTAACTTTAGAGAAACAAAGTTTAAATCTGATGATGAGCTAATGAGTATAGAGCCAAGACCAAAGTGGATTTTTGACATTTTGCGTCAGTTTTAGTCTGTAAAACTTCATAGGGGTTCATCTAAGTGCAAATTATTGAACGTTTCTCAATGTGTGGTTATTCTAGCACAAATATTATAATTTTCCTGCTGGAAGTGTCCCAGGCTGCATCTGAAGTGCTACAGCTAGCTGCTGCTGTCTCTATTTGTGCTTTTAAACTAACCACAGAATACTATATAATTAATCATGTAAATTAAAATCAAGAGGACATTTTTTTAAAGACCGTAAAATTCCTTCCTGACGCAACCACAGAGCTACCACAGCCCTCTGTGTGGAGCAGAGAGCTGCTATCTAGGGCACCCGGGGGAGCAGATGGTGCTCACTGCCTTGCTGAAGGGTCCAGAGTGGGTCAGGTGAGGGTGGAGGCAGGTGAGGGTGCTTCAACTTTCCCACCCACATTTTGATGTTGTCAGTCCAGAGGATTGAACTTTCCGGTCACAGGCTGGCATTCTCTAACCTCTGCACCACTTCTTCCCCATGTGCATAAAATCAAACGTAGCTTGGTGGTCAGTGTCACTGTCTTGAAATCCTGAGGTTGCAGGTTTGAGTCCAGGTTGTGTCAGGAAGAGCATCGGACGTAAAATAAATGCCAAAGCTTGCATGTGGCGACCGATCGCTGTGGCGACGCCTGAACAAGGAAGCAGCCGAAAGAAAGTTTTACATTGCAACACTTGTATACTTAATATAGGTAAAGCAGCAAATTAAAATAAACCATTTATAAAATATTTGAAACAGAGATTTTGTTCATTATTTTATTTATTTATTACTCAACATAACATGAAGCATATGAATTTCTGTGAGGCATAGATGATGGCCCTTGTCAAAGAACACTGGAGGTGAAAAAGCTTACTGGTGGTTTTTGGGCCAAATAAATACTAACAGGAGCTACACCAGTTTAAGACCTTTGTCTAAATCATATAACTTTTTAATAATGTGCTGGAAAAAAGGTTTGATTGATTAAACTAGAGTATATCCAAGTTGGGCAGCACGGTGGCGCAACTGGTAGAGCTGCTGCCTCTCAGCGATCAGGTCCCTGGTTCAAACCCGGGTCCAGGGGCCTTTCTGGGTGGAGTTTGCATGTTCTCTCCGTGCATGCGTGGGTTTTCTCCGGGTACTCCGGTTTCCTCCCACAGACCAAAAACATGCATGTTAGGCTGATTGGTAACTCTAAATTGCCCCTAGGTGTGAGTGAGAGAGTGAATGGTTGTTTGTCTCGTTTGTCTCTATGTGGCCCTGTGATGGACTTGCGACCCGTCCAGGGTGTACCCCGCCCCTCGCACAGTGATTGCTGGACATGGGCACCAGCGACCCCCGTGACCCAAAATGGAATAAACGGGTAAAGATAATGGATGGATGGATATCCAAGTTGGAGCAGACCCATGCTAAAAATAAAATGAGCAGAATGAAGGAGTGTGTAGAACAAAGGAATGACATTTTCAATTAGAGGGTTTCATTTGTACGTTGTGATGGGAGAACACCGTGCACCCTTTAAAACAGCCTGTTTACCGCCTGGATCCTCTAAAGTTCACGAGCGTTTGTGCAGAGTTGTTGTGAGGCTTCATGTTAGTTGAGGTTGGTCTGAATTTCTTCTGTTTTCTCTCAGTATTTAGGATTTCCCAAATCCCTAAAATACCCTCTGTTTGATGCTTTTATTCACTTGTAAACTGTGACTATATGCTTAAGCACAATGCATCTCTAATTTGTGAGTGCTCTGATTGGAGCCTTGATTGCTCCATGAACGTCACAGCAGCAGAATGAGTGAGGCCTTTTCGGCTTGGTGCTTGATTTAACGAGTTTTTATTGTGTGGGTTACAGTAAGTTCAGTGCTTGGTAGCAGTCAAATTGTGTTTCAGGCTCCAGCTCTTGGTGGGCGTTGGGACATTTTTAACTCTTTGGCCTATCTGTTGTGGTGAAGGGTGTGTTTATCTGTGGGGAGGATTGGCGCTAAATGTCTAATTATCCATCTTCCTACTTTTCTACTTTCCCAGGCTAACAGTAAGTTAATGGACTACATGCTCTGTAATCAGTGACGTCAAAGACCACATGAGTTCAGAGTCTCACAGATATCGCTCTCTGGTGGTGCAGAACACACTCGACTGCCAGAGCAGAGCGTTCATTATATTCCCTTCACGCCTGCCGTAAGAGATATGCTTTAGTAAAATATACTAAAGAAATCATCTGGCAGATTATAATCTTTATTAAAATGAGCAAGTTTGTAATAAAGAAGGATGACCAGACCAAGACTGCATCTATGGTTTATACTTAAATGTTTAATTTGTTTCTGTACATGAAGCATAAACATGAAAGAAGAATCATTTATGACATTAAAAGGGGACACAACTATATTAACAAGGAAATTATTAACCCACACAATAGTTTACCAAAAAATCACTCATCACAAAGCTGCTAAATCATCTCACATGGCTCAAAATGTTAGCACTTTTATCCAAAACAGCTTTCAAAAGATCTGTTTTTATTCTTCTTTTTTAATTTGTCATAAGGCTGCATTTGACATTTTTACATGATGGTGCGCACAAAACACAGGCTGTGTTCCAACACGGTCTTCAGTGTAAATCACAATCTGATTATAAAAAAGTACATAAACAGTGAGAAAATATTCACATAAAAAGTTGCACAATTTGAGCTAATTCCGACGTGGAAATTAGCTTTTAAACGGGCACTGCCCTGAGTAGCTGTTAGCTCGACTCCTCGGAAAATTTCACTGACTCTTCAGACTTACACTTCTAACACTGTCTGTTGAAGGTAAGATACTGACTACTCACAGGCTTCTCAACTTTACATCATCTAAAAAATAAAATAAAATAAAATTATAAGGATGCATCATTTAAATCCTACCTTTCTAGGAGTTTCAAGACTTACGGTAATAAAATTATATCATGTCTATTAATGTATTCTGGAGCATCCATCCATCCATCCATCCATCCATCCATCCATCCATCCATTCAATATCTTTATCCACTTCTTCATTTCTGGGTTGCGTGGGTCACTAGTGATCCAGCAGGTACACTCTGGACAGGTCACACATTGATCACAGTGGTTCAGCAACATCTAATTTCATATTTATGCTGATGACAATCCACTGTAGAGTTGTTTTAAAAAATAATTGTATTTGACATTTTTGTCTCATTTTACTCACTGTGGCCGGACACGCAGTGAAAAGCTCACCAGATGATCACAGTATCAGTGCTTTTTTTATTTTCATTTCAATTATTTCATAGCATTTTTTACTTCTGTAAAAAAAGGAAGACTCCCAACCAGTACGTGAACAAATATAGATATATACCGGTACTTATACAAACTGTTTGAGTTAATGCCTATAACTTGCAAGGTTTCTTCTTCTTCCTCTTCTTTCTTCTTTGTTTTTATTAATGCAGTACATTACAGCAAAGCCACTAAGTTTAAATCCCAAACTTTAAACTTTCTAGCAGCTGAAGCCAAAATGTCTCGCAGGGACAGTCTGCAGGCTGGACCCCATCTTGATGCCGTGGCTCTGTGGAAGTGCAACGTCAAGGCCAGACTGGCGCTGGAGTTTTGTTTCCACAGAGACACTGGACACTTGGAGAAATTTGTGAAACTGGAATCTAAGAAGGTTTTATGCACCATTTCTGATCAGGGAGAACTACAATACAACCAGCTCCTCATGTAAATATTTTATTTTAAGCTTGTCCGGATCACCTTTTTTTTTTTAAACACTGTTGTGTTAACTTATTGTGTAAATAAAGTTTTGTTAAAAATAAAAAAATCTTCTTCTTCTTTTTTCACTCCCACAGCACATCTCACCACTGTCCTGCTGTCCTCATACATGTCCTGCTGTCTTCATACATGTCCTGCTGTCCTCATACATGTCCTGCTGTCCTCATACATGTCCTGCTGTCTTCATACATGTCCTGCTGTCCTCATACATGTCCTGCTGTCCTCATACATGTCCTGTACCAGTCTAACATACTTCTCTGCCACCACACCTCCTCCCTCTGCACCCTGTCATATGCTTTTTATAAATCCACAAAGACACAATGAAGTTCTTTTTGATCCTGTCTATACTTACTGTACTCTCTGTACTTACTCTGCACTTACTACCGCAGGCTGTGGCTGACTGGTTAGAGCAGTCGTCCTCCAATGCAAGAGTTGGGGGTTCAATTCCATCACGTGCCGAAGTGTTCGTGGGCATGACACTGAACCCCTCATTGCCTCCGATGTGTATCCCATCGGTGTATAAATGTGAAAATGCACTGATTATTCTTTGTATAAATATAGTAGAATGCTGTATGAATGAGTAAATGAGGGCACATATTGTAGTGTAAAGCACTTAGAGTATCTTGATAAGACAGAAAAGTGTCATATAAGTACAGTCCATTTACCATTTATTTCTCCATCATTCATTCAACCTTTATTTAGACAGATAAATCCCATTGAGCCTCGAGGATTCATTTACAAGAGAGACCTGATTTCAACAAAGAATGATGACAACAATGGACAATTATAAAAAGCCGTACAGATTTTTTTTTTTTACAAATTAAAATAAGATGTCAAAAAAGTAACAAAAACAGCTAGATTATCCTCCTATGTAAGAAGGCAACAGACCAAGAAGTGATTTAAAGATGAAAATGTACCAGTGAAAGAGTCTGCTTGAAGTTAATGATGTCCAGTTAACCAGTGAATACTGGGTGCAGTGGTGGGTATGATAATCACAGCGAGTTATGAATCTTAGTGCACCATGATAGACAGCATCCAACATCTGCAGGGTTCTTGTAGGAGCGTTCATGTAAAAATGTCACCGTAATCAATGGAGGGAAGGAAGGTCACAAATACAAGGCGTTTCCTAGCATTCAGAGTTAGACAGGATCTGTATCTAAAAAAGAAACCCAATTTAAATTTCAGTTTCTTTACTGGGTTTTCCACGTGGAGCTTAAAAGAGAGATGTGAGTCGACCAAGATACCCAAATATTTATAGGAAACAACAAACTCAATGGGGACACCATTTGAGGAGGAAGAAGAGGAAGAACTGCTGGGACCAACTTCCTGTTTGAAAAAAAGCATCCCTTTGGTTTTATCGGCATTTAAGACAAGTTTGAGGTGGAACAAATCTGCCTGGATGATGTCCTCAAAGTAAAGATGGCATCTGTGGTGCTCTTTCTTGGCATGAAACTATACTGCTACTCACAAATTGTCACCTCTCGTCTAAGTGTAACTTCCACAACGCTCACCCATATCTACATTGTGTGACTCATCTACTTAATTCCCCTGTAGTTGCTACAACTCTGTACATCACCCTTGTTATTAAAAATGGGCACCAGCACACTTCTTCTCCATTCCTCAGGTATTTTCTCACCCTCATATACACCATTGAATATTTGAGTCAAAAACCTCACTGCCATCTCTCCAAGACATTTCTAAACCTCCACTGGTATGTCATCAGGTCCTACTGCCTTCCCCTTCTTCATTCTTTTCAGAGCTTTCTGGACTTCACCCTCACTAATCTTTCCCACTTAGTTTCCATGACCTATACACTCCTTTCTTTTTCATTCTCTTCATTCATTAGCTTCTCAAAGTACTCCTTCCATCTTCCCGTCACACTCTCCACACTTGGTAGAACATTAACTTTCCTATCTTTAACAAGCATAACCTGCTGCACATCCTTTCCAGCCTGATCCATCTGTCTTGCCAATCGGTACAAGTCCTTCTCACCCTCTTTAGTGTCCAGTCTCCCATACAACTCATCATACGCCCTCTGCTTTGCCTTAGCTAATTCCCTCTTTGCTTTACGTCCCATCTCCTTATATCCCTGTCTCCTCTCTTCAGTCCTCTCACTGTCATATTTCTTCTTGGCTAATCTCTTTCTTTGAACAGCTTCCTGCGCTTCACTATTCCACCACCAGGTTTCCTGATCATCCATTCTCTGTCCAGATGACACACCAAGTACCTTCCTACCTATCTCTCTAATTACTGTTGCTTTAGTAGTCCAGTCATCTGGAAGTTCTTTCTTACCATCCAGAGCCTTTAACAGCTCCTCTCTGAATTTCTCACAACATTCTTCCTTCTTCATCCTCCACCTTCTTCTCCGATTTTACTCCTTTTCTCTTCTTCACAACAACAGTCATTCTACACACAACCATCTGATGCTGTCTGGCCATGCTCTCCTCTGCCAGAACCTTTCAGTCCCCAATCTGTGACTGTAATCTGTGAGTGTAAGGCTTGGTGGTTAGCACTGTTGCCTCACTGCAAGAAGGTCCTGGGTTCAATTCCCGGTTGGACCTGGGGTCTTTCTGTGTGGAGTTTGCATGTTCTTCTTGTGCTTGCGTGGGTTTTCTCCAGGTACTCTGGTTTCCTTCCATAGATCAAAAACATGCATGTTAGTCTGCCTTCAGGACCCAGGCCTCCCTTGCAAAATAGATATATGATCTCAATGGGATTTGCCTGGTTTAATATAGGTTAATAATCTGCCTCAGGTTTCCTCTTCTATACAGAATGTAGTTGACCTGCTGTAGTACTCCTTCCTCCACCCTTATAGGTCATGTTCCTCCCTCTTTTGGAAATAGGTGTTGACTATAGCCATTTCCATTCTCTTGGCAAAATCCACCACCGACTGTCCTTCCTGGTTTCTTTCCTTGGCACCAAACCTACCCATCACTTCCTCATCCCCTCTGTTTCCTTCACCAACATGTCCATTCAGGTCTGCTTTGATCAGCACTTTCTCCTCCTTGGGAATACTCTCTATCACTTCATCCAGATCTTTCCAAAATTTATCTTTCTCCTCCTCATCCCATCCAACCTGTGGAGCATAACCACTGACAACATTTAACATCAGACCTTCTTCTTCTACCTTCAGACTCATCACACTATCTGACAATCTTTTCACTTCTACTACATTCTTTGCCAACTCCTCCTTCAGGACCACCCCTACTCCATTTCTCTTTCTATCCACATCATGATAAAACAGTTTGAACCCTGCTCCAATGCTACAAGCCTTGCTGCCATTCCACTAGGCCTCTTGGACACATAAAACATCTACCTTCCTTCTCTGAATCATGTCAGCCAGCTCTCTGCCTTTGCCTGTCATTGCCCCCACATTTAGAGTTGCAACCCTCAGTCCTACATTCTTGACTTTCCTCTTCTCCTTCTGTCTCCTGACATGTTTCCCTCCTCGTGGTCTTTGACTAACAGTAGCACAATTTCCACCAGCACCCTGTTTGTCAACAGCACCGGTGGTGGTCGTTGTTAACACAGGTCCTGATCGATCCAGTATGATGTTGCTTAGATTAAGATATTAGTTTTGGCAAAAGTGTTTTACATCAGATGCCCTTCCTGACACAACCTTCACCATTTACCTGGGCTCGGGACCAGCACAAGAGATACACTGGCTTGTGCTCCTTAGTGGCTGGTTTAGATTAAGTTTCAGATTTTGGTTTAAACCCTGACTGCTCCTTTAAGGCACCTGGATCTCCACAGTTGACTGAGCTTTCCTTGTTTTAGCTGACTGTGCTGAAGCAGCTAAAGACCTTTATCAGACTTTTAGTTAGGGAGTACATTTATGACATTATATTATTTGTTTTTAAATATATTTTCCACCTTCTTGTTTACTTTTTAAAATGTTATTTCTCTTATTTGTTTCAGTACAAAACACTGATTCGTGCTGTAAAAACCAGCTTTGCTTATCCACAGGGCGGACTCAAGAACAGATTTAATCTGCATCAATTAGATTTGTAGGGAAACAGAGTTAGTCAACACTTATCTTCAAATTGTTCTGATTATGTGGAGAAGGTGTTAGCTCGGACTGGGCCGAAAGTGCACAGATGAGAAAATAACTGAGCTATAAACAAGTACATCATTTACTTGACCTGTTTGCAAAATGGAAAAAGGAACAACAATTTTTCTGTTCTGTCCAAGACCCATCTCATTCCTGAAAAACTTCAAGTTTGTAATGATATAATTTACTTTATGAGTAAACTAATTATCTTAATAAAGTAAATAAAAAATATTTCTATAGCAAATATAATTATTTAAAATAGGCAGTTAAAGTAAAATGTTGTAAATCTATCAAATATGCAGTAAAAAGCACATTTAAGCCATAAAAATAGTAAAAGATAACATTTTATCCATGTGAAGAAGGTTTGATTCATGTATCTTGCCGTATGATGGACATATTTCGTGCCTCAGAGTGGCAGGGCAGGGTCTGTGGTAGCTGTCTGTGCCGTTTGTGTCTCTAGTGGGACACTCTGCACATTTCTCCCAGTGGCATTCTGCCAAACCCAGAGGTAGCAATCCATGAATAAGAGTGTTGCCTTAGCAGTTAAAAAAAGACGTGTTTTGATCATCCCTTCTGGCTATTTATTCCCATAGCAGTTCAGCTGTATTTACAGAATTAGTTGTGCTGAGGAGAGAGGGAATTAAAGTTCAATCATTTAGGTTTTCTACTACCATACCATTATTGCTACCAAAAGAGCTGCAAATTAAGATTCTCCTTGTCTCTCTGCGACCACTGGAACTAAAAAATGCGTCATAAGGGACATGATATGGTAATTTGTGGCTTAGGCTATAAATATGATGCATGTTGCACAGAAAATGATACAGTCATTTTCCCTCTTTAGGCTTTGTTCAGTGTGGTACCTGTTGCCTATAAGGCATCATAAGAGAAATGTAGAATTTTTTTTTTGCTACATTTTTATTACATGAAGATATTAAATGTGAAAAAGATATTTTCATCAAAGTCCTTGGGGGCTCTCAGGGTTTTTTCCTTGCACGAGAAACAGTTTTTAAATACAAACTTTTTTTTTACTTTTGTAAAGACTTTAAATGTGTTTTATGGTTATTAAAATTTCCTATCGCCATAATATTTATTGTCAGACCAACACAAAAATAAAGGCGTATTTCCTGCCCAATTTTTTATCAATGGATGATGCTCAGCTACTACCACATAAAATATGGGCCCATTATCTGTAAATTATCCCCATTTACCATACCATACCATTTTATTTATAAAGCACTTAAAACAGTGACAATGCCAACCAAAGTGCTGTACAGACAGAACAACAGGTAACACACAAAGCAATATACAAAATGAGGTAAATCAGAACATAGACATAAAAACGATGCAGATAATAAATATGATGACAAACCAGTGTGGAGTGTAAAGGTTCAAAACACAGATCATCTGGTGTTGAAAGCTATTGAATAGTAGTGGGTTTTTAAACGGGACTTGAAAACCGAGAGAGAGGGGGCCTGTCTGACAAGCAGAGGTAACTCGTTCCAAAGTCTTGGTCCTGCTACAGAGAAGGCCCTGTCACCTCTGCGCTTAAGACGAGTTCCTGGAATTGTGAGGAGCAACTGGTCCGCTGACCTCAGGGAACGTGGTGGGACATAAAGTTGTAGCAGATCAGAGAGATGGGGGGGAGGGGGGCGAAACTGTTCAGTGATTTGTAGACATACATGAGTATTTTGAACAGAATTCGAAGGTGAACCGGTAACCAGTGCAGGGAGGCCAAAACTGGTGTAATGTGCTCTCTTTTGCCTGTACTGGTTAAAAATGGGGCTGCTGCATTCTGGACCAGTTGTAGTCGTGCAATGGAGGTCTGACTGATACCAAACAGGAGCGAACTGCAGTAATCAAGCCTAGATGTAATGAATGCATGTATTACTGTATCCAGGTTCTTTTTGGACAATATGGGCTTCAGTTTAGACAGCCGCCTCAGTTGGAAGAAACATGATTTAATGATCATGTTTACATGATTGTTAAGTTTCAGGGAAGGGTCCATTATCACACCAAGATTAGTGACTCTTTGTTTTTCTGACAGAGATAGGGTGGAAAAGTCGATGTGATGGTGTCGTTGGGAGGGAACAACATGACTTCAGACTTATTTTCATTGAAACTTAAGAAGTTTAAAGCCATCCAGTCCCTGATGTCAGCCAGGCAGTCGAGCAGAGGTTGAATAGAGCATGTACCATTGTGTCTTAGGGGGAAGTAAATTTGACAGTCATCGACGTAGAAGTGAAAGGGTATGTTGTGTTTCCGGAAAATAGCACCAAGCGGCAGCAGGTATAAAGTGAATAGGAGGGGACCCAGGATGGACCCCTGCGGAACCCCCATTTAAGCTCTGCCGTTGCAGAACTAAAATCCTTGATGGAGACACAAAAGGATCTGTCAGTGAGGTAAGATCTGAACCAACTGAGGGCTGATCCTGTGACGCCCACCCACTGCTCCAACCTAGCAATGAGGATCTCATGGTCGATGGTGTCAAAGGCGGCTGTGAGGTCCAACAGGACAAGCAGCACAGAATCACCAGTATCTGTGGATCTGAAGATGTCGTTAAAGACCTTCAGCAGGGCAGTTTCAGTGCTGTGGAGAGGTTTAAAGCCAGATTGGAATAGACTGAAGATGGCGTGACCTTCCAGGAAGCACTTCAACTGGGACTCGACTATTTTCTCCAGTACTTTAGAAACAAATGGGAGTTTGGAGACAGGCCGGTAGTTGGAAACGACTGAGGGGTCAAGGTTTATTTTTTTCAGGAGAGGCTGGACGGCAGCATGTTTAAAGGTTTTTGGCACCACGCTAGTGGATAAACTACTGTTTACTATGGCAAGAATGGACGGACCTAGAGTAGGAAACAACTCCTTTAGTAGTCGAGGGGGGACCACATCAAAGGGGGAACCAGAAGGTTTCAAGCTGCACATGACCTGCTCTAGAGAAGATAGAGTGATGGTTTCAAAATGGTCAAATAGAGCTACAGACTGAGGTGATATGGATGGGTCATTTATGCTTTGGTTTAGGTCAGTTAGCATATGTTTATGTTAGCTTATGTGTTATGAGTGATGCTCAGTTACTATTAAATATTTGGCCTTTTGCTGGCCATCTTGAATTGGGTTGGCTCCCAAAGTTAAACATCTGGAGATGTACACCTAAAGATTACGTTCTGGGAGTTTTATTAAAATTCATCTAGTGATTCATAAGATTTTTTGCTAACAGACAGAGTTGACTCAGGTAGTTAATGACATAGCTTTCAAAAACAGATACAGAGTTCTCAGTTAGTGCTTGGATTATAAAATGGGTATGAGTCTCTGGTACTGCAACTTTTTGGCCCCAAATCTGTACATTTTCACATGAATAAAATTACATTCTACCATCCAGACAGCAAACATGAGTTTTTATTTAGAAAGAGTACAAGAAGAAAATGTTCTTTTTTTTTCCTGCTGTTGAGTCTGTGGCATCGTGCGTGTTTACAATGGGAGACCAATGTCTAGAAAAGTACCAGACGTTCATTCATGACTGTTGATGTTTACATCAGAAAATACTTCTGAAATCTAACATCTGACCCCCTGAACATTCACGACTACCATCACCTGAACTTCTACATTACGTGTTTGTATCAAAATCACTAGAATTATTTAAATGCTTCAATAAGTGTTTCTGGAATCTTCCTTCATGCAAAATATTTATTTTTCTTTCGGCTACTCCCTTCTTCAGGGGTTGCCACAGCGAACTAAGTTGCATGAAGACTTGGAAAGTGTTTTTACACCGGGTGTCCTTCCTGATGCAACCACCGACCACCGAGCAGAGAGCTGCCATCTAGGGTGCCCGGAGGAGCCGATAGTGGGGTATAAGGGCCTTGCTCAAGGGCCCAGTGTGGTGCAAATGAGGGTGGTGGCAGGTGTGGGTGTTTCACCGTTCCCACCCACATTTTGATGTTGTCGGTCTGGGGAGTCGAACCGGTGACCTTACGATCACAGGCCCTCCTTCTCTAGCCTCTGCGCCACCACGCCCCCCTTCATGCAAAATATAGATTTTTTTTTTCTTTTGTGTATTTTTATCTTTCGGTTCTTTGTGACTATTTATATAAATCCAAGCTCTTAAAACAACAGCATTGCTTCCAGACAATAAATGTGAGAAAGAGGGCGTGTAGAATCTTGGCTGCTGATCCACTCCGTGGTCACTGGTCATCGAGCATGGCTCAGACATCAGCCAGTGACAGAGAAGCAGGCCTCGTGGTCAGTCCACAAACTGATCTTTTTGACAACAAAACAAGAAAAAGTATGAGCAGATGGTTTGTGTTTTTTCCTCTGTACCGACAGTAGACCTTGGACATGGGGCCAAAAACAGTAAAAGAATAAAAAGTTGGGTGAGTTATGATACATATGAGTTATGCTCTCCAAATGCTTACATAAGATGCAGGATTTAGATGTTTATATGGACACAACTTTCACTGAAAACAATGGAAAAACTTCCCCGAAAAAACTTGTTCAGGGAGAAACATTCAAGAGGTCAGCAACAAAAACACAAAACCTTCAACCTGCAGGCAGTGCAGTAAACGTTCGTTGGAGTATTTACAATACTGATGGTAATTTTTAAGAATAGCACTGAACAATGCAGCCACAAATATATCATAGGCATAGTGTCTTTTTATTGTCTCTGATGAAGGCAAGTCAACGTTGGCTATGCATAAATCTATAGCTATAGTTTTTATAGTTTATATTATTGATATTTTTGGATGTAACTGATACCTTGAGAACATAATTTCGTTCCATCTCATGTATCACATGTGATGCGAATGAAACTTGAACTCATTTATTTTACACATACATAGATAAAATCTGTTATTATCTGTTGGCATCAATCTTATTTGTCTGTTAGCAAAATATCACATAAACAGGTCTCTCTCGTAAATGAGTCCTCGAGGCTCAGTGAGACTAACCTGTATGAATAAAGGTTGACTGGAAACAAAAAACTGGATGATTTTAATCTTTCAGATATTAATCATTAGATAAAAGTCTACAATTGATTTACCGGTACTTTTGGAGTTAATCCATTTCAGTTCAATTCATTTCAGTTTATTTATATGGCACCAACTCACAACAGGAGTAACCTCAGGGCACTGAACCGAAACATTCACATACATAAAAATCTGTTAACAATATTTATCTAAGGAGCCAGCAAATTTCAAGATGGCCACCTCTGCTTATCAACCTTAGCAAACACAAAATGGCTAAAACAAAGCTTGTTTTGCTAATACTGAGCTAAAATTTAGTGTGGGAGTAGCTGAGCATGATCCTCAACACATATTCTGAATGCTGGTTGATATTACCAGGGTCCAGTCCAGGAAGCAGAGTTGTAGTCCTCCTGTCTGCTGCTCCTCCTCTGTTACCCCCACCCACACACACCCACACCCCCACTGAAACAGTGTCAACTCGCCCATGGCTCAAATTAAATAAACCAAAAATCAACTCTAAAAAGTTACTTTACCAGAGCAAAATCATAAAATCATAAAATGTGGATTATTGAACATCAGATCTCTTTCCTCTAAATCCCTGTTAGTTAATGAACCGATAACTGATCATCATATTGATTTATTCTGTCTGACAGAAACTTGGCTACAACAGGAGGATTTTGTTGGTATAAATGAATCCACTCCTGTTAATTATTTAAATGTTCATGTTCCTAGAACAACTGGCCGAGGTGGAGGAGTAGCTTCTATTTTTCAGTCAGGATTATTGATTGATGCCAAACCGGTTATTAGTTATGATTCTTTTGAATCGCTGTCCCTCAGTCTTTCTCATCCACAATGGAAATCAGAAAAGCCACTTCTACTAGTTGTTATATATCGTCCACCAGGCGCTTACTCTCAGTTTTTGTCTGAATTCTCAGAATTATTAACTGACTTATTATTAAATACTGATAAAATCATCATAATGGGTGATTTTATCATGATCGGCTTCCGTGTGTAGAACCCAAAGTGCAGGAAGATGAATGAGGCTCCAGTAAATAAGTAAAATAGTTTATTAATGAAATAAACAAAACAAAATGCTGACAGGGCAGCTAACTTACTTAAAGGAGGACACGAGGAGAGACATGTCATGAACCTTAGGAAAAGGACAATCCAGAGACACTGACAAGACACCAAGGGGCTGAATATATACAGACACTAACAAGGTGAAATGAGTGACACCTGCGGTGATTAGAATTAGACACAGGTGCGACAGTGCTGGAACACAGGAGGAGAAAAGCTGAGGGGTGACAGGCAAACATGAGGGAAAACACAACATGTAAGATAAGACCCCAGAAACCCTACAGATTTCAATATTCATGTAGATGTTAACAAAGATATATTAAACATCCACCCATCCATTATCTTTTACCCGCTTCTTCCATTTTGGGTCCAGGGGTATATTAAACATAGCCTTTAATAATTTAATAGAGTCATTTGGTTTTACCCAAAACGTCTGCACATCTACTCATTCTCATCATCACACTCTTGATTTAGTTCTGACCTCTGGTATAGAGATTAAGGACTTGGTAATAGTTCCTCAAAATCCTATTCTGTCTGACCATTGTTTTTAATAACCTTTGAGTTTACATTAAATGACTACACAGTCACTGAGAGTAAATTTCATCTCAGCAGGTGCTTATCAGAAAATGCTGTAACCAAATTTAAACAATCTCTTCCATCAACGTTTTCCTCTGTCTTGCAGAGTAATGCATCAGAGAACAGAGACTTAGATCATCTAGTTGATCATCTTACAACTTCAATGCAAACTTCCATCCATCCATTATTTTTTTACCCGCTTCTTCCATTTTGGGTCACGGGGGTTGACGGTGCCCATGTCCAGCAATCACTGTGCGAGGGGTGGGGGACACCCTGGACAGGTCTCCATTCCATCACAGGGACACATAGACACAAATGAGACAAACAACCATTCACTCTCTCACTCACATTCAGGGACAATTTAGAGTTACCAATCAGTCTAACATGCATGTTTTTAGTCTGTGGGAGGAAACCAGAGTACCCGGAGAAAACCCACACATGCACAGAGAGAACATGCAAACTCTACCCAGAAAGGCCCCTGGACCGGGATTTGAACCAGGGGCCTGCTTGTTGAGAGGCAGCAGCTCTACCAGTTGCGTCACCGTGCTGCCTTCCTCAAAGCTATAACATTATATTACTCATCTTTAATAGAGGAGAATAAAAATAATCCTAGGTTTCTGTTTAGTACTATTGCTAGACTAATTAAAAGTCCCATTTCTGTTGAACCATGTATCCCTACAACTATAAGTAGTGATGACTTCATGAGATTCTTTATAAATAAAATTATTTCAATTAGAGAGAAATTTCAAACCATCCTTCCTTCTACTATCTCTAGTCCCCTGTCAAATGAGACAACTTTAAAAATTTCACCAGAGCCTGATTTATGTTTGGACAGTTTTTGTCCTGTTGAGTTTCTGAATTGTCAAAAATAATAACGTCATCCAAACCATCCACATGCCTGCTAGATCCCATCCCAACCAGACTGTTTAAAGAGGTATTTCCCCTAATTAATGTCCACATCTTGGATCTACTTAATTTGTCTTTAATGAATGATTACAGACCACAGAGCTTTAAGGTTGCTGTAATTAAACCTTTACTTAAGAAGTCTGACCTTGATTCAGAAATTCTGGCCAACTATAGACCTATATCTAATCTAACTTTCATCTCAAAAATTCTAGAGAAAATAGTTGCAGGTCAGTTGAGTGAACATCTACAAAGAAATAATATGTTTGAAGAGATTCAGTCAGGGTTTAGATCTCATCATAGAACAGAAACAGCACTAGTAAAAGTCACTAATGATATTCTCATG
>NC_056518.1:10397348-10426707 GCF_014905685.2 Nematolebias whitei | reverse complement strand
TTTAGTTACTCTGCAGCTGCTCTTTAGTTACTCTGCAGCTGCTCTTTAGTTACTCTGCAGTGGCTCTTTGGTTACTCTGCAGCGGCTCTTTGGTTACTCTGCAGCTGCTCTTTGGTTACTCTGCAGCGGCTCTTTGGTTACTCTGCAGCGGCTCTTTGGTTACTCTGCAGCTGCTCTTTGGTTACTCTGCAGCTGCTCTTTAGTTACTCTGCAGCTGCTCTTTCAAACTTTGACCAAAACATAAAATTGCATTTTATTGGTTGTTATAACAACTAAAAAGACTAGCTTTGTTTTCCTGTCATTTCTTTTGCAAACATGTGAATACTAGAACAAGTACAAGGAGTAAAACATGCTAACTTTAACTTTATTTCTATACTTAATAATTTTTTTCCACAGTTAAAAAAAGTACATAGGTCTGCATAGTTCATAGTTTTTGATAATTAAAGAAACTACCACCCCCCCACCCCCCCCCCCCCCCCCGGGCTAACACTTGACATCTAAATGTCTGTGGTAAAACTCAACCAAGTGCTATCAGCTATTAGCTTCTCAATGACGGCTTGTAACTCGGGTAAGGCTACATCAGAAAAATATCTCTGACTGGGGACGACGAGGTTCAACGTAGTCCAAAAATCTTCAGAATCCAATATCCTCAACGACAAAAAACTTCCACACCGCCGACATTTTGAATTTTCCTCTCCGCCGTGATCAGATCAGGTAGGCGCACGTGACGTCATCACGTTGTGCTGACGCTGCAGTCATCCTTATCACTGGGTTGTCATACAAAAACAGCATCTTTTATAGCGGTGAGTTATTTTAATGGAATGGCCAATGTACGATATTTAACTTTAACGCTAATGTCGGCCGATAGCGATACCATGCCGATAATATCGTGCATCCCTAAAACAACAGGTTTGGTGAGGAAAACTGGTAATCTGTGATGATGATGATGATGATGATGATATAAATATCAAATCTGGTTTGTGCAAGGACCAAAAACAAAATATCATTGACAAGATATCTGCTGTTGTTAAGCAAAGTCAAATATAACTTCATTGGATTGCACCATTAAAGCACAAAAATCCAAGTTGATGAAAATTTGTATTTATTTAATTAAAGCAACTTTTAATGTGTAAAGCAAATAATCATGAATTGGATTTTTTTTTCATCCTTGATGTGTAAAGATTCATTTTTTAATATAGTGTAAAATGCATTTATGGTGTCTGCTAGCATTTATACTTTATGCCAAGCAATTTATTTATTTTTTTACTTAAAAACTTTTAGATGAAAAACACTTTTTCAATTTTTCTAAACATGAAAAAATATATGAGGGAATTTATTTTTCTTAAATAAAACAAAACCAGCAAAAATTGCACAAACATTCCTACAAATTCTAATACTAATGAAAACATTGCTGTTTTTTTTTAAGTTAATTAATCAGAAAACTAAGCTTTGATATGCACAAATAAGCCAAAACATTATGAACACCATTCTAATCTTTATTACATCTCCCTTTTGCCAGGTTGCCAACCTAACATCAGGAGATCATAAAATGAGTCGTGGTGATTTGGATCAAGTTGTTCCAGTCACTTCTCCCTCCCGCAGTCGGTGCACAATATGTTGTCTCTCTGAGTGAGGAAACCACGTCCCACCAAAGACACGGAGCACAGCAGGCAGGTGAAACACTCGCTATGCCACTGGCGCTCCTCAAAAGAGACATATTTAGCACCTGCCAAACCTGCACACCACAAACACATCCACGTTTTTGCATTCGAGTCATTTGAGAACTGTTAGAAAAAAGCTGCGCCGTTTGAAAAATGAGTGTAAGTATAAACAGAAACTTACAAGAGATGGGCTTGGTGCAGCCCACACACTTCTTTGCAAACAGGTTGTTGAAACACTCCAGGCAGTATGGGTAATTCTCCCTGGAGGTGAAGCGATGGCCTGATAACTGCTTCCTGCAGCCAATGCAGAGGAAACATTCACGATGCCAAGGCTTCTCTTGGTACGTCACGCCTCCCGTTGTGATGGCCTATAGAAAGGCAAAGATAAAATAAATATATTTACATAAATGTACATAAAAACATTAACTTCTTGAGCTGAAGCCTTTCAGTCATGGTGTAATCCCAAAAAAGCAAGAGATGAGGACACGAAGACCGTCAGATGTAACCCTACCTTCTTACATGCACAGCACTGGTATGCAAACTGCTTTTCGAAGCAGGGCACACAGAAGTAGCCGGTGTCTTTAGGGATGAAGGACTTGGTTCCCATTGGCTGCTGGCAGCGGTGGCACAGGAAGCAGGTCTCATGCCAGCTGTTGCCCCTGTATTCCATTTTTCGAGAACCTGGCACAAGAGAAAAGATCAGCTAAGCCTTCATGTGGTACTCTAATGACAGAATTACACCATGCCTAAAATAGTGCAACGCGTCTGCAGGGAGGGGTCTGCCCACTCTACAGAAAACTGCAGAGTTGTTTTTTTAAGTAGATTAAGAATTTATTTCAAAAGTGTTTAATTTACCATGATATCAAATATAAAAAGGAATGCTCACAGTAAATAATTTGAATAAATGTAAAATGTTCTAACCATGCAGTAGTTTAAGATGAGTTATTTTATAAGAAGTGCAAATCACAAAACAAAATGCACTGCCTGGCCAAAACAAAAAGTTGCCACCTGGATTTAAGCAAATAGGTACGAGCCTCCTCTTGAAGAATTACTGCATGGGCGATTATCTTTCAGCTGGTAACAAGTTATTTAACCCCAACTGGTGCAATGAGTCGGCAGCACGCTGGCACAACTGGTAGAGCTGCTGCCTCTCGGCGAGCAGGTCCCCGGTTCAAATCCAGATCCAGGGGCATGTTTGCATGTTCTCTCCGCACATGTGTGGGTTTTCTCCAGAAACTCCAGTTTCCTCCCACAGACCAAAAACATACATGTAAGTTTGATTGGTAACTCTAAATTGTCTCTAGGTGAAAGAGAGAGAGTAAATGGTTGTTTGTCTCGTTTGTCTCTATGTGTCCCTGTGATGGACTGGGGACATGTCCAGGGTGTACCCCACCCCTCGCATAGTGACTGCTGGACATGGGCACCGGTAAAAAATGGAAGAAGCGAGTAAAAGATAATGGATGGATGGATGGTGCAATGAGTTGCTTCTCATTTCTTAAACAACCATGTGGAAAGACGCATGGCGTGGTCGTGGAAAAGATGTCAGTTTGTTTGAGAAGGGTCAAATCATTGTCATCAAGCAGAGAAAACATCAAGGACATTGTAGAAACTACTAAAATTGGGTTAAGAACTGTCCAACGCATTATTAAAAACCGGAAGGATAGTGGGGACCGATCGTCTTAGAGGAAGAAATGTGACCGAAAAAATCCTGAATGATCGTGATCAGCGATCACTTAAACGTTTGATGAAATCAAATCAAAGAAAACAACAGAACCACTCAGGGCAGTGTTTAATAGAGAAAGTTGGAGCATTTCCACACACACAATGTGAAGAACTCAAGGCATTGGGACTGAACAGCTGTGTAGCCTTAAGAAAACCACTAACCAGTGAGGCCAACTGGGAAAAAAAGGCTTCAGTTTGTTAGGGAGCATAAAGATTGGACTCTGGAGCAATGGAAGAAGGTCATGTGGTCTGATGAGTCCAGATTGACTCTGTTCCAGAGTGATGGACGCATCAGGGTAAGAAGAGAGGCAGATGAAGTGATGCACCCATCATGACTAGTGATCAATGCAAGATCTTGTTGAAAAATTAATGAAACACTGGATGGAAATAGATCTTGTGACGTTGTAGAAGTTTATTGAAATAATGACACAGTGAATACATGATGTGATCAAAGATAAAGGCGGTCCAACCAAATATTAGTGTGTGACCTTTTTTATGGTGGTGACCATTTTTTTTGGACAGGCAGTGTATTTATAAGCACCATACTGTTTGATCTTACTTGTCAGCTGTTGTCATCAAACAAAAAAATGTAATTTTTATAGACTTAGTTGTACTAAAGCTCAAATCGGACAAGAATGTCAATTTAATGGTCTGAGAGAGGTCAAGACTGAAATGATCTACTGACATCTTAAAATCTTTAATGCTATTTTTAATGTGAAATGTTTCATAGGGATTCAAACCAATGTTATTTTTTATAAATATCATTGTCTTTGCAGTACGGTGGTTCAGTTAGAGCTGCTGCCTCTCAGCGAGCAGGTCGCCCTGGTTCAAATCCAGATCTAATTGAGAGAGTGAATGGTTGTTTGTCTCTTTGTGTCCCTGTGATGGACTGGAGACATGTCCAGGGTGTCCCCCGCCCCTTTCACAGTAATGGCTGGACATGGGCACTGGTTACCTCCGCAACCCGAAAAGGAAGAAGCGGGTGATGGATGGATGGATGCATTGTTTAAATGTTTGCAATAAATGATTATTTAGATACAATTCTAAGTTATATTGTGAATTCCAGTTGCTGCAGCCGGTGACTGAAGCACCTTTAGTGTAGTCTGGGTACATGCTTCAAATGTTATCAGCCATTAAATGGCCATTCTTAGTTGTTATCATCCCCATAGGTTGTGTTCAGGGCGTAGCTTACATGAAATAGAACAGGGTTACATAAAGCTAACAAAAATAAAACTTCCTGTTTTACACACATGCAAAGCTGCATATTATCTGCGATAACGTACCTTTAAAACTACTAGGAGGTAGGAGGGACAGTCTGAAAGCAACTTTTGGGGATGATAACAACTAATAAAGTTCAGTAAAGGTTGAATGAATAAATGAAATTAATGGGCTGATAATATCCGAAGCCGCTGGTCTGGGGCTCTTTCAGTAGAAATGTCATAATAATTCTGCTGTGTAATGGATAACTGAAAACTATGTAAAGATTCAGGTCTTTTAGCTATGATTTTTAAAAATCAAGTCTATTTTATGATGGCAGCCATCTACTTCAGTCTTGACCCCACCCAGAATAGCCCTTACTTTGTTAATTCAGATTTTTTTTTCTTCTCCAAATTGAGGCCGTTCAATGTTTTTTGTACACAAAGTAAGATATTTATTGATGTATCCTGTCCACAAACCGCACTTCAAAACATCTGAACTATCCCTTTAAGTTTGGTACCATAAGTTGATTCTTGAAATGCACATGTCACAAAATAATAATTATCAGGTCCTTGTTGAACATGTTCTGTTTTTGTGAAAGTTTTAAACTCGTCTGCTCGTGCAAATTGAAGACGATTTGTTTTAACGCTTAATGCCAAAAAATCAAATGACGAAAAACTCTTTTTTTGAATTGTAAAACTTCTTTTAACTGTTCGAGACTTGCTTTCTATAAATGAGATGTGCAAAACTTATACAATCGTAACACTCTGAGGGAAAAAGTGATAAAATAAAATATAAAATCAGATGTAAAGACCAAGGAACTATTTGTCATATGCACTCTGTAAAGTAGTGCTTGACCTTCGCAGCACAATAAATAAACGCTCAGCTTCAGAAAAATAGATAAAGAGCGTATGAATTTATGAAAAGCGAGGCGAGACGGTTTATTCTGCACCTTGGAAACAGTCAGTGAGAAAACAACTGCTGAGTGTCTATTAATAGATATTGTTTAGGGACAGTTTTGTCAGCTAGTGTATCTGTTGCCATGATCAAGACAACTTTTAATCAACTTTAAGATTGTTTTAAAGGTTTGTGAGTTCATAAATTAAATGTAGGGCAGCACGGTGGAACTGCTGCCTCGTAGCGAGAAGATCGCAGGATCTCCTCCCAGCTCGGGTCCTTTCTGGATGGAGTTTACATGGAGATTTTCTCCAGGCATGCTGGTCTCCTCCCACAGACCAAACACATGCGTGTTGGTAACTCTAAGTTGTCTCTAGCTGTGAGTGAGCGTGTGAATAGTATCTTTCTGTGGTGGACTTGTGACCTGTGCAAGGTGTACCCTGCCTCTCGCTCAGTGACTAGAGGAGATAGAAACCATCTTCCCACAACCCAGAAATGAGAAGCAGGTAGAGAAAATGGATGGATGGACCAGGTGTATTACCGCAGACAATATGACACATTGTACTGCAGACTTCAGTTGTCCCTGCTCGTATATGTACCTGGCATGACGGTCTTCTTGCAGGTGCTGCACTTGGAGGAGTAGTCCTGTGCGTAGCACTCAGTGCAGAGCAGTAAATCCTCCTTGGCTGCAAAGGCCTTTTCGACCAATGAGCGACTGCACTTGGCACACTTGAAGCACTGCTCATGCCAGTGGCGATCCTTATAGGACAGATCCTTAGAAGGTTTAAGACATTATTTAAATAATTTGTTAATGTTTTCTCAAGTGAAATAAATGAATCACCATCATCATGTATTTAACAACTATCTTTTATTGTCAACGTTTTTGTCACGATCACAGCTCATTCCAGAAGCTTCTATATTGTTTCCTTACCTTGCAGTTACAGCCAATAGGCAAAGAGCAGCCCTCACAACAGTTGGCAAATAGGTTTTCATAACACTTCGTGCAGTACTGCGTGTCGTCTTTCATTATGTACTTCTTCCCCAGCAGAGAGTCTTTGCAGTAATGGCAATCAAATCGCTCACTGGTGGACATGTTTCCTCAGTTTCTCTTTTCAAACAGAGCAGGAGGACAGTTCAGGCAGTGTCTTCTTCCTTTCATCAAGCAAGAAAAGAGGATGTAATAAAGGATGTCCTCATCTTTCTTCCTGAAAAGCAGTGCTGCATTAAAGTTTTTACCTGAGCTGATGTGGAGCAGGAACGACGCTGGATAGGGGCTGCAGTCGTCCAGATACAAGGGGTGAGGCTGTGATGAAAGGGGGTCAGGGAGGATTGTGGGGGTATCTACTGAGGGACTCTTCTATAAATACAGGCCCACTTATTAGAGGTAATCTCCAGAGGGAACTCACATACTCCCTTGCATCATTCGCCACCTTTTAAGGGAGCGCGTGGAGCTCACATCACTAAGCCTTTAAACTTATTTAATCCATTCGTGCTTCCTACCAAAATGAAAACAAAAACACGATGCGAACTGAATGTTTAAGGCGCTATTTAGACAAAAGACAGCGTGATGTTTCACATCATCAGATATCATGTTAGATGAACTCCACATAAAACAAAGGGGGTAGATTTTCATGCCATATCAGGGACAGTTGGCCGTTTGGATGCAGCGACTCGTGTGGACTCTCTTCTAGTCTTCGTCTGTGCCTGCAGCAACACAAACGGGTGCAGATGGCTTACTGGAGGTATGTGCCAGCAGGATTCTGGTTGCCAGGTACTAACGGAGCTATATTCAGGAGTTGTTGGTTACTGAGAGCACCTTGGAAGCATTTCAGAATGTAAAAGCTGCAAAATACAGACGAGGAGAGGGATAGGCTTTTTCAATGTTAACCATGTTTTGAAGCACTGCTTCAGTTGTGTTCGTGTTCATTAAGCTTGGTTTCATCAAGTAGATCGAGCTGTAGGAATAAAAATGCTTGAGTGAAACAGTACCTCTATGTTTAAATGTTCAAATTCATTTGCATCTTTGACTGAGAGTCAACTAATTGCGTTTGAGCTGTGGCACGTATATCCGTATCAGTTTTCCAACAAAATAAAGGAGCAGACAAACATCTTTATAAAAATAGCCTGTAAAGACCACCAGCCCAGCCCACTGCCCTAATCCCTCACAGACACACACAGGAAGGTCAAATAGGGAGATGAGGCTGAGAGGAATGCAAATCTGATGAACTCTCTTCCCTTCTGTCTTCTCTTGACATTTACTTTATGACCACTCCTTGTAAAGAAACACATGCACTCCTGTAATGAATGTAGTCCATTTTTAGATCGGCTAATAAAGGGTCTGCTTTGTATAAAGGTGTTATTTAATTTAATTTTTAACAAACATACTGTCATGGTCTGAGTCTTGTGTTAGTTTTCTGTGATTGTGTTGTTCAGCTCCTGTCCCTCTCGCTCTCACCTTTCTCTCACATTGTCTTTTTTACTTCTCTCTCTTTCTTTCTCTCACATGGTCCGGTGTTTTATTATCCGTCGTTAGTGTCTCTTTAAATAATGCTGAGCCATTTTAAGAAAAAAGGTTCAATCGTGTCATCTGGACCAGTTTCTTTAAGTGAGAAACGTTTCATCCCCCATCTGGAAGACTTCGTCAGACTGCGGCCTGCCAACCAGATCTGTCCCATAGGTGGCCTTCACTGCTGAGTTTCAAGACAACGTCCTGTTGAAGCAGCTTTTGACACATACAAAACAATCCATCATCATGTACTGATGTGCCATTTTGTTTGTCCCTCATTACGCATTACTTCAGACGCCATACACGTTTCTTACCTTTCAAGTCTACGAGTGCTTTTTCCTTCTTCCTGTTATTTTTCCTTTGCGTCTTTTGAGTTCTATTTCGTATAGGCTTCGCCCTTTAAGAATGTCGCTAGTGGGTTAAAGGCGAAGCTTTTAACGCCTTTAACCCACTAGCGACAGTCTTAAAGGGCGAAGCCTATACTCATAGAATCTGGGGTTACAGTACGTTGGTGTAGTGAACTCGGCCTCCGACCAAAACCTGCCTCTGAGGACCTTCATGGGACAGGAACTGTTATTTCATTAATTTTAATCCAGAAATACAAATTAGCTCATCCAGAGACTGTCTAATTGTATCCTGAATTAATAAATTGAAAAAACACTCTTCTTTTTATATTATCATCACTATTTTACAATATCTTGATAATCAAAAAGTGTGTTTAGTTCATATCATTTCTAATGTTGAAGTGAACCACTCATTTTAAATCAACTGTGAAACAGTATTAATGATTTTTTTTAAACCTCATTTAAATTAGAAATCAAGTTAAATGTCTATTTACAAAGTAATTGTGCATTTTGATTTTCTGTCTAAATGAGAAGTCAGTGATGTCGGTCAAAAGTCAGACAGTCAGAAGACAAGTTATTAGAACGGACTGTATTGTTTTTAAACCTAGCAGATGGTAAAAAGAGAAACACTGGTAGCTGCGTTCCTCTCACTTCTTCATAACATTTCTCTGTCTGTACTAAACGTTCCTAAACATTCCTGAACCCTCTCTTGACTTTTAATAACCCTCTGACATCACTAGAACCACCCTCTGTTGGTTGTTTCAACCAATCAGGAAGTATTAAGTGACCGGAAGTGAAGACTCTTTAAAAGTCGACACTTCCTGGAACTATTCAGTTCTTGGACCAGTTCTTCTCATTTTTTCTGAGTCTTCTCAGCCTTCTCGAGTCTTGGAGCAGTCGGATTCAGTCTTTGATGGAGTCTTCTCAAGCCTTCTGGAGTCTTCCACTTCTGAGTGGAAACTCTGACGGAGTCACAGATACGTGCTGTGAATCCACCCGGGCGTAACGCCTACAACTTCGAAGGAAGCTGGTTCTGTTTAACGGAGTAAACCACATGACTTCTGACGATGCCCAGCCACCCTGACCGGAGACGTTGTAAAAGGATCGTACTAATGGACTTCCATTCCGGAGCGGAGGTATCCCCGTCTAAGGTAACGAAGTCTCTGCACGTCCTGAAGTGTACCGGAGGTTTGAGCTGGTGTTGAAAGAAGCGTGCTAATTCTGGTCAACAACATACACCTTCCTTCATCCATCTCCCTTTAAACTCCTTCATTCCTTCCTTTAAACTCTTCTATTTTGCCAGTAATCTAGATGCCTTCAGAAATGTCCTGTTGTCTTATTAATAAAGCGTGCCAAGTCTTTATTAATCAGAACCAGATCAGCTAATCAAGTGTACAATGTTTTGATGTTAAATTTTGATTCTGTTAAATAAATGACCGCATTTATTCTGATGGGTCAAAGAAAATTAACGTCTCTTGTCACTGATTAAACAATACTCACAGTTACCTCGGTCACATGGCATTAATTTAACTCGAAAAAGAAAGAACCCGTTGTTAAAAATTAATTAGTAGTGAAGCGACAGCAAAGGCTGACCCCCACATTTCACTACATTTGGTGGGACCGTACGTGTTATAAATAACATAAATACTGGCCCGTGCATCCACAGTTAAGCTGTCCGTTGACTACTACATTGGTTTTGCATTTGCATACCTGCAAACTTGTCGCCTTTCTGCAAAATCTCCAATTTTAAACTAAAATACTTTACGTCATTTATGTGACTCATGCAGATCCTAAGATTTTGTTGGGTGGTGCTGGTGGGGGAGGGGGGTGTCCAGAAGTGAGGTGTATGGCACAACTTCCCTTTGAGAAACAGTGTTCGTCCTCAGTCACTTGGCTTAGCAGGAACTCATCTTTTCGGGGGATTTTGTCGACGGGGCACCCCTAAAGTCATTGTTTCAGATAAATTGTGTCCCATTGATTTCATTATCGATGGGGAGGAGAGGGAGACACCTCCATGTTGTGCAATAGCTTACCACTATGTTAGTGTTGACTAGTGGTAGCTTAGCATGTATACATTTGAACATTGTAGCTGTCTGCCACATCAAGATGCTGCCCTAAAATTTGAAAAGTCCAGCTGATGGTGTTGTAGAGAACACCTTGAAGGAGAAAAAGTCCTGGTAACACAAGTTTTCTGGAAAGTAAAATTGGCAAAATCAGTGATGAGGAAGGAAAAGTGGACAGGAAAACAATGGGAGAAGATGTGATTCCAAGTGAACATTGAAGGAAAGAAGAATAAAGTGTAGAAATTGTGGCATCAAGGTAAGAAGGAAGCTGTAAATGATTTTGTTTTAATAATTACATGCATGTTGACAAAACTGACTAAAAATGTTTGTTAGGGTTGTGTGTGTGTGTCAATATTGCTTGGCATAATGTTGTGTTAAGGCTGCCAGGTCATTTATTTGTTATGAGTAGGCTTCACTAAATCAGAAAACAGTAAAAAAAATAAAAAAAATTAAAAAGCCCCTTAAACTTCACTGCTGGTGGTTATCAAAATGTTCATTTGGTAAAATTAATATATTTATTTTTATACAAGCAGTTCAGAGTCACCATTGCTTAGTACAACAGCATGTTGCGTTACAAATAAAACTAAATCAAAAATTAACCAAATAGAAGCCAAGTGCACCCCTAAAGTCATTGTTTGTGATAAATTGTGTCCCATTGATTTCATTATCTTAGTCACGGAGTGAGTTTAAAAAGAGGACGATGAATATATGGACTAGTTGAATGAGGTGTTTCTAAAATATCCTGATGCATGCTCAATAATTTCAACAATTTTTAATATCTCTCCAGAGGACCTGACTTTATTTTGTTAGATCAGAATCAGAATCAACTTTACTGTCGTTGCACCGAAGCTCAACAAAATGGTCTAAAATAGTTGTTGAATCAAGTGTTTACATCTGTAGGTGAACATAACTGTTTAACAACCTGTTAAAATACACCAGAATGCAGGAAATGGCATCTACTTTATTCAAAAATCCCCCCCCCCACCCCCACATTACAAATGCTTCTGATGCCAATGGGCATGAAAGAGGCACATGGTCAGGCAGTGGAGGGGGGCTCTTGAAGGCTTGTCAAGGCCAAAATCTTAAAAAATGAGTTTTTTACTGTTAGTAAAATGCTCTGCTGTATTTGACTTGCTGCTGTTGTTGGTTGTTTATTTATTTTTTTGGTTGACGCCATCTTTCCAATGTATGTCCTCATTAAATTAGAATATGTAATGTCTTTTTTTTTACCTGAAGCATGTCTTTTCCCTTAATTTTCTTATTGGGGTGTACCAGAATGCTTAATTGACATTAAAAATCACAGAATCTTAGGTTTGTCCCTTTTTAATCCTTTTGGAGTTTGCAGGTATGTATTCGGGCTCCATAATTATCACCAAACATGGTAAAAGGCACAGACACAGAGGAACTCTTCAGACCAACGATGTTATTGGAGTTATTTTCTCTGGAGTCAAGAAAAGAGAGAGGAAGAGGAGTGGAGATCATCGTACCGAGACACCTGGCAGGTAAACAAGCATAAATGTCTCTGGTAGCCTTGTGTTCCAACCTCCTCCAGCTCTTAGACCACCTCCTGTGAGCAGTGGGTTTTCCTCTGCACCACCTCCAGCCCTGTCTGATGTGGAGATATTGGTCCCAGAGTTGCAGATTCAGGGATACATGATCACCCTGTGAGCCTCTCACCATCTACCGAGCAAGATCTTCACCTGTGACCAGTTGGAACTTCTCCTGACGTCCCGAGATCCTCGCTGTTGCGTTTTGGAGGACGTTCAGCAGAATAAGGGCGATGCAAGCTGAACTGCGGCAAAGATTAACGAGCTTGTCCTACGCTGCTCCACCTGAGGTCCCCGAGCAGCCTGGTGAGGCTGAGCATCCAGGAAGCAGCAGGTCCTGTCTCAGCCGCAGAAGCAGCAGTTCTGCCACGGTCTGTTTCCAGTTTCCCCAGTGTTTCTCCCCTTGCGTAGTTCCGCTCCCCTCCCTCCCACTCTCACCTGATCCTCTTTCCCCAGGTGTTTGTCATTATCTGCCATTAGTGTCTTTACTGTGTCATTTTGTTTGTCCCTCGTCTGTAAATTACGCTTCACAAGCCACATACAGTCTTTGGAGTCGTATTTTTGCTGCCACGCCCTTTTTTATTTATTTTTGTTTTCTTGTTAATAAATGCTTTGTCATTTTACCTTGAAAGTCTCTTGAGTTTTTGGTTTTGCATTTTGGTTCCACTATAGCCAAACATCAGCGTGACAGCACGTACAGCTGTCACACAAACTGACTAAAAAACACATATCAAGCACAGTAGTGGTAATGAAATGAAACTGCACATGTTGAAAGGTCATGTGACTATTACAGTAATTACAATAAAAGTGTTGCTAGTACAGGCCCACTGATGGTCCCATCCCAGTAGGAGGTGGCACCAGTCAAGCCTGTATACAAGTGGTTTGGTGCAGAACAGTCATTCAGTTGTGTTTTCTTGCTGCAACAAGCTGTTGTGACTGGGCCTTAGGAGTTATCACATCAGGACAAGTTCAAAGTTGATGTTTATGTCAGGCATGTTTAATTAAAAAAAATAAAAATCAAGAAAACTGTGTGACCATGTGATGACATCAACAAGGCAGTCCATGTATGAACAGTAGGGTTGTGTGTCCGTGGCCAGTACAATTGATAGAATGCCAACTCGTTCATTAAAGATGTGCATGCAGCAAAAACTATACAATCTGATTAAATTCAGCCTTTTATTACACATTCAATAAGACTGTTTTTCATTTAGCCTTTATTTATAAAAGGTTAGTCTCATTGAGCCATGAGGACTCATTTACAAGTGAGACCTGTTCCAGACACAACATATAAAGTACAGAAAAAAATAACAATAAACAATAATAACAATAAACTACAGTAAAAATGCAGTTAAAATAAAAGTAGTGTTATGAAACAAAAAACCAAGGTGCTTTAAAACAAGGTAAAATACTAAAAACAAGAATATATTTGCTTGACTTGATTTAATACTTTTAAATTCAACATAATATAAAACAAAGCAAAGCAATGCTCCTGTCAGTCATTTAGGCTAATTATTTACAGCCTAATAAGAAAAATGACAGCTCACAAACAAACCTTGTTTTAAAACTGTACAACACTTTCATAAAATCGGACTTACCATTTATAAATAGAGGAAAGTGAAGCTTAAGCAAATTGAATAAACCTGTCAGCAGCAGATGCGTTAAATACTCTTTTAACAACACAGCAGTTAGACTGTACAACATAACACACATAACTTATTTTATTTTATCTGATTCACAACACATTTTCAGTGTTTAAACCAGAACTGCTGCAGTTCTCCTGCTGACCCATAGGTGTCACTAAAGAAAAAACTATATTGCTAATGCTAACTAGCAGGATGTGCAGCCAGAAGAAAACCTGTCCACTCTTAGAAATAAAGAGAGTAAATCCTTTGTTTATACGTAAATTTGACTACACTTTAACGTTACTGTGATTTTTTTTTTTGTTGTTGTTGCTGCCTGTGTGGAGAAACAAGCCTGCTTTCTGACTTTTAATAAACGGATTGGATTTTATTGGCATTTATTTTAAATAAAAATCCATTTAGCTTTAATCTCAAAACTGAATCCTTAAAACTGTTCTATCAATTCAGTGTCATCGTGTCCACATCTCTAACGCATGACTGTCTTGTTGACTGTACCAGAGTGCTGTCTCAGATGTGTGCAAGACATGGACACTGGATGGTACTGGTGTAGTTCTGTGCTGTCCAGGTTCCCAGAACCACTGGGTTCTGCACATCATGAAGTGGCACTTCATGTCATGATGCCAAGAGTAATGCCAGTACATTTCACCACAACATTAGCAGAACCAGTTCTCTCCCTTTGATACCTACATGCACAGAATGAGCATTCATAGTGAAGCATTGTCTAACAGAATACACTGCCACTTGTCATCAGTTCAAAGCTGAAGCTTACAGCACAACTTCGAGCAGAGCTGTCTACTTTGTATATGGTAAATGGACTGTACTTATATAGCGCCTTTCTATTTTATTTCAAGATACTCAAAGCTCTTTACACCACAATCTGTGCCTCATTTACCCATTCATACAGCACTCTACTAGATCTCTACAGAGCTAATTGAACAAATCATTCTAAAGAGACTAATCAGAGCTTTATCACATTCATACACTGATGGGACACACATCAAAGGCAGTGAGGGGTTCAGTGTCTTGCCCAGGGACACTTCGGCATGTGACTGCTGGTGGATTCTAACCCCCAACTCTTGCATTGGAGGACGACTGCTCTAACCACTCAGCCACAGCCGCCCAAAACTGGTTTTATTATTATTATTATTATTATTTTTATAAATCATGCTCTGTTTAAAAGCAGAACCACGTGGAGACCCAGCAGAGACCAGACCCAGCAGAGACCACACAGACTGAGTTATCATCAGTAGCCTCCTTTGATTGCATGGTGGGGTAAATGCCTTTGTCCGTGGTGGAACACTGGTTCCCTGGAGAACCGCAGTTCTGTTGGGGTGTAGTGAAACTGATTGAACGACAAGCGCTTACGGTTGTAGCGTGAGCGAGACTTGAAGGCGTACACCTCATCCTGGTCCTCTACGGGAGAGAAGACGGGCTCGTCCTCACCACTGGTATCAGAGAAGGAGCTCCAGCTCTCCTCTGTAGACTGGTAAGGGCTGCTGCTGCCTGGAGCCCCATGATGATGGTCCTGAGGGCCGCTCTGCTGTTGGACCATGTAAGAAGAGCCACCGTCACCCCCAGCAGTGTTGGTGCCGCTGTAGTATTGTCCTGGATAGCTGCTGTAGCTGCCAGAACCTCTGAACGGTCCTGCAGGTTTCTCATCACTCATCTTGTAGGGGTCAAATCCAGAAGGTGAAACGGACCACCAGGGCTGTCCACCTCCACTGCCTCGTTGTTGAGGAGAGCAGGTGATGCTTCCAAGCAGCAGGAAAGAAATCCACAACACCCTCATCCTGCTGCAGGTGAAGCTGACAGACAGCACCAACCCAGAGCTCAGAGCTGCTGGCCATATAAGAGGGTGAACCTGTAATCTGGCTGATGCAGGTCACTGAGACGTGGTACAGGATGACACTGAGTGTTATAAAGAGTCCAGATGCAGATGTCCTGGTTCTGAATGCTTTGCCCACAGTATGATGATCCTTGCCTGGTGTAGTCTGTCTTGGGAGACCAGAACCTTAAAATATGATTGGATGGCCACACATACTTCCACCATTGGACCACTGCTACATCTGTATACCCCACATGTTCAGGTCTCTCTTGTAAATGTGTACCAAGGCTCAAAGGGATTAACCTGTATAAATAAAGGTTGAATGAATGATCATCATTTGCACAATACAACCACCATGACACATCACCAACGTGACCTATCAAAAATATTTTTATTGCTGGTAATGCTGTATAATTTCAATTCAGTTTCAGTTCAGTTCAGTTTATTTATAAAGCATCAAGTCACAACAGAAATTTTCTCGGGACACTGTACAAAAACATTCACATACATTATAAATGTCAATTAGTAAAGTTATCTATCTCAGGAAGCAGCAGATTCTTCACTTCGTCTCAGTCTCCCATCCTGAACAAGCACAAAGGCGACAGTGGAAAGGAAAAACTCCCTTTTAACAGAAAGAAACCCCCCAGCAGAACCAGGCTCAGGATGAGCACCGACTGCTTCATTCGGCTGGGTTTGAGAGGACAGGAAGGAAAAACAGACGAACAAAGAATGGCAGGTTCAGGTGTACTTTCTATGAAGAAAGACAAAAAAACAAGATTGACCACATTGATTTAGACCTGAGTCCAAATTTTGTACCACAAACATGCAAATGTGAGCTGGTATAACAATAAAAAAAATATTTGAATTCTTGAAACATGTTAAAAATAGAAATAATTACAAATATAAGCAGGTCGAGCAGAGTAAGTAAAGACAGCAGCAGATAATTTCAGCGAGTGCATTTTAGTTTCATATCTTCATGAAAATAATGAATCTATCATGTTACAGTTATGTAGACCCCAAGTGACAGAGGATGACAGAGCCAGACGTACAAAAGTAAGTGATCTTTATTTGCAGGTGCAGCAGCGTCTGTGCTGGAAAGGAAACGAGGACACGTTGACTACCTTTGTACTCAGATATACTGCAGAAATGATGGTCAAACAGTAAATGATTTCTTACTGTTGTATTTGTAGAAGAAGCTGAGGAGGGGAAGGAGGTGAGGTCCTGGGCTTTCAAGGATGGAGCTGAAGATCCAAGCAGAGGTGAGTAACGGTGGAGAGAGGAGCAGGTTGGTTCAGGCTGAAGTGTTTGAGGAGGTCTTAGTGAAGACTCCAACGAGCAAGGCATGGAAGTCCCTGGAGAAGATCACAGGAGGTTAGGACTAGCTGCTGAGAAACAGGTTAGTTGGCTGTGCATAAATTACTGAATGGCAGTAAATGTCCCAGCACTGGAAGAACGTCTGACACCAGCAGAGCAGTCCTTCTCAGTCAGCAGCAGGAGACGTGAGATGGTCGACTGGTGCAGCTGTGGGGAGAGTGAGTGGCAGAGAAGACCCAGGAATCCTACAGAATTGATCCGATTTGAAGTAATTCCATCCTTGAGGTGTCTCCTTATTTTAAAGTCGGTACATCGTTTGAATTAAACAGAGTTGCATGTTGATCTGGATTAAATCACCAGCACACTGAATCATTTTCTCTTCCTGGTGTCCAGATGAGTGACAGATAATCACAAAGCCATGCAAACATTCAAACAAACCCTGATCCAACTGGATGACAACTGCAGATATCACATATTTTAATCTTTGTTGTTGCATTGCTACACATCTGTTATAAAGTGGCATCCACCCAGAGAGGGGGGTGACCTATATTCTCTTTGAAACAAAGGCATCTATTGGACGGGCATGTGAAATCATAAAAAAAAAAAAACATGTCAACAAAGGAGATTACTGTGTTCTGAGTTTGACTCAACCTTTTGCTGTTCCAAGTCACATTTGATGACTGACAGTCGTTAGGCTTTGTCTGTTGGATTATAAACTTCTACAGCGGGCAGAGCCAGCCCTGCAGAGGGTTGCTGATGTTGCACATTTCTTTTTACTGCCTTAATCCTCAGAAGTCAACCAGTACACAGCTGCCAGCAGATTTTACATGCAGCCTGCATCAGTTCAGTAAATAGACCTTTATTTGACCTGGACTCAGGTGTCCTCTTATCTTGAATTATTCAAACTTTACAACAAGGCGTCCGCGACTGATTTTCCTCCCCTCAGTCAGACAATCTCAGAGAAGAAGAGAAGCATTTACTTTGGTGGCTCCTTTGTGGTGGTGACTTGTTGAAGGCTGGGACATATAAACACGACACAGAAGCATCTGGCTGAAGTGGAAAGACATTGCTGCACCAAAGCTGACAGCTGGTTGGCATGGTGATGACAGCATAAGTGGGACCCATTAAGTCAGACTCTAGTAGTTAATAAGAGGACTCACACAGACCTGGCTTTTTGCAGGCCCTTGTGCTCTGCTGCTTGCTTTCAACACAGTATTTTCAGCTGAACAGGATAGTCACACAGGGGGTTGCAGGAGGCAAAGACAGACAATCATCTCCTGTCTCAAATCTTGCAAAACATTAAACCCCTTCAGGGACGCCTTGTAAGTGCCCAAGCATTGCCCCCACCAACTCATCCCATTTCAGTTCTCACTAAAGTGAAAAATGCATTTGAGCAGGTGATGAGACTTTTCATAGAACAGGGGTGCCCAAACTTTTTCTCTGAAAGGGCCAAATTTAAAATCTATCAGAGGGCTGCAGGCCAAATGCAATAATATATGAAATGCAAATATTAAAAAAAAAAAAGTAAAGTCCATTTATTTATTACAGTTATTTATCCTTCCATTCTATGTAAAGAACATTACAGAATAGGCTGCATTGGTGGTGGTGGTGGTGTGGGGGGGAGGGGTCTGGGGGTCCTCCTTCAGAGAATTTTGAATAAAATAGATGCGATTCCCTGCATTTTGGTGTATTTTACAAAGGTTTATTACAGTAGATTAACATGAAACAAAACATGTAAACTCTGTTGTTATTGAAATCTCTGAATGCAAAGTGTTCTTAATGCAACGCAGCTGCAGCTCTGCAGGTAAGAGATGTTCACTTCAGGTCAAACTGAGGTCGCTGACTGGTCAGTTGCTGACGTGCCTACTGGATTGATTGACAGGTGGCGTTACTTTTGAAAAAAAAAAAAAAGATAGTTTTTACTGGCCCGTTTGAGACTGTCATCATTTATTCCATATTTATTAATTATTTATTCAATATTTTGATGAATCTAAGGTTTGAGAACTGTTTCCTTACAAAATCCTAATGATGGATTCTTAAATTTTCAGAGATGCTGAGTTAAAATTTAGGGGTGCTCATAAAGTGTGTGTGATGGACACCTCCATGATGCTCAGCTTTGCCAAAGGAAACGTTATTCAGCAGCAAGAAACTGCTGAGAGACAGTATGAGATCTGTCAAAATAAAATATAAATTATTAAAATAATTCACAAATTAGTCACTCCAGCTGTGTGTCATTACAGTAGTCATTGGGCTAACTTTCCATCTAACATTAAACTTGGAATGATTGAGTGTAAACACATTGATTCTTCAAAGGAAATGTTTATATTGTTATGAGGACAGCTTCAGCCCCCACTTTGGGCACCCCTGTCATAGAGACTGGTGTAGTTTCTATTACTAAAGAGGAAAACATCTTATCTACCCATATGAACAAATCAGTAAAATATGTTCCTTTCCTGTCTGTACCTTACTGATTTTGTTGTGCTTGAATAAAACATGATCAAACCAGAGAAAGCATTTGGGTAAACAACAGTTGTAAGTTTTTTTTATTTTTATGAATCTTTTAGAGTTTAAAACTAATATTTTCTCGGGTTGAGAAATGACAATGTGATAGCTGTTTTTGGTCAAACCTTAAAAATACTGTTATGTCTGATCTTATATGTTATAGCTCAGCTCAGAGTGTGAGTGACTCTCAGCTACTACCACACCAAATGTTGCCTCAGTATTTGTAAGACTGGCTGAGTTATGGTCATTTTTATGTAGAGAATGTGAATTATCTGTGGCAGTCATCATGATTTGGATTGACTTCAAAAATTAATCTGTTATAGTAAATACATTCAGCGATTACTTTCAGAATATTCCATTACAGTTCAATCAGTATTTCATGAGATAGTTTGCTACAGACAAACATGATTGAGTCCAGTGCTAAAATTTTAAGCAGATTTTTTGTTCAGTGAGAAGTATTTGGACTGTGCGATGTGAATGACACAGTTACATTCACACCATATTTTAGGTCAACATCCTCAAGAATGACTGTTAGAGCCTTCTTAGTGGTTTTTATGTGAGTTGGCCGTAGTGGCCATTTTGAATTGAGTCGCCTCCAAAAGTTAATCAGTGCAAATGTACATCCAATATTTACGTCTGCAAGTTGGATTAAAATTGGCTTTATGCTTCTTGAGATATTTCAGTAACTTTCAGATATGTAAATACAGACAGGCAAAACAATATCATTCACCTTCACTTTTTGGTGGTGGGCTTTAATAAATATCAAATGACTAGCAAAGTTGTGAGAGGAGCGCGAGTGGCTTCTCCAAAGTCCCCAATAGGCCAAATGGGGTGTTGTGTTTGTAGTCAAGCAACAACCAAGCTTTTGATTTGTGCACAACATCCATCCGTTTTACAAAGCCACGTTATCCTGTTCAGGGTCGAAGGGTCATCAAGGGGAACCACCAGTCAGGTCAGTTATGACAGGGCTAACATGGCTACACAAAACACAACATGCAGACTCTGTATTTAGAATCGTCAATTAACCAAATATGCTTGGCTTTGGATTGTGTGAGGAAGGAGGAGCATCATGGAGAGAACATGCAGCCTACGAAAAGAAAGACACGAACAGCTGCCGTTTGAATTTATAACCTTGCTGACAGGTGCCAGTGATAATCCACATGCAGCTCAGCAGGCTGCACAACAAACAAACAGGCAGATGTTCCATGGGAAACTCCACTTTTCTGTGGTGAAAACTTAAATGACTTGTTACATCACTGAAAATAAAAATTTGATGACATTAACATATAAAGGAGTGGCAAAGAAAAAGTGATACTTGCACAATGTTTTTTGTACAGTTGTGGTTAAGGGCATCAAAACATTTGAAGCCAGAAGATACAGTATGCAGACAGTTGTCTCGGGGACAGTATGATTTTTTTGGGTGGATAAAATATAGAACATGGTGGAGATATTCCAGATCTTACCTTCCTTGTCAACAATCTCCACAGAACCATGAGAGTACTTAAATATCATTAATATGTGATTTTTGACTTCCTCATAATTGGACATGAGCTGATATCTTTCTTTGAAGACCTTAGATTTACACAAAGACTCCACTGTTCATAAAGTTCAGAAAGCTAAAGCACATAACAACCTGTTCTACCGTATTTTTCACCCTATAAGTTATGTTTTTTTGCATAATGCCCTGTGACTTATACGAAGAAGCGACTTATTTATGGATTTTTTTTTTCCTGGATTTATAAATTAATTTCTGGCTGAGATATGACCGTTTTCATTCATTCTGACTGAAAATATTGAACACTACCATTTTCAGCCACTAGATGGCACTTGAGAAGTATGGCATGCCGTTGTATCATGTAATAGGTAAAAGTGACTATTAGTGACACAATCAGCTTGCCATTGCCTGCCATCTTCGTCCAGCTCACCTGGAGCAACCGTTAAATCAGCTTCATTTCGCTGCACCGCCCCAGAAAAATGAAGCTGATTTGACCAGTGAAGTGCATTTATTAAGTAAAAGTAAGACTGAGACACACCTTTACTATAAAAAGCATAATTAATACTGTATATTTATATATAAGTATATTTTATTTTTATAGTATGTAGATCACTTGGACTTGGTCATTTAAAAAGTAGCTCACATGCTGAAAAAGTGTGGGCACACCCGCCTTATACCCTTCTTCCTCAGCACCATTCGCACCACAGCCATCCACATCCAGCCAAGGATGCCTCCTCTACCTCCTCTACAGCCTCCTCTACAGCCTCCTCTACTGCACCATGAGCCTCCTCTACAGCCTCCTCTGCAGCACCCTGAGCCTCCTCTACCTCCTCTACAGCCTCCTCTGCAGTACCCTGAGCCTCCTCTACCTCCTCTACAGCCTCCTCTGCAGCCTCCTCTACTGCACCATGAGCCTCCTCTACAGCCTCCTCTACAGCCTCCTCTGCAGCACCCTGAGCCTCCTCTACCTCCTCTACAGCCTCCTCTGCAGCCTCCTCTACTGCACCATGAGCCTCCTCTACAGCCTCCTCTGCCTCCTCTGCAGCACCCTGTGCCTCCTCTACCTCCTCTACAGCCTCCTCTGCAGCCTCCTCTACTGCACCATGAGCCTCCTCTACAACCTCCTCTGCAGCCTCCTCTACCTACAGCCTCCTCTGCAGCACCCTGAGCCTCCTCTACCTACAGCCTCCTCTGCAGCACCCTGAGCCTCCTCTATATCCTCCTCTGCAGCACCCTGAGTCTCCTCTACCTACAGCCTCCTCTGCAGCACTCTGAGCCTCCTCTATATCCTCCTCTGCAGCACCCTGAGCCTCCTCTACCTACAGCCTCCTCTGCAGCACCCTGAGCCTCCTCTATATCCTCCTCTGCAGCACCCTGCCCAGCCAGGTCTCTGGTCCACAGGAAAGGCTGGATGAAACTCACTCCACATCAGGGCTCCGGCATTATTCACCCTCCAAACAGAGCAGGACAGACTCCTGAGCTGCAGCCAGGCAGAATACCTGCTAGTGCCACAGTTGTGCGGTCCCCAGCAGTTCATCTTCCACTCCCAGCTCCTCTGCCAGGACTCCAGTGCTTTTTACTGAACCCTGGGTCAATGGTGATGGCAGCAGGTGCAAGTCACCCCTCAGCTGCTCCTGCCCTGCCTCCAACTCGTGCTTTACCTGCCATACCAGCAGTGTCTCCTGCACCCACTGCCCCTGTGTCTGTGTCCCGCTCCACTCAGTGGAACAGGCGACACAGGGCAGAAGAGGAGGCTACTGGGAAACACAAAAGTACATATGTCCATCAAATGTCTTTCAACGAGTGCACCAAGTGTGAGTAGCCCAAACCAAAGAGTTTGGCCGCAGCTGCTTCAGCAGTGCCACTTTCTGCCCCAGTAACTCAGGGGGCAAATCTTTAGAGGAGTGGGTTGGTAGAATATCGCCAGCTGAAGAGACCAGAAAACCCACCCCCGTAATCTATAGGTGGCTGCACACTTGTAAATATTGTATATAAGACTGTAAAAATGTAAACATGTAAATAGATCTTTATACTTACCTAAATATATATCAATAACATGTAAACAAGCTTACCTTTTTAGCTACCATCTATATTTTTGTATTTACATGTTTTCCCCACTTATATTACTAAATACAGTTATATTATTTCTATTTTAATATAACAGACTATTTTTATTATGTCGTTAGTTGTTTATAAATGGAAGTGTGTTGTGTCTTGTACTTTGTTTTGGTGAATAAATGCGGTTCACAGAATCTGATTTGTTGGACTGGCGTTTGCAATGTTTAGTGAACTGAGGCCAGGGTCAGGGGGAGGTCAGGGGGAGGTCAGGGGAGGCACTGCTCATCACATGAACTTTAATGACCCCTGCAGGATTTTATGACTACGCTTTGCTGCAAGGTCAGTCTCAAAGGCTGATACAAGTGCTGTTACACTATTGTTACACTAATGAGATAGTAGTAGGCTTAAACTGTCAAAAATAAGTTTTTATTACTATATAGCTGTATATTTATTAATATAACTAATAGACTAAACAATAGAATTAGATTTAATTTAAAATGGACATATTACACTCTTTGAACTTCATTTGCCCGGGTCCATAGGATAATATAAACTACCGTACACTTTTTTTTCATTCATCCTTTATTTATACAGCTTAGTGTCATAAAGGACCACTATCCTGCATGTTTTAGACGTTTCTTTGCCTTGACCCCCATGATTTAAATGAACAAGTGACAAACAGTTCTCTGCAGAACTGGAAAAAATGCAGAAGAATAGGGAAATACTAAAATGTGCTGGATAGTGGCCCTGAAGGTCCAGGATGGGGCACCACTAAAGTACATTTGGTCTAGCTTTGTAAATAGGTCATTAAAAAAGTAATTTAATTACCATCCATCCATCATCTTTACCCACTTCTTCCATTTCAGATCATGGGGGTCACTGGTGTCCATATCCAGCAGTCACTGTGTGAGAGGTGGGGGACACCCTGGACAGGTCTCCAGTCCATCACAGGGACACATGGAGACAAACGAGACAAACAACCATTCACTCTCTCTCTCACACCTAGGGACAATTTAGATTCACCAATCAGACTAACACGCATGTTTTTAGTCTCCTCTAAAAACTCTCTTTTGAGTACCTGCAGAAAACCCATGCATGCACAAATAGAACATGTAAACTCCACCCAGAAATGACCTCGGTCGGGATTTGTTCCAGCAACCTTCTCTCTGAGAGGCAACAGCTCTGCTAACTGAGCCATGCAAAACAGGTCAGACTAGAAAAGGTACAGTGTTTTTAGACTTCAAATAAAGCAAATAAAACAAGGTGATTTTCATTTATAAACTTCAAAACACTTAGTTTTTAATGAGGGAAGAGATCAGAAATCTAAATTTCGTGTAATAACCCTAATAAGCCACGTTTTTGTGCATCTTGGCATGCTGTGCAGCAGAGTTTCACAGTGCACTCGTGGCTGAGGTTCTGGCTCTCCAAAGCTGAAGTTGAACCATTCAGCTTCCTCTTGATCACATCTCACACGGTTCAGGTCTGGAGAATAAACTGGTTTTAATGGTGTGATGGTTCTCCATCACAGAATGCTTTGAAAACCTGACACACACTGCATTCTTCTGCCAGTAAAGCCAGGACTTTCCGCCTCGGTCTAAATATGTCTAACAATAAGTTGTTGTGAACAAAAAATAAACCGAGTTTTGTACAACTTCTTAGCATGAGGTGGCCAGATTTCAACCTCCAAAGTTTGGACTTCATGTCAACTTATATCTAAATTTAGCTCAACAAGAGAGAACACTGACAGACATTATGTTCAGTTTGTATTTACCTTGGATATTTTTTAATCTCTTGATGGTTTGGACTAGTCAGATTAAATGTATAAGACTTGGAGTTAACTGCAGTGTTTAATAATCTTATGTTTATTTATTAAAATACAGAGTTTTGACTTTGGTAAATATGCTTCCAGCATAACAATATACAGTTTTACAGGCAATCTTTCTTTTAAAATAAATACATGTTTAATTTTATTTAAAACAATACTATCTAATAATCCATCCATCCAACCCCTCCCTGGGCTGCCACCATACCGTGGTGGAGGGGTTTGAGTGTCCCAATGATCCTAGGAGCTATGCTGTCAGGGGCTTTATGCCCCTAGTAGGGTCACCCATGGCAGACAGGTCCTAGGTGAGGGACCAGACAAAGTGCAGCCCAAAGACCCCAATGATGAGAAACACAAATAGACCTAGTGTTCCCTTGCCCAGACGTGGGTCACCGGGGCCCCACTCTGGAGCCAGGCATGGAGGTGGGGCACGCGGGCGAGCGCCTGGTGGCCGGGCTTTTACCCATGGAGCTCGGCCGGGCACAGCCCGAAGAGGAGACGTGGGTCCCCCTTCCCATGGGCTCACCACCTGTGGGAGGGGCCAAAGGGGTCGGGTGCAATGTGGGATGGGTGGTGGCCGAGGGCGGGGACCCTGGCGGTCTGATCCTCGACTACAGAAGCTGGCTATTGGGACGTGGAATGTCACCTCACTGGTGGGGAAGGAGCCTGAACTGGTGTGTGAGGCTGAGAGGTTCCGGCTAGAAATAGTCGGACTCACCTCTACGCATGGCTCGGGCTCTGGAACCAGTTTCCTTGAGAGGGGCTGGACACTCTTCCACTCTGGAGTTGCCCCTGGTGAGAGGCGCCGAGCAGGCGTGGGCGTACTTATTGCCCCCCCAACTTGGTGCCTGTGTATTGGGGTTCACCCCAGTGAATGAGAGGGTGGCCTCCCTCCGCCTACGTGTGGGGGGATGGGTTCTGACTGTCGTTTGTGCTTATGCACCAAACGGCAGTTCAGATTATCCACCCTTTCTGGAGTCCTTGGAGGGGGTACTGGAAAGTGCACCTTTTGGGGACTCCCTTGTTCTGCTGGGGGACTTCAATGCTCATGTGGGCAATGACAGTGAGACCTGGAGGGGTGTGGTTGGGAGGAACGGCCCCCCTGATCTGAACCAGAGTGGTGTTCTGTTGTTGGACTTCTGTGCTCATCATGGATTGTCAATAACGAACACCTTGTTCAAGCATAAGGGTGTCCATATGTGTTCTTGGCACCAGGACACCCTAGGCCGCAGTTCCATGATCGACTTTGTCATCGTCTCATCTGATCTGCGGCCACATGTCTTGGACACTCGGGTGAAGAGAGGGGCGGAGCTGTCAACTGATCACTACCTGGTGGTGAGTTGGCTCCGATGGTGGGGGAGGATGCCGGTCAGACCTGGCAGACCCAAACGTATTGTGAGGGTTTGCTGGGAACGTCTGGCAGAGTCTCATGTGAGACGGAGTTTCAACTCCCACCTCCGGGAGAACTTTGAACATGTTCCGAGGGAGGTGGGGGGACATTGAGTCTGAGTGGACCATGTTTCGTGCCTCTATTGTCGAGGCGGCTTACCAGAGCTGCGGCCGCAAGGTTGTCGGTGCTTTTATTTGTTGGGCCTTTTTGGCCTGTGGGACCCCGGAAGCAGCTGATGGGTACCGGCAGTCCAAGCGACATGCGGCTCGGGTGGTTGCTGAGGCAAAAACTCGGGCATGGGAGGAGTTCGGAGAGGCCCTGGAGAACGACTTCCGCATGGCTTCGAGACGATTCTGGTCCACCATCCGGCATCTCAGGGGGGGAAAGCGGTACGCCACCAACACTGTTTATAGTGGGAGTGGTGTGCTGCTGACCTCAACTCGGGATGTTGTGGGTCGGTGGGCAGAATACTTTGAAGACCTCCTCAATCCCACCGGCACGTCTTCCACTGAGGAAGCGGAGCCTGGGGACTCTGGGTCGGGCCCTCCAATCTCTGGTGCTGAGGTCACCGAGGTGGTTAAAAAGCTCCTCGGTGGCAGGGTCCCAGGGGTGGATGAGATTCGCCTAGAGTTCCTTAAGGCTCTGGATGTTGTAGGGTTGTGTTGGCTTACGCGACTCTGCAATATTGCGTGGACATCGGGAGAAGTTCCCCTGGATTGGCAGACTGGGGTGGTGGTCCCCCTATTCCAAAAGGGGGACCGTAGAGTGTGTTCCAACTACAGGGGAATCACGCTCTTAAGCCTCCCTGGTAAGGTCTATTCGGGGGTTCTGGAGAGGAGGGTCCATCGGATAGTCGAACCTCGCATTCAGGAGGAACAGTGCAGTTTTCGTCCTGGCCGTGGAACACTGGACCAGCTCTACACTCTCAGCAGGGTCCTGGAGGGTGCGTGGGAGTTTGCCCAACCAGTCTACATGTGCTTTGTGGACTTGGAGAAGGCGTTCGACAGCGTCCCTCGGGGGGCCCTGTGGGGGGTACTCTGGGAGTATGGGGTACCAGGCCCTTTGATATGGGCTGTTAGGTCCCTGTATGACCGGTGTCAGAGCCTGGTCCGCATCGCCGGCAGTAAGTCGGGCTTGTTCCCGGTGAGAGTTGGACTCCGCCAAGGTTGCCCTTTGTCACCGATTCTGTTCATAACTTTTATGGACAGAATTTCTAGGCGCAACCAAGGTGTTGAGGGGATCAGTTTTGGTGGCCTTAGGATTGCATCTCTGCTTTTTGCAGATGATGTGGTCTTATTGGCTTCATCAGATCGTGATCTACAGCTTTCGCTGGAGCGGTTCGCAGCCGAATGCGATGCGGCCGGGATGAAGATCAGTTCCTCCAAATCTGAGGTCATGGTCTTGAGCCAGTTGAGGTGGCTTGGGCATCTGTTTAGGATGCCTTCTGGACGCCTCCCTGGTGAGGTGTTCTGGACACGTCCCACCGGAAGGAGGCCCAGAGGAAGACCCAGGACACGCTGGAGGGACTATGTTTCTCGGCTAGCCTGGGAACGCCTCGGGATTCCCCCGGAAGAGCTGGCCCAAGTGGCTGGGGAGAGGGAAGTCTGGGCCTCCCTACTTAGGCTGCTACCCCCGCGACCCGACCCCGGATAAGCGGAAGAAAATGGATGGATGGATGGACGATCTAATAAATTCAAAAACTTTATTGGACATTTTGTTGTATATATTAATCACATTTCAGTCAGCCTAATCCATCCATCCATCCTTTATCTTTACCCGTTTATTCCATTTTGGGTCACGGGGGTCACTGGTGCCCATGTCCAGCAATCACTGTGCGAGGGGCGGGGTACACCCTGGACGGGTCGCAAGTCCATCACAGGGCCACACAGAGACAAACGAGACAAACAACCATTCACTCTCTCACTCACACCTAGGGACAATTTAGAGTTACCTATCAGCCTAACATGCATGTTTTTGGACTGTGGGAGGAAACCGGAGTACCCGGAGAAAACCCACGCATGCACGGAGAGAACATGCAAATTCCACCCAGAAGGCCCCTGGACCAGGGTTTGAACCAAGGACCTGCTCGCTGAGAGGCAGCAGCTCTATCAGTTGCGCCACCGTGCTGCCCTGTCAGCCTAATCCATGATTTATAAATTGTCTTTTGCAGACTCTGGAGGACTGTAGTTTTTCAGATTATTTTGAGGTCCACACCCCAGAGGAAAAAGACAAAAGAAGAAGTCGATGTACCGGCTGGGAAGTTCCCTCAGTGAAAGTTTGGTCAGCTAAGTTGCTGTTACATTAATAAAGGCACAGAGTTTCTTCACAGGGAATCAAATATTTAATAAAATATTAACCATTTTTATTGTTTTACAGCATGGCAGTTTCATTCCTCAGTATTGGCTAGATTACATTGGCGCACGTTTTTTTTATTTTTTATTATTTCACTTCCTTGTTCTTTAAAGCTTTCACTGTAAATCCAACAAAGTTAAATCTTGTCCTCTGGACGGTTTCTTTTTTCTTTTTTTTTTTTACTGAAACATTTCGTCCTTCATCCGAAGGACTTCATCAGTCCGAGGAGCCACAACAAACTCAGTCCCACAAGCAGCACACTCACGTTGTGGGCAAACCAGTTTGATGGTGATAAGATGGTTTCTGGAGTCCGCCCTCTCCCCTGTCAACTCCTCCGAGGAGTCGACGGGGACGATGCTGAAAAACTAGTAGGGACGTAGAAAGCAGCTCGACTTGGGTTGGGATACATGAAAGACAGGTTAAGCGTTCAGGCGGACGGCCAAGATACTACCCACCCCTCGTGAGAGATGTCCGCCTGGAGCCCCTCGGGATCAGTAGAATGACGGGTGCTGAGCCTACAGGGGAGATTGTGTCAGCAGGCGAACCAGACGAGGAACCATTGATGAAAGGAGCTGCAGCAGGTCAACCAGACAAGAGAACTGCTGGAGGTGGGACCAGGGAGGATGCAGCAGGTGATGGCACCTTTGGGAGGCATGGCACCCTCGGGAAATGAGAGGAAGGCAGAGTGAGAACTTTCCTCCAAGACCCCCACGGAGATTGAGCAGGACTCGGCTGCTGCGTCGGCTGAGGCGCTGATGACTCCGACAGCACAGGAGATGCGGGTGGAGCGAGGGCTTAGGTCTGCTGTCAGCCTGTCTTGCCATGGCGGCGTGAGCCAGGAACAGGGGCAGAACAGGACTCATCATCGAGCCCTGAATCCTCTGCTGACGGCCACTCGGGGACTCATGAGGCAAGTGGGATGGTGGGGGTAGCGAGTTGAGAGTTCCCTGGGTTGCGATGGAGGGAAGGCTGTAGACGTGACAACCTTGATTAACATGTTCTTCATTATGTGAATGTTTGCTTC
>NC_056518.1:10371204-10382348 GCF_014905685.2 Nematolebias whitei | reverse complement strand
TCTCAAGTATTTGTGATACTGACCTTGTGCTTCCTATGCCAGCAGTTCCTCGTTTTGGCCGTGCCATTCCAGTCCTGATCTCTCGACATCCTGTCTGGTCTCACGAAACCCGGACCTGTGGACCTTGGATTTCTGAACCCTGTTGCTGGGACTCATGCATCTCGGGACTCCTGAGCTCACTCCAGTACCGAAGAAGCTGTAAGACAGAAACAACAAATCAAAATCCTTTCCTCCTGTGTCACTTACCTGCTCCCGACCTGAACAAACTATTTCCCTCTTCCAGGAGTTCCAGTCCCAGGACCCTGTATATATATTGTATATATTTTTCTAGTATCACTGTAAATAAACCTCACTTTTCGTAGCTTGAGTCTTGTGTCGTTCTGGGTCTCGTTACAACTGGGTTGCCCGCACATACAACACTCTCCAGGAGGAACTGAGTGATAATCCAACTCTTACAGTGCCTCTGTGAGTGTTCTTGGACATGCTCACCACCCTTGCGTCCCCCCTCCCCTGCGGAATGTCGGCGTCATTAAGTGCTTGTGTGTGAGATTTTTTTTTTTTCATTTTCAGGCTATCTACTGTATCTTCAGCTAAAGATTGAGAGCCTGTTAAGAATGATTTTGCCTCCAAAACCTATGTAGTCACTTTCACCACTTTTCTTGTCTGTCCAAGAAGGTCTCACTTGTAAACGAGTCTTCGAGGATCAGTGTGATTCATCTGTGTAAAGAAAGGTTGAATGAATACAGGAGATATGAGACACTTTACACTGTTCTGTAATGGTGTCTGATTCAAAGCACATTTGCTGTAATAAAGTTTGAGGGTTTTTTAATTTCATCTGCAAAACAAATTAATGTACAACAAGTTTTATAAGTTTGCTGCTCTAACCACTGATTCACAACCACCTCATTCTTTTAAAGTGTTTTATTCAATGGTGGTTTTCTCTTTTTCAGTCTCCCATAAATCTCAGACTTGTAATGGACCTGGACAACAGTTGTTTTATTCACAGTCTCACTGATCTCCCCTGATGAAGCGAGTGGCTCCTTCAGATGTGTCTTGGTGGACTCTTACTATTCTCGTTCTAACCCAGTTTGCTTTTACAAAGTAGATTTACACATTTTCCATATTCTTTTGATTTCTTTATGGTGGATTGAACAGAACTCCTAAGGATGTTTAGAGCCTTGAAAACACTTTCATTTTCATATGTTGACTTGTACTTGTTAACCTTCCTCTTCTTCTTCTTCTTTTGGCTTTTCCCTCTTCAGACGTCTCCACAGTGAGTCATCCTCCTCCATCTCACTCGGTCCTCTGCATCCTCTGTCCTCACTCTAACTGCATCCATATATCTCCTCTTTGTCTTTTTCCTGGCAGCTGCATTTCTAATATCCTTCTACCTATCCCTCCTCTGGACATGTCCAAACCATCTCAGTCTGGTCTCTCTAACTTTATCTCCCAGTTGTTCAATCTGTGCTGTACCTCTGATGAGCTCATCCCTAATCTTATCCATCCTTGTCACTCCTAAGGAGAACCTCAGCATCTTCATTTCTGCTACTTCCAGTTCTTTCTCCTGTCTTTCTGTCAATGTCTCTGTCTCCAGACCATGCAACATAGCAGGTCTCACCAATGTCTTGTAAACTTTTCCTTTGACCTTTGCTGACACCCTTTTGTCACAAATCACTCCTGAAACTTCTCTCCATCCACTCCATCCTGCCTGGACTCTCTTCTTCACCTCCTCATTTTCCTGGACAGTGGACCCCAAGTACTTGGAGTCCTGCACCTTTGTGACATCTGCTCCTTGTAGCCTCACTGTTCCACCTCCTCCCTCTCATTCACACATGTACTCTGTCTTACTTTGGCTGACGTTCATTCCTCTTCTTCCAAATGCATACTTCCACCTCTCCAAGTTCTCTTCCACCATAGCAAAACTGTGGAACATCACAGTGGTGCCCATCCTTGTCCTTGAGGACCACTATCCTGTGTGCTTTAGATATTTTTCTGCTTTGACACACCTGACATGACTAAATGAGCGAGAACAGGCTTATGCAGAACTTGAAGAGCTGCTGAAGAAGAAGGAAGCAATGAAAACATGCAGGATAGTGCTCCTTATGGACCAGGATTAGGCACCACTAATCTATTGGGTCTAGATATATGTAAATGTAATTTATTTATCATAAAATAAGTAATTCATTAGGAGCAAAGGTAGAGTTAAAAAAAAGTAGATAAATATTTTGAAAATATTAAAAGGAAATGGGTAGGAATCAATTACAAACCGAGAAATATCTGTTTAATTTATTTATTTATACTTTTTTTTTAAAACTTATATTTATACAGGCAATCCCACTGAGATGGGCTGTATCATTTACAAGAGAGATTTAAACTTTTAGCCCAGAAATAAAATTTTTTCTCATTTTCTTACTGGGATTTTTACCAATAAAATGTATTCTTATATGAAGAACAAGACTTTTTCAAATGGCAGAGTGATTGCTAATATGTATGAACAGTGGTCATATTTTTTTGGTATTATGTCCTTGGTTAGTGTTTAATTAATTGTTTTGACTTCTGCAATTATAGTAATTGTGTAGAAAAAGGTCAACACTCAAGGTAAACCTGTCAGACAACAATGGACAGGACGAGGCGATAAGCATGCATCACTGTGCAGTAGTGACCACTCAGGCAGATAGAGATGTATAAAATCTGCTGACTCAGCTCTAACCAGATGAGCAATGTGTTCATTTAGGGGTACGGCATGAGCCTGAATATGACTGAGTGGGCATCGCCTGGAAAAAACTGTCTACAAACAAACAAACCTGGTTCTATCATTAGAAGTACTCTCTTCACTTGAACATACTAAATACTACATATTAGAAATAACTAATTTAATTAATTATGTATGTTCACAAAAATAGGGCAGCATGGTGGCGCAACTGGTAGAGCTGCTGCCTCTCAGCGAGCAGGTCCTTGGTTCAAACCCCGGTCCAGGGGCCTTTCTGGGTGGAGTTTGCATGTTCTCTCCGTGCATGCGTGGGTTTTCTCCGGGTACTCCGGTTTCCTCCCACAGACCAAAAACATGCATGTTAGGCTGATTGGTAACTCTAAATTGTCCCTAGGTGTGAGTGAGAGAGTGAATGGTTGTTTGTCTCGTTTGTCTCTATGTGGCCCTGTGATGGACTTGCGACCTGTCCAGGGTGTACCCCGCCCCTCGCACAGTGATTGCTGGACATGGGCACCAGCGACCCCCGTGACCCAAAATGGAACAAACGGGTAAAGAAAATGGATGGATGGATGGATGTTTACAAAAATAACTTAGTCAAACCCAGCCCATCCCTGCTTTTTAACAAAGTGCTTAAAAACAACCTTAGAAATTCTTCCTCTTGACATAATTTCTAAAAATCTTGAAACATGGCTTCCCAAGTCAAATACACTCACAAAATATTTTTACCAAAGAGGTTTTTGCAAAGTAATTTCCTTTTTGCTTCATTTTCATGTTCGAAAACTGTTCTACAGACCTTTATGTGTGGGTTGACAGTGAAATCATGTAAATGCTGAATGAATTAATTTAGGGTTGAAAATCATTACAATCAACACATTATGTAAAATCATTTCACTTTTAGATAATGCTGATTTCAAAATGGCATTTCCTCCCACTGATCAAAAACATGCATGTTAGGCTGACTGGTAACTAAATTGCTGCGTGAGTGAGAGAGTGAATGGTTGTTTGTCTCGTTTGTCTCTATGTGTCCCTGTGTTGGACTGGAGACCTGTCCAGGGTGTCCCCCACCTCTTGCACAGTGATGTGCACCAGTGACCCTCATGACCCAGAAAGGAAGAAGAGTTTAAAGATAATGGATGGATTATAATTTTTAAAGTAATTACTACAATAAAATTCCAGCAAAGCGGGTTAAATATAAAACTTTTGCCAAACAGTTATTGTCTGTATTGACTGCATTGATTGTATTGTTTATATTTGTAATTATTTATATTCTTTTTTTATGTGTTTTTTCTCTTTCCTCACACCTGGACCTGCCATTCTGTTTGTTTCTCCTTCTCAAACCAGCAGACAGAAAACAGAGCGCCGCTTGTCCTGAGCCTGGTTCTGCTGGAGGTTTCTTCCTGTTAAAATTTAGTTTTTCCTTTCCACTGTCTCCTTTGTGCTTGCTCGGGATGGGCGACTGCGACAAAATGAAGACTCAACGTAATCTGCTGGCTTCCTTAGATATATATATTTTACAAATTGTTTTTTTAATGTATGTGAATGTTTTTGTTCAGTGTGCTGAGACAACTTCTGCTATGATCTGATGCTATATGAATAAAATGAATGGAAATGAACTGTACTGACTTGAGGTGATACTGACAAAAGTGGGAGGATATTGTTAGTAAGAGATTTTGGAAGCTGGTAAAAATAATCCCTGCTTTTAATAAGTCAAACTAATCCTGTCTAATATCAAGAATCATGGAAAACCTGTTGTGAAAGGTCCAAAGGTCCAAAATGCAAAGGTCAATCGAAAGGTTTAGAAAAAAATTAATCAAGTTAAATTTAATAGCTGCTTCAATGAACTGACCTTAACCTGAACTTAAGATTTACTTTTATTTTATGGATGAGGAAATGACACAAAACTATGGGGTGTCAATTGTAAAGTTGCACAGTCAAAAATTAACATCAAGATTGTGGTTAATTTAGCTTTTAATAAGAAAAAATGTATAGTTTTTTTTTCAAAGTCATATTTTCACCAAGTTGTTCATACATTTATAAATGTCATAGTTAAGAATCAGAATCAGAATAAGCTTTATTGTCATTGCACCGAGATACAACGAGAACATGTACATGCAGTCATCCGGAAGATGGACGGAGTGCACGAAGCTGCTGCTGCACTGAGCGCAGCCTTCTTATCCCAACTAAATATTTAATTTACAAGATAAATATTTAGTTTACAAAGTGAATACTTAACTTGCAAGTTAAATATTTGGTTAGTAAACTAAATATTTGGGTATAAATTAAATATTTTGTTTACACTTAAATATTTGGTTTACTTACTAAATATTTAAGTTCTAAGCTAAACATTTAATTCCTAAACTAAATATTTAATTTGCTAACTAAATATTTCGCTCGGACCTAAATACTTAACTAGCAAGTTAAATATTTAGCTATCAAGTTAAATATTTAGCTAACAAGTTAAACATTTAACTAGTAAGTTAAATATGTAGGTGTAAGGTAAATATATAGGTAGCAAATAAAATATCTATTTTGGAAATTAAATGTTTAGTTTGTAAAATATATATTTAGATCCAAGCTAAATATTTAGTTAGCAAATTGAATATTTAGTTTAGGAATTAAATGTTTAGCTTAGCAATTAAATATTTAGTTAGTAAACTAAATATTTAGGTGTAAATAAAATATTAAATTCATACCAAAATATTTAGTTTACTAACTAAATATTTAACTTGCAAGTTAAGTATTTACTTTGTAAACTAAATGTTTATCTTGAAAATTAAATATTTAGTTGGGAACCATGACATTTATAAATATTGAATAACATGGTGAAAATATGACTTTGAAAAAACAAACAATTTTTTCTTATTAAAATCTAAATAAACCAAAATATTTATGTTCATTTTTGACTGTGCAACTTCACAAATGGCACCCCATACAAACTGTAACAAAATATTACACAGTGTTCTTTGTTTATTTTTTTAACCTTTATTTAACCAGGCAAATCCCACTGAGATCACAGATCTTTTGCGAGGGAGGCCTGAAGGCAGACTAACATGCATGTTTTTGGTCTGTGGGAGGAAACTGGAGTACCCGGAGAAAACCCACGCAAGCACGACAAGAACATGCAAACTCCACACAGAAAGACCCCGGGTCCAACTGGGGATTGAGCCCAGGGCCTTATTGCTGTGAGGCAACAGTGCTAACCACTGAGCAGTTGTGCCTGCATGTCAGTGTAAGTCACCTTGTACCTTACTATAATTTCTGGACTATTGAGTGCACCTGAATATAAGCCACACCCACTCAATTTAAAAAGAAAAAAAAATGTTGCACATATTTAGGTGGCACTTGTCTATAAACTGCAGGTGTCTACGTTGTAACATGAGAATTTTTTTTTAACTTAAATATGCACCGTAAATGTTTACTTTTCAGAACAGTATCTGTAGCATGGCTGGTTAAAAACATAAAATACATTAGTCCTTTTCGATAATGTCATCAATGGTCATCAATGGTCAGAATTTTTTAAACATTATTTATAAAGGTAGTCTCAATGACCCACTAGGACCCACCCGAGAGAGACGTGTATTGTGCAGCTATATGTGAGAGCCCGGGTGTGATGAGGCTAAATGTTCTGGTGGCATGAAGTTCGTTAGCCCGTCAAAAAAAAAAAAAAAAAATCCATAAATTAGCCTCAGCGTTGAATAAGTCACAATATTCAAAGCGTGTGGAAAAAAGTATTATGTTATAGTCTGGAAATTATGGTATTCACTTATCTGTAGCTGTAGTTACTTAAAATAATAGATATTATAAAACACAATTTTACCATTATATCTTGATACACACACAAAAAAAGATTTCATAGAGATTAATAATGTTTATAATGCTTTTTTTATACTTTTTGTTTTGCTCAACAGCTGCATGGACTGTTAAACAGCCTGGCAGCTGAAACTTGATTCTATCTTTAATGGAGGTCTGAGGTCCAGAAACACAGACATTAAATTTCCTCTGGGTAAAATGAAACAAGCAGACTCAGAAAATCTCACAACACCGACTTATAAAGCATTAAAAATGTATATTTACAATAAACGTTGATGCTGGCATGTTGTTTTAGAAAGGGTTAACATGTTATCATCAGAGTTTATATCTTATTTATAGAAGTATAGACCTTCAAAATGTCACAAGCATAATGACGTCTTTAAATCAAAAATAAAATAAAAAATCAGTTGGAGTTGCACGGGCTTTCTTGCAAAGTCTTTATGCTTAAATAAAATATTGCAATTATTAATCAGTGTAATAAATATGAGTACAAATGTAAAACAGACTTTTTTCTTATTCAGTATTTGAAAGTTAATGAAAAGCAAAAAGTCTCGTTTCTGTTTGTATCCCTTCGATTGCTGCATTCATGAAAGGCCCAGAGAGACGATGAGAACACAGTCTGCATCCGTTCAAGCACGACAGTCCTAAAAACTTACTCAGAATCATAGAAAGCGTATTCTTCAGACATGTGGACATATTTGTCCACATTTATTTTTACATGAAACTCTTTTACTCTATCTTGCGCTTTTGTTTGCAGAGGCAGAGTGCAGGCATAAAACCAGTCGCTCTGTTCGGCCTTACCCTCTTTGGCCTTGAAGCATGAAGATGAAGGCTGCTTTTCAAGAGAGCTTCTGGAGGTGAACTCCTTCCCAGCTGTTTCACAGATATGTCTTTTGAAAAGTAAGGCGACACGCTGCTTCTCTGAATTGTTTTATATTCGTTCTCAATGCTGTCCACACCCCAGAGGAAAGTGATAAAGAGGTGGAGCTGGTGCCTGATGGCTTCATTTTACTTCCTGTTTGTCTAGCACCTTATAATAGACAGCAGATACAAGAAGGCCAGTGTTTCCATGCTGTTCTATCAGATACTGAATCAGATGTGTGTGTTTTTGCAGCATGGTATTTTGGTTTCTTTACTTTCTTATCCCTAAATTAGACCAGTGCAAAGTATACCATTACACCCACACGTTACAGTTCATTTCCCTTACTCGTGATGATCTTTTTTCTTTTTTATCTTTAAAATTCTCAAATGCAACTCTTAACGATGACAATACGTTTCTACAGGATTGTACTCCTTGCTTGGGTCAACACCAGTTTGGACTTGAAATACTGGATTAATTTAATCTATTTTTTTTTTCTTGTGCTTAATCGAAAACTCAATAATTTACTTTTGCAAGTATGCTCTTTTTTTTTCCTCTCAAACCCCAACTGGTCGAGGCAGATGGCCGCTTGTCCCAAGCCTGGTTCCACTGGAGGTTTCTTCCTGTTAAAATGGAGTTTTTTCTTCCCACTGTCTCCTTTGTGCTCGCTCAGGATGAGAGACTGTGAAGAAGTGAAGATTCAACACAACCTGCTGCTTCCTTAGATGGAGAACTTTACTAATTGGCTTTTCTAATGAAAATGAATGTTTCTCTTCAGTGCCCTGAGACGACTTCAGTTGGGACTCGGTGCTATAGAAATAAACTGAAGTGAATTCTACCTGAATTATTTATGACTCATTATTCAACTGGGATGAAACTCTTGTCGAAAAATATTTGCCAGCCGTATGCAGCAACGTTTTAAAAACCAACTTCAGATCAGTATTTTATGTCAAAAATTTTAATAAAAATTTTGATATATAATCTGGCTCAGTTGGTTGAGCTGCTGCCTCTCAGTGAGAAGGTTGCTGGTTCAAATCCCAGCCGGGGACCTGTCTGGGTGGAGTTTACATGTTCTGTCCGTGCTGCGTGCGTTTTTTCCGGGTACTCCGGTTTCCTCCCACAGACCAAAAACATGCATGTTACACTGACTGGTAACTAAATTGTTGCGTGAGTGAGAGAGTGAATGGTTGTTTGTCTCATTTGTCTCTATGTGTCCCTGTGATGGACTGGAGACATGTCCAGGGTGTCCCCCGTCTCTTGCACAATGATGGGGCACCAGTGACCCTCGTTTGATGATGTTGGGACAGGTTTATCTTCAGGCCTGGCCATCCTTTACTCACAATGTGCAGCTTTTCTCAAAAGTCCATCTTGAAAAAGGTATTATAAGATAATCTGCAAACAGATCAATCGTTTTTCCTCCTTCAGCTGTTTTAAATTAAACACTCCTTCACAACAATACAGCTGAACTTGTGCAAATCGCTATCGAAGTTTTTTGTTAGCTTTGCCAACTACGCCCTCTGACCATCCATCATGGACAGGTCTCCAGTCCATCGCAGAGACACAAAGAGACAAACAAGACAAACATTAGAACAGCATTTGCCTCTAAATTGTCTCATGGTGTGAGTGAGAGTCACACCAAGAGACAATTTAGAGCAAATGCTGAGTCATAGGTCTGCTAGATGGTCCCAGTGTCACCAACTCAAAAACTGGTTAAAGCAATAGTCTCGATGCTGATTAATTTACTGTAACAAAGCCTGCACTAATGCTTCTGAAGGCCTAGAGGCAGATTTCTTTCACCCACAGCTGTCATGAACACACAGGCAAACACATGCACAGCCTCTCTTTTACAAAGTAATTCAACAGACTGAAGTCTGTAAAACACACAATCATTTAATAAACTTATCCTACACAGGTGCACACGCACACAGACATTCTGAGATATGATATAGCTTTATACAAACTGAACAAATTACTTCAAGTAGTGTAAAATCAATAAATCCATCAATAAATAAACATTTTCAAACAAAATTATTAAATAAAACCTTTTTGAAATAAATTCTAGTCTATAAAAACAATATGTGTTTTTTAACACCAATAAACCCTTGAAGGTGTGTGAGCTGCTGACTGATGTGAGACCACTTTCCCCTTCCACAAACCAGATGTAACATTTTCTACATGTTGAGATATTATCCTAAAACAATACTACAAATAACTGTTAAGAACCTAAGTAAAGTTCTACAATAACTATAAAACTGGTCAATTTTCTTCACACGTTACTTTCCTTTGAATTGTTTTGGGTTTATGGAAAATTCTTAATTTAAAAATAAAACAAACCCATTTAATCACTAAATAAACAAGATATAAGATGACCGAATTCATTTCAATAACTCAAAATAAATCATATGAATTTAAATGGAAATTTATTTTTTTTTGTGAGTATAAATAAAGCTACTAAATAATATAAAGAAAAAAATTCTAATAAATTAAAACAATTTTTGTTAAGAATCATCAAGGTGGAAATAGTGGCTTAAAAAACTTTTTACACTTGATCTGTCTTAGTTCAGATTAATAACTATAATTTTGCTGACACAGCAGACGTGTCTGACGGGTCGTCCTTGGAGATCAGCCTTCCTAAAGGAACTGAGCGAGAGGAGGAATCTCCAAAAGAAGTCAAAACAGCAGCTGATTTGATTCAATCTCAGGAGCTCGTGGCTCCCTGACCTTCACGCTCCTGTGGAAAATAAACAAAAACTGAACCTTTTGATTAGTGAGCAAATCAAATCAAGACGCAGACTGAATGAACAACTGAATGGCCTGAAAAACTTTGAAAGTGAGCAGACCGCTCAAGAAACATGAACTGTGGGACATAAAGTGGTGCTGCATGTTTTTAATATGTCATGATTAACATGTTACATCTCTCATGGAGGTCTTTAAAAAGCTATTGTTTGTGCCTGATAAATATGTTGCAGAGAAAATACCTAAAACTCTCGCTTCATTCATTCATATCATCACAGGGCTAATGTTTTTAAATGTTAATCTTGTTAAATTCTTGTTAAAGTCCTCCCGTGCACGCTCCCACAGACACCATTTGGCAGCCAATTAATTTTTGGCACAACACGAGCCCACATTTTTGGGTTGTCATCGGTGGCACAACAAACACAACGCATCAGCGGTGACACATAATATATGCAGCTTATACGGCGAAACGAGGTATTCATGTTTTTTTCCACCTTATTAGACATATTTGGGGGCAGCACGGTGGCGCAGCTGGTAGAGCTGCTGCCTCTCAGCGAGCAGGTCCCTGGTTCAAACCCCGGTCCAGAGGCCTTTCTGGGTGGAGTTTGCATGTTCTCTCCGTGCATGCGTGGGTTTTCTCCGGGTGCTCCGGTTTCCTCCCACAGACCAAAAACATGCATGTTAGGCTGACTGGTAACTCTAAATTGTCCCTAGGTGTGAGTGAGAGAGTGAATGGTTGTTTGTCTCTATGTGGCCCTGTGATGGACTTGTGACCCGTCCAGGGTGTACCCCGCCCCTCGCACAGTGATTGCTGGACATGGGCACTGGCGACCCCCGTGACCCAAAATGGAAAAAGCGGGTAAAGATAATGGATGCATAGACATATTTGGACTGACGCAACTTATACGGCGGTGCGACGTGTACAGCAGAAAATAGGGTACGCACAAGCATAGGCGTCGCAACCATTATAGGTGAAGGGGACATGTCCTCCCTCATTCAAAATACGTTCATTTGGACCCCCCCCCCCCC
>NC_056518.1:10366400-10371104 GCF_014905685.2 Nematolebias whitei | reverse complement strand
CCCCCCCCCCCCCACACACACACACACACACACACACTTTTACAATGGAACATTAGTTCAGGCGGCACAGTTTCTCTTTCTTCATGAACAAATCCATTCCACTTGAGTAATAGGAGAATACTCAAGCCACTAAAACTCCACTCCAGGTTTTCCTGGTTCCCTCCAACTCTACGCACAGCAACAGTGGTGTTTCTGTTCGTCTCCTCCTGCCTTGGCAGAAAACATGCACAGGTGGAGGAGATGGAGACACCTCTGTGTTGCTCGCTCCCCAGCTTAGCGAGCTTAGTGTGGGCAGTTGTTGACCCGGGGGGGTTGATCATAAACATATATACATCTTAGGAGGATGCTTGAGAGGAGCTACGTCTGTAGCATGTTAGCTTCACAGTAATTGTGATGCTGTAAGACGCTGCAGGTGTAAGACGCTGCAGGTGTGAGACGCTGCAGGTGTAAGACGCTGCAGGTGTGAGACGCTGCAGGTGTGAGACGCTGCAGGTGTGAGACACTGCAGGTGTAAGACGCTGCAGGTGTGAGACGCTGTGTGTTCAGGTGCATTAAAGTTAAAATGTCTTTAAAACCCACAGCTGAATTTACACAAACTTGGTGAGAAACAAACTTTAAATGTGTGTAATTAAAGGAAATCTAGGTGAAACGCTGCTTTTTTTGTGCACTACCGTACACTTTTTTATGCACGCCCACGCACACACACGCGTGCACACACACATCATTGTGTCCCCCCCACATTACGAATGCTTCTGGCGCCCTTGCGCACAAGGGTTCATTTATGCCAATGTGGAAATCACCAGTAAGTTTAAATTTAGTTTATTGTTAGAAAATATTCACAAAATGATATAACCATAAAGTATTAGTAATGTAAAACTACACAAAATCATCCATCCATTGTTTTCTGGAGTCGGGTTGCGGGGGCAGCAGTTTGAGCAGGGAGGCCCAGGCGTCTCTTCCAGCTCCTCGGGTAGGATACAAAGGCATATCCAGATTTATGATAAACAATTTAAAATATTTGTTACAAATAATTTTCATTTGTTAGTGACTCTATATGCTAAACAACAGAAATGCATCTCCTGATAAAACAAAATGTCATTTGTTAGGAAACAATAACAGTTATAAAAAGGTCACATTTCTAAATGTTTAGCAGACTGTTAGCTGCAGCTCACAGTACTTTAAAAGTTGAGCCTTAATTTGGCCTGATGTGTTTGTTTTTATTCAAAGTTCACTCATGCAAAAGCTACAAATTTACCACTTGTTTTTAATTCCTTTATGTTTCATTATGGTTTCATTATTATAATGATATAGAATGACTATCTGTGCAGAATAAATACAGTAGAGCAGAGTACAGGAGATTAGTTGTGTTATTATTTTGCTGTTATGTGGTCATGGTGCTGTGGCAGAGATCAGTAAACATGATTTTCCCCCTCTTTTGTAATGAGATTATACCGTAATTTCCCAACTATTGAGTGCAGCCGAATATAAGCCACGCCCACAAAATTAAAATAATAATAATAATTTTGTACATGTATAAGCAGCACTTGTCTATAGGCCATGGGTGTCCATGTTGTAACGGAATATTTACACAGAAGGATTTTTTTCAACTTTTAATTAAATACCTAACGGTAACATACACAAATACATACAGTAATTTTTTTTTTTTTTTCTGAACAGTGCCTGTAACACGGCTGATTTTAAAAAAAACAGTAAATGGACTGTACTTATACTGCGCCTTTCTACCTTAGTTCAAGATACTCAAAGCGCTTTACACTACAATCTGTGCCTCATTTACCCATTCATACAGCACTCTACTAGATCTCTACAAAGCTAATTGAACAAATCATTCTAAAGAGACTAACAGTAGCCTACCAGGAAGTCATTGATTGTTATCTTGAGATTTTTATTTTTTTTACCCTGCTCTGCTGTCAGGATCCACTGGCAGACTTGAGCAAAACTTGCTCTGTGCATCTGACCAGTTTTGGTAAATGATTTCTCACCGCTAGTCCTCCAAGCCTCCCACCGAGCTCAGAGTGCCACTTTAATGCACGATTCACACTTATTTCAAGAGGCTGCAAATACTTCATTGCATCCCCAGGGAGTGAGCGTGTGAGCGCCCGGGTGTGACGAGGCTAAATGTTTTGACAGCATAAAACTTGTTATCAATCCATTTTCTTCCACTTATCCAGGGTCGGGTCGCGGGGGTAGCAGCTTAAGTAGGGAGGCGCAGACTTCCCTCTCCCCAGCCACTTGGTCCAGCTCCTCCAGGGGAATCCCAAGGCGTTCCCAGGCCAGCCGAGAAACATAGTCCCTCCAGCGTGTCCTGGGTCTTCCTCTGGGTCTCCTCCTGGTGGGACGTGTCCGGAACACCTCACCAGGGAGGCGTCCAGAAGGCATCTTAACCAGATGTCCGAGCCACCTCAACTGGCTCCTCTCGACGTGGAGAAGCAGCGGCTCTACTCTTGAGTCCCTCCCAGATGATGGAGCTTCTCACCCTGTCTCTAAGGGAGAGCCCAGACACCCTGCAGAGAAAACTCATTTCTGCCGCCTGTATCCGTGATCTCGTTCTTTCGGTCACAACCCAAAGCTCATGACCATAGATGAGAGTAGGAACATAGATTGACTGGTAAATTGAGAGCATTGCTTTTGACTCAGCTCTCTCTTCACCACGACAAACCGGTGCAGCGCTCACTTCACTGCCGATGCTGCACCTATTCGCCTATTGATCTCATGCTCCATTTCTCCCTCATTTGTGAGCAAGACCCCGAGATACTTAAATAAAACTAGATAAAACTTGTTAGCCCGTAAAAAATAATAAATAAATAAAAAAACATTAATTAGCCACAGTCTTGTATTGACTGTTGCTGTATATGTAATTGCTTGTTTGCACCTTGTACGTTGCCCAGGACATCTTTGTAAAAGTGATTAATTAACACAGACTCATGTTCGTGCTGCTGATCAACGTAATGTTTTACTAGTACTTAGTGTATATTTAGTTTATGTTCTTCTTACTTCATATCTTAGATCTTATTACTGTTTTTCTTTTACATTTTATTGTTGGATGTAACTGACCCTGTGTACATAATTTCGTTCCACCACATGTACCACATGGGGTGCGAATGACAAATAAAGAACCTTGAATCCTTGACTCCTTCAAACTTGAATCCTGAATAATCTCAATGGATTTCTTTCGGGGTAAAATAAAGCTTTAAATAAATACAGTGGTTCCTCGTTTATTGGTTGTTGGGGGTGGGTCACTTTCAATTCAATTCAATTCAAAAATACTTTATTAACCCCAGAGGGAAATTATTTGTTGCTGTAACTCATTATTATTATTACCAGACCCCCCCCATCAGTGTGCCCCCCCCCCCCCTACACACACACACACACACACACATTATAAATGCTCTGACACCAGTGGCCAACACGTTACTAAACAAGTACACATATGGTGTGTGGGGGGTTCAAAGTGCGTTCAACTTAATTCAGTCTTGATGATTTGTGTCAATGAGCATTTGGAGTTTTATACATAAAAATACACTTGATAGTTAGAATTTTAAGTATATTTACTGTATATTATGGTAATTGATTCTGTATTTTGCCAGATTATGGTGATTCTGGGGTCGTGATGATGGGGCCCTTGAAGATTGTTGCCCAGGGTACAGCAAAGTGTTAATCTGGCCCTGGTTACGCATCATAACAAATGTCCCAAACTAAAAAAGTTTCAGTAAAAATCCTTCCAGCTGCACAGCATCTGATACCAGAGGAGACAATCATCCAAAACATGTGATTTACATCCATAAAAAGAGGAGGAGGCTCCAGGAAGAGGCTTCAGGCTCCTATAAAGATAGATAGAAAACCTGTGTTAGGTTAGAGCACCTGTGGGTGTTCAGGCTCACTGCAAGCTCTGAGTTATTTTGCATCCATCTGTTTTGACTGCTCTCCTTGCCGGCAAGATGTTTTGTAACTGATAAATTATATGAAGACTTTACCTGATTCATGAGTAAACTATTATTTTTTTCCACAACACTTGAAGCCAGCAAAGGTCAGTAAGGTCAGTAAATACGACCATGGATAGTTACTATGCTTGCACACACAATTGATTTTTATTTGATGTGGAAATATTCAGTACTTGCATGTATTTACAACAAAAACTAAACATGAATAATAAATGTAAGTAATTAACAACAAAACTAATACACCACACTGCAAGAGATTACAGAAAGTATTTCTCAGTCAGAATATAGACATTACATGTGAAGTAATAACAGACAAATGGCTTCATAAAACAAGTCATTCTGTACAGTTGGAGACACTAAACAGATAAAATATACAAGATTTATGCAGAGTTGCCTGCTGGTATATATACGATAGCACTGTATGCAGACGGTACTGGCAATAAATTTTCAAGATTATCACTTGCACTGCATGCACACAGTGAGAATAAATGCAAGGCCATTAGTTACTCACTGAGAGTAATGTTGCACTTTCAGTTTCCTTCAGAATCATTGATCCCTCTGAGGTAAATGGACTGGAAAAAAGATGACTTGATTCTTTCTCTGATGCACTCACCTGAAAGCAACAGCTCAAAAAGCCCATGACCTGGGTGTGAGGGAGGGCTCTAAGCTGATGTTTGCTGCATTTATTTATTTATTTGTTTATTTATTTATTTATTTATTTATTTATTTATTTATTTATTTATTT
>NC_056518.1:10362373-10366390 GCF_014905685.2 Nematolebias whitei | reverse complement strand
ATTTATTTATTTATTTATTTATTTATTTATTTATTTATTTATTTATTCTGGTTAGGGAAAAATAAAGACCAGGGATGAGAGTTTGAATGTCAACAATGATAAACTTGGCTGTTTTGACTGTTTGCCGCAGCTTCATGTACTGATTTAGTTGCTGAACCGAATCAGATTGTTGAAGAGGCGCAGAAAGCAAACTCAATCAAAACTGGGTGGAACTGGGTCAGAATGTTCTTGTCATGTTGAACTTCCTCCGTTGGTGAAGGGAGGTGAAGGTCTCTGCAGGGTCTTTTTTACATGAGAATTGATGTGGGTTGTCCACTTCAGGTCCTGTGTGATTGTGGTGCTCAGAAACCTGCAGAACTTAACAGCAACCACAGGGTTGTTCAGGAAGGAAGGTGCATAATAAATAAAGAAATATAAATAAATATAACTTTATTGTCATTCAAAATTGTACAGTGCACCATGCAAAACTAAAATTGAAAACTGAAATTTCGTTTCATTTCTCCACAGCAGTGTAGGAGTAGATAATTTACATGAATGTTATAGACGTTGGTGTGGGAATGTCTGTGGCTGTGTGTGTGTTTGCTGGTCATTTCATTGATGAGTTCAGCAGTCTGAAAGCTTGTGGGATGAAACTGCTGCAGAACCTGGTGGTTCTGGTCTTCAGGCTGCGGTGCCTCCTGCCAGAGGTCAACAGAGTAAACAGTCCATATTGTGGGTGTGAGTTGTCTCTTTTGATTTTATTGATGCGTATCTTGGTCGACCCACATCTCTCTTTTAAGCTTCATGTGGAAAACCTAGTAAAGAAACTGAAAGTTGAACTGGGTTTCTTTTTCAGAGACAGATCCTGTCTAACCCTGAATCCTAGGACAAGCCTTGTAACTGCAAATTTCCTTCCCTCCATTGACTGCGGTGATATTATTTACGTGAACGCTCCTACAAGCACCTTACAGATGTTGGACACTATCATGGTGCACTAAGATTCATAACTGGCTGCAATTACCGTACCCACCACTGCACCCAGTATTCACTGGTTAACTGGACACCATTAACTTCATGCAGACTCTCTCACTGGTACATTTTCATCTTTAAATCACTTCTTGGTCTGCTGCCTTCATACATCTCCTCCTACATGTCTCTGCGTGAGTGCAGCTATAGCGTGCGCTCTCAGGACATTATTACCTGCAGTGTTCCCTCAGTGCGGACTGAACTAGGCAAAAGGTCCTTCTCCTGCTCCGCTCCTGTTTCCTGGAATATCTTGTAAAAAGATCTGAAGCTCTCGACCTTGACCTCTCTAAGTGGCTTTAAGAATCTGTTACGTTCCTGCACCAGTGCAGGCATGTTCCTGTTTTTAGTTTTCTACACCGCCTTACAACTTAGCTGTTTTTTCACTACTTTTCCTTTTAATTATCCTTTTAATTACCATTTTATTTTCACTTGTTAAAACAATGCATCCTTTATGATTGTCTGTTGTCTACTGTTGTCATCACTCGTTGTTAAAATCAGGTCTCTCAATAAACCAGATGAAACCTCTTGTTTGAAACATGTTTGTTAGATCCCAAATGTACTAGTACAAAAGGACTTACTTCTTGTGTTGATAAAACTGCTATTGATTATTCATCAACTTATGAGAAGTACTCAAAAAAAAATCTACAGGAATTAGTTCTAAACTGCACAAATGAAAATAAAAGTTGGAGTAGATTACTAAATTTATCTCAGACTATAATGGTATCTACAGGTACCAAACATGGACAAACTCAATTCAATATTTTTCACCGCATATATTATACGCTATATAGACTGAGTAAAATGAATGTTGGTATTGCTGACAAATGCCAGAGGTGCTTGAGCAGGGAGGCCTAGACAACTCTTTCCACAGCCACCTCTTCTGGGAGGACCCCAAGCCCCGAGGCGTTCCCTGGCCAGCCGAGAAACATAGTCCCTCCACCGTGTCCTGGGTCTTCCTCTGGGTCTCCTCCTGGTGGGACGTGTCTGGAACACCTCATCAGGGAGGTGTCCAGGAGGCGTCCTAACCAGATGCCCGAGCCACCTCAACTGGCTCCTCTCGACGTGGAGAAGCGGCGGCTCTACTCTGAGTCCCTCCCGGATGATCGAACTTCTCACCCTGTCTCTAAGGGAGAGCCCAGACACCCTGCGGAGAAAACTCATTTCGGCCGCTTCTATCCGAGATCTTGTTCTTTCGGTCACAATACAAAGCTCGTGACCATAGATGAGGGTAGGAACGTAGATCGGTCAACTGTAAACTGTAAAAACTAGTCAATTTAATATTAAAATATTTTATGTTTTATTTGATTGTTTTAAATTTTCTTGTGTGTTGGAGTTTTCCCCGGTAGATGAGAGGGTGGCTTCCCTTTGCCTTTGGATGGGGGGACAGGCTCTGACTGTTGTTTGTGCCTACGCGCCAAATGCCATTTCAGAGTATCCAGCCTTCTTGGAGTCCTTGGTGGGGGTGCTGGACGGTGCAGCAGCTGGGGACTCCTTTATTCTGCTGGGGGACTAGACCTTTTTCACGACAACCGGAAGTAGCATCTCCTGGTGCTGGGTCACTTCCTGTTATTGCGAGTCTATGCAAGTGCCGGCCTTTTCTTTCACTGATGTGGAGGAAATCACAGCGACGAATTCTTGAACCAATAAACTTGAGAAAGGATAAAAGTTCTTCCATGAAGAATATCCACAGCTATCAAGGTAAGAAAAGACGTAACTTAGCGAGCTAACCGTTAGCTATAACATATGAAGTACATAAACATCATAATAAAGCCTAATTTAGTGTGCTAAATTATTTGGAATATTTGAGACAGACGTGGTATAAACTTTTAAATGATATTTCAACATTCTGATATGTGTTTGTTATTACAATTTGTGAAAGAAAACGTACTAGATGTTAGTTATAAGATGTTATGATGCTTGATGTTCAAATTGTGCTTTACTTCTGCACAACTACAGGTCAAATATTGTCCAGGGACAGGTAGCTGTCCGAGCTAGAAGCTTCAGGTCCATGAAGAAAAATGAGGAACCACAGGCTGCAGGTTTGAAACAGTCAGGAAGCCGTTTGGCTCATGTTCATTAGAGTTCCTGTTCATTTATGACAGCTGAAGAACCTTGACATATGATGGACAACTTCTGTACTGAGAGCTCACAGTAACGTCTTCCTGCTCACTGGTTAGTTTGTCTTCTGTTGTTGTAGCAGCAAAGTCTGTTTTGTTCTGCTGATGTTTCAGCTCATCTTCAAATTAAAATATATCTGTTTAAAGCTAAATATGTTATAACAAGTATCATATGTATGTGCTAAAAACAGTTATCTGTTTTAGATCTCACTGGGTGACAGCAGGAGAAAAACTACGTCAGCTGGAGTCACAATAACTTATCGCTCATCTAAACTTTGGAGCTGGTACCATCCAGATGTGGTCCTGTGCCACAGGGCTCACAGATGTTTTACCAATGCCCACCTGAAAAGTCCTGCGTAGCATCATTCTGCTCCACACTTCCTGCTCTTCCTCTGAAGCTGCAGTCTTCTCAACATGCTTTGTGTCCACACTTCACATCTTCAGTCTCTGCACGTGTCACTGGAAACGTCTTCTCAGAGGCCAGAACCAGGGAGCAGTCCAGATGTTCTGCAGGGGTGCAGCTTCTACAACCAAGGCTTACTGCTGTTTCCGTGTTGCAGAAGAAGTGCGGAGTCTGCTGACATGTTTTACTTCAACACCTTCATCCATGTGTTTATATCAACGCAGTAAGAATCTAAAAAGTACAAATCACACTTTTGTTCCTTCATATTTTTAATATTCAGTCTCAAGCTGTGAATCACTGTAAATACTGTAAATAGTTGTTACTCATGAAAAATACATAAATGTGCCAATTTCTTTAAAATGAAATTGCATAATTTGGGAACAATATATATAATCCACTATCAATTTATAATGTTGTTAAAACATTAAATAGTTAAGGTTTTTTTTGTCATGAATCACGTCCCTGTATTTAGATCTTTATCACTCTGTTCAC
>NC_056518.1:10349659-10362363 GCF_014905685.2 Nematolebias whitei | reverse complement strand
CTGTTGTGTTGTGATCTTGGTCCAAACCCTCACGAGAGTTCCTTACATTTTTTGTTTTTTTAGTAGATATTATAAATTACACTTTTCAATACAACTGAATCAATCTACAAATTAAATAAAAACAGTACAGTATGCTGCTCAAGTGTGTTTTAATTGAAGAATGTTTAAAATAATTCAAAACCTTTAAATAAGTAATTACATAACACTAGAACAATATGTAACAAGCTTGGGTATGGATGTTATTTTTATTTTATGAACTTACTGCAACATAAACTTTGGACTTTCATCCAAGGACATCATTTATACAGAAAATACACTTGGGTTTGTCTACAAGTAAGCAGGAGACTGTTCCAAGATACAATATACATTTTATTAACACTAAGTTAAAAACCTATTCTAATGGAGGCAATAATGATTCTTAAAATAAATATTGAGCCAAGGCCGAGGCTTTCCAGTGTTCAGTCAACTAAAAGACAAAAGGATGGTTCAAGGTAACACAAGAGCAGAAATTCACCCACAAGCTGTGATGCACGAGACACGAGCGGAACAGAACCAACACGAGACTGGACTGCACCTTCAACCTGGGACATAAATATGAAATTACGTAAACAAAAATAAATATGAATAATTTTTAAGAATTACAAAACAAACAAACATGGGCCTCACATTCACAAATAAAAATAGTTGAAATTGGCCCCAGCCTTTAGTTCAGCCAATCTTCTCTCAGGTAAGACACTGACTAATTATGGTGACTCAAGCAGGAGTGAGAGTCCACCAACACAGGACTGAGCAGAATGAGGACAGCTGGGAGTGCACCAGTAAAACCACTAAATAAAATACTGTTAGCAAGATCGTTTCAATTATTGAGCTTATTGACATTATTATTATTTTTATTGACATTATTTCCGTGAAGATCAATACATTTTGTGAGTCAGTGTAACTTGATCTCTCCATTAATTACATGACAAGTTTATAATGTAGCATCTTACTGTGATATTTACCTGTGGGTGGATGTGCCACCAGGTGAAGTGAGTTTCACTGGACTCCAGTAGCAGCTTCAGCCTGGCTAGCTTTCTGTGAGAGGACAAGCTGCTGTTTCTGAGCTCTCTAAAAACAGACTCTCTCTTAGATGGTGTGGTGAAATTATTCCAGGTGAAGAGAGAAGCTCAACCTTTAAAGCAGCTGGTGGTGGATCCGCGGACAAAATCCTCCAGAGTGAAATGCCGGTTACATACAAGTGCTCCCTGGCTTTATGAAGAAGTTGTGACCATCATCTCTTCTGATCACTTGGATCCACCGCCTCCTTTGGTCTGGGTACGTCGTGAAAAGCATGGTAGGACAGACATGATTGTTTTCTTGCCCCACAAGAACAACCAGGAACTGAACAAAAGCAACCGCTCCGAGACTGAGCCATTTTCCTCACGGTCTAATGCTAACGCTATAGCCACCGGAAGTTGTTGAACACCACATCTGCTTTAAAACCCAGAAGCGTGAAAAAGGCATCTTCAATGCACATGTGGATAATGACAGAGTGACCTGGAGGGGCATGACTGGGAGGAACGGCCTCTCTGATCTGAACTTGAGCGGTGTTCTGTTGTTGGACTTCTGTGCTAGTTATACTTTATCCATCGTGATCACCATGTTCGAGCATAAGGGCGCCCATCAGTGCACTTGGCACCAGGACGCCCTAGATCGTAGATCAACGATTGACTTTGTAGTCGTGTCATCTGATTTGAGGCCATTTGTTTGGACACTCAGAGAGGAGCTGAGCTGTCAACTGATCACCACCGTAGTGATTTGGGTCAGATGGTGGGGGAACAGACCCAGTAGACCCAAACGTGTAGTGAGGGTTTGCTGGGAACACCTGGCAGAAGAACATGTCTGAAAGCTCCTCAACTTGCACCTGTGTTAATAATGTACATGCTCCTAGAATAAAACACCAGTGGAGTAAATATTTTGTGTGAAGTCAAGTTATTTCCTTTGCGTATGTTTTAAAACTAATAACTAATACCCTTATCTTACTGTAATACTAATACACATGTTAAATGTCAGAAATTATTTTGAGGAGATTGCCCTCTCCAACTCATCCTGGAAATTAGGAGAAAAGAAAATATGAATTCCTAAAACTAAATTGTTTGAATTAAAGGACGTAAAGCTTCACTCATGATTGCTCGTTTGTTCATATTTTTTATTTTCTTTATAACATTATAAGACATCTACACTTAGAATGCATTTGCAAAATACAACAATTTGGCAAAAATAAAACAAATTACGAATGTCGTGACTGACACCGATAAATTCAGTAAACTGGCAGAATTTTAGCAGATTCCATCCCGCACAGCGTACAGTGTCCACCAACATCTGCATCTGACTCTCCAAGAACATCTGGACTCTGCAGTGTGGTAGCACGCTGTTCAACAAAAATAATCATCATTTTTGTTTTGTGCAAAAAGAAGAAGAAAAAAAAACAAGATGGTGAAATAGGACAGACAACACTCATTAAAAAACATTTTGCTCCAGTCCTGTTGGACTTTGTTTTCATACAGGAGAATAGATTGTACAATATAAAACCATAAGCAGAAGGTTTCAGAGTTTATCCGCGGGACAAACTGAAGTCTTCATTCTGAACTCACAATTGCTCCTTAAAGACAGCCGAAAGCACAGTGAGCCACACAACTTCACAAATAATAAATAAATAAAAGTGCTGTCTGCTGCATTTTGGCACCACCTTCTCCATTAGGACACAACTGCAGGATCACAACCTGATATAAAATTCATTAAATGTAAAAAAAATACCTCAACTCCACCCTCAGCACCTACCAGTAATCATTGTCTCTGCAGTCTTTCTCCACTTTGTATTTCTCATCTTTCTTTTTGTTACAAAGCCCCTCGAGGCACCAAGCATCACACGTAAGACAGTAGAATCCCATTCACCTCCTGACCACACCTGCATGGCATAACCAACGTTTGAACTGGTTTGAACTGGTTTGAACTGAAAAATGTATACAGCACTGTAATTTGCCATCATAAACTCTGCTCCGTCTGTTGAACACACAGTAAAGATGCTCAACAGGATTCAACCATGACGTGGTTTGATCAAGTTGTCATTTTGTTTTTTAAAGGTTTCCCAATGACATTTTGATATCAGATTTCATGGGAGCAGATTGGTTCTTGATTTACAAGTTTGACGGTTAAGAAATATCACATTATTATCTAAAATATGTTTAAGACTTTGACCAAGAGGTTGCTGGCTCAACTTGCATGAATTGTTTTCCTGGTTTTTCTCAGAACATTGTGTGAAAACCATGACTTTTTTAATGTTTATGGTCTATTATATGGTCTGGAGACAGTGGCATTGACAAAAAGACAGGAGAAAGAACTGGAAGTAGCAGAAATGAAGATGTTGAGGTTCTCCTTAGGAGTGACAAGGATGGATAAGATTAGGAATGAGATCATCAGAGGTACAGCACAGGTTGAACAACTGGGAGATAAAGTTAGAGAGACCAGACTGAGATGATTTGGACATGTCCAGAGGAGGGACAGTGGTTTGGACATGTCCAGAGGAGGGACAGTGGGTATACTGGTAGAAGGATATTAGAAATGCAGCTGCCAGGAAAAAGACAAAGAGGAGATATATGGATACAGTTAGAGAGGACATGGAGGTAGATGGAGTGAAGACAGAGTGAGATGGAGGAGGATGACCTGAAGAGGGAAAAGCTGAAAGAAGAAGCTCAGAACTTTGTGTGAAAAGATCTTGCTGTTACATGATAAAGGCCACATCATGACGTAAGAATGAGGTGTGCTTAGGAAACCTTATATTAACGTGATATTACTAAACTGTTAAATGGTGACATTTTGTTGATTGTAAAGGCTGCAAAAAAGATGAAGCAAGAGAGAGAGAAAGAAGGAGAGAGGAGGCCTTTCAAGACGCCAGAGTAAACATGATTCTGCAAATAATTTCCCCCTTTTGAAACTCTTAGACATGATCATTGAAATACCTTTACCCATTTTTAAGTTTCCAAGAAGTTAAAAAATATATATCCAGTAAACACTAATGACAAAATTATGAAATGACAATACAGACCACAGGAAAGAAAGGTGTTCTTTCTAACCTGACAAATGAGTGTTATTTGTCCAGTTTTTTTCCAAAATCGCTCGTCTATAGAAAGAACTGAGCACGAATGTCTCTGAAATAATAGTGTAATACCCTCTGCATCCAGCTGAAATGTCTGTGTTTTATCACATGTGTAAAAACAGTACCAGTTGACCTAACAGTGCAAATGCAGATGTACAAAAATATATAAAAAGACACCAAAAGAATGTAAAAAAATATGCACATGACCTTATTGACCTAGTTTCACATTTAAGTTCATTACACTGCATAGGTGACTGAATCACTACCACAAATGAGATGTTTTCTTTTCATGATGCTTCATTTAATGTTGCGTTTTTTTAAACTTCTAAATTAGTCTCTTTCTAGAGCAACCACTTTTTCGATGTGTCCTATTTACGGCTTCATAAAAACACGGGGACTGTGTGGCCCCTTTGAGCACAGTCAGCCCCAGTACCACTTGTTAAGGTCATTAAATGACTTGTACTCCCTGTGCCTTCTCAAGTAGTCACAAGCTAGGCATGTGTGCTCTGCCCAGAAGTGGGCTCTCTTTACTTTAAAGTGCTGCCTCCACTTGAAGTATCGCAGATACATTTCCTCATTCTTGTCCAGGAGCAGCAGGTACTCTGCTAATTCCTTGGGGGAGGAGAAATCATCCACGTGGATAAAAGCATCCCCTTGAATAAAGTTTTCATAGTTCTGCCTGGTTGTGCCGAGAACCACTGGCACTGTGCCCACAGACAGTGGCACATACAGTTTTTCAGTGATGTAGTCTTTGTGTATAGAGTTCTCAAAAGACAAATAAAACTTACAGCTGGCCATAGTGGGGATGTAATCTTGGTCAGAGATGTGCTCCCCAAAGGCTTGTCCATATGCATGAACCTCAATGTGTTTGTACAACTCATTGTAGTATCTAACCCGCACATGCTCAGGGTTCCAGTTGCTTACAATCCAGCAAAGCATTTTGTTTTTGCTGGGTGGTACAAAGTCCTCCTCTCTCTCTGCTGCTACAATGGTCCCATAAGGCACTTCAATGTCAGAATCCTGACGGTAATTGAGAGTCAGATTGAACAAGTTGTTGATCTCAGGCAGCTGAGGCGAATGTGAAGGCGACTCCAAGTTCATCCATATCCACTTCTGGAACGGCGGTCGCTGTTGAGACGGCAGGTTGGACAGGTCTCTGGCGATGTCTCGGTGGTGGATGATGACCCCATCTGATTTGTTGTAGAGGTTTCTGTCTGCTGTGATGAAGCAGCCTTCAACGTTGAAGATAGAACTGCAGACGTTCAGGTCATACGTTTGTCCAAAGGGCCAAAGCCAGACCAGCACAGTGGTCACATTTTTATTGCTCTTTGTGGAGAATAGGTTCTTGACTTGGTCTGTGGAAACTGTTGACTCTACTGGGCCATATAGCCAGCTGGTGGATGGTTTAAAATACATCAAAAAGACGGTTACAAAGCATCCCAGGATGAAAACTGTGATCAGAAGGGGTCGCAGGATTTTGTTAAAAGTTGTAGATGACATACTCTGACCTGCAGAGAGGACACCAAGAAGAACAAAAACAGATAAAGTGACCAGTTATTTAATCATGTAAAAACTTTTAAAAACATGCATTAATAATGAGGTTAATACAACATTCCTTAAATTTAATAGTCTATATGGCACATTTGAGAAAAATGTATTGGGTTACTACTGTATTTACAATGCACCAAAAAGTTTGAATAACTTGTCCCATTGCTATACAAACCTGTTTTGACTGTATGTTGCATTCCACACAATCCGTCTTGTGAGTCAGTGCTCAGTGAATTAAACTGCTGGTGACAGCTGAGCGATGCTTCATGGCTCTTTAGGAGAACGTTAACGATCCTTAATGATCTATTCAAGTGCCCCGATTCTTGAGTCAGCAAGTCTTCCCAATGATGCCTCCTTTAGTTGAGCATAAAAAAGAGAACAGGAAAATAACTCATTAACAATCTGCAAAAAAATAAAAATAAAATAGCATAAAAGGCACGTCTGAAGGTGTTATAGGTTTTATCTGTAAACACCAAGGGGATGAATAGTAGACACTGAAATACAAATACCATTAGATATTGTTAATATTTTTCAATCGAAGCATAGCTTTAGTCTTGTAACTGTTACTGCTGTTGGCACACAATTCTTAGAGAATGCTGCTATGAAGGCAAGGAGTTCCTCAGTCTCTCCAGCTCCTGGAGCTCAACACCTTGAGAAACACCCTTTAAAAGCAGATCAGCAAGAAGCATCACTGATCTGAAACAAGCATGATTTTCTTTATCTTATCTTTTATCTGTCAGCACTGACACAGCTCTACTAATGGCTCTGGTCTCCACTCTTTACCCTCCATCTTGATCTGACTGCTCTTTTGATACTAGCCTACATATCACCCATCTCATGCTCCATGCTTGCTTCCATCGGTACCAGCGTATCATTCAAATGGTATCTCTTTGGTTACACTCATTTATTTCCCTTAAGGTTCCACTTTCAGGAAACCCAATGTTCTGTTCCACCCTTTTGCCACTGAAGCCCATCTGTTCTTATTAACCCCACTTCCATATTGTACTTCTGAACCAAAAAAGTCCTGCCTTCATAGATTTTTAGTGAGGCTCAAAATGGTCTATTTATTATATGAAGTGTTCTACCTTAAAGCCAAGGAAGATACTATTAAAGAAAATACTTTTTTATTGTGGAGCTGGTTTTATTTATATGCTTTCTGCTACTTCACACAGTTTTCTTTCATACCAGATACCACCTGCTCAGGTAAAAATGTGCACATTTTTGTTTAGAGATGCGTAACAAATATTAAGATGAATAAAAACCATAAAATATGATCTTGTATACAAAGAAAACACACTGTAATTTACTTTCATGTGGATTTGATCGATCCAGTGGCAGACAAAGATGTTTTGTTAAACATGATTCTAGAAAAAGTGACATTGCTTTTAAGGTTCAAGGTTCTTTATTGTCATTCACATTACTTATAGTACATGAGGTGGAACGAAACTGTGTACTCAAGGTCCCAGTTACATCCCAAAATAGCAATAATATAAACTATAAAAAAAATTAAAGTATACTAGGATTTAAAATATACGCTAAACAATAGTAATGTAATATAATGTGGTGTATTAAACAGCAGCCTGAACATGAGTCTGTTCTGAGCAGATGGGAATGAATATAGCAGCTTATGGATAAGAATCAGCAGCATGGATAAAGTGACATGTCACCAATTAAAGTGACATTACAGTCATTTTCCTGGTCAGGGGTTCATGAGTCTAACAGCTTCAGGGTAGAAGCTGTTCCTCAGTCTAGTGGTTCTACACTTAATGCTCCTTAACCTCCTTCCTGAGTGGAGTGGGGCAAAAATTGTGTGTGCTGGGTTAGTGGGGTCCTTCGTGATGCAGGTGGCCCTCTTCCTGCATCTGGAGGTGTAGATGTCTGTGATGGTGGTCAGACTGACTCCAACATCTTCTGTGCAGCCTTCACCACTCTCTGCAAAGCTTTTCTTTCTGCAGCTGTGCAGCCTCCATGCCACAAGTACCTGTAAATAACTTTAGCTGTAAATCTTTTACTGAACACACCTTCAAACTCTTAGTTCAGCAAAATAATAACTATTGTTGTTATTTATGCTTTCAATTTTATTTTCCTGGTAATAAAATCCTAATTAACAGAAATCAAGACAGCAGATGTGAAATGTACAAAAATCCCAAATTGGCTCTAAAAATACATTCAAACCTGAATCTGCTTTAAAAAAAATTCAACGGGTACATCTCTACCAAGAACTCTGAGTAAAGAAACAAACCTGCCTTTTGTGCACACTTTATATTTGTTTGCACCAAATCTGTGATACTTTGACCCATGCAGAATATGCCAACGTATTTTACAAGAGTGAACGCACGCTGATTAAAACAACAACAGCTTTGTTGGTGTCAGCTCCACCAACTATAATTTTAATATGGGATTCTTTGAGATTTTAATCCCACTGTGTGAGACAGGTGACCTGGTTTAAGATGATTTAAGTGACTTACACATTTTTATTTACTCAGTATTTAAAAACTGATTACTGTATACTAAAACACAAAGTTTTATATCAAACTTTTTTCTATTACTATTAGAGGATCAAGTGTTTTTCTTGCTTTATTTTATCATTTTTAAAAGTTCATAAACAAAACTAAAACCTGTATTTGTGTCTAACAGTGAGCCATGAAACCAGAAATAACAGCATCAAGTATAGATTCATGACAGTATATAACACACAGCCATACATTTGTCAATGCAGATTTTCAATTTCTTGCACCTTAACAGAAATAAGTATTTTCATAAATGCGTGTGTGCCATTTTAAAATGTGCACAGCTTTTCTAACTCGAGACATTACAAAACTGAAGGCACGGTTTTAAAAAGGCCGAGCTCTTTCTTATAAAGTGACGCTACTTTAGTTCTTTACAAGAATTATAAAACAATGACACATTCATCTCTAATTGTTCCACAGCTGGTATGTTCTAAGGCACCAACAGGAATCGTCACAACAGTGTAGAAATATTTAACACACGCAGATTTTGAGCTGTTATAGTTTCTGGGTGGCAGCAGCTCATTTATTTACTTATTATTTTATTTATTTATTTTAGTACTGAGGAGAACGTCTGCACAACAATGTACTTACTTTGTATATCCTCTAAGCTTAGACCTCAGTGGTAATGCAACGCCTTTTATAAAAATGCTTCTTTTTGAAGACAGTTTCATTTTCAAACTTACTTTTCTACACTTTCATATCACATGTATGCAAACAATTTTTACATTCATGCCTGAATTTGTATTATTTTAGTTGACATAGATTTATTATGTAAAATAAATATTGTAAAAATTATAGTTTGGTAATTTATGAGTAATACATTTAGGACCAAAACCAGTCTGGAATGTTCATTTTCATTTTACAGTTCTCGGAATGATGAAAGTATGGATTTATTTTTAACGAGTTTCTGTAATAAAGAACTTAAATCACCAACTAGGTCACTGTGGGAACAAACCATCAGCTACCACGAAGACACTGAGCACACTTTAAGAGTCTCAGTTTCATCTTTGCCACCTCCACTTCTCTCACACTCTTGACATAACTCTTATTCTCCTAAGGAAGATGCTTTTCTATAGTTATTCGGACAAGCTGCGACAGATGGGGCGTGCCTACGATTCTAGAAAAGTATTTTATAGAAGGAACAATTTCTAAATGCTTGGGACCTTACCAGGTGTGCAAACAGTAAGTACTGCTACCATAAATGATTATACTGCTAAACAACAGAAATGGCAGAAGAAAGTGTCCTGAATTAAGTATATTTTACACACAAACATGACTCCACACTTTCTTTATTTCAGTTTTAGAGGTTTTGAAACATTTTAACACTTCTATCTTCTGGGTGAACGATACAGGGGCCATCAGAAACAGTCTTGCTCAACTTCATCCTGCTGCTCTTCCTGCTTTACAAAGTGCCTCCCACACATGTGGCTCATTCATATAAAGAACATTCTTATTAATGTTGCATGAAAAAAGCAATGTCTTTGAAAGCAACACAAGTGACAATTCATAGAAGAGCTCAATTTTACTCCACGCAAACTGTTTATTAAATGATTCCAAGTTAGTCGACTTCAAGTCCTCAACTTTTTGTCTTTTGTAACACTCGTGAAAGACTTAAAAGCTAAGTGGAACATTCTGAACTATATTGTGTGTGGTTTTTTTTTTAATTACCAAACTAAGTAAATGGTAAATGGACTGTACTTATAATAATAATAATAATAATAATAATAATTATAATCATAATTTTATTTAAAAAGCGCCTTTCATGACACCCAAGGACACTTTACAGTAAGAACAAAGATCAACAGGAATAAAGAATATAAAATACATAAAGAATATAAAATACATAAAGAATATAAAATACATACAGAATATAAAATACATACAGAATATAAAATACATAAAGAATATAAAATACATACAGCAAAGTTAAGGATAAGCGAGTCTAAAGAGATGTGTTTTCAGAGCAGTCTTGAATAGAGAAAGAGAGGTTGTGTTTCTTAAGTCAGGGGGTAGAGAGTTCCAGAGATGAGGAGCAGAGCAGGTGAAGGCCCTTCTCCCCATGGTGGAGAGGCGGGCAGAGGGTACATGGAGGTGTAGTGAAGAGGAGGATCTGAGAGAGCGAGAGGGGATGGAGATGTGTAGGAAGTCAGATAGATACGGAGGGGAAAGGTTGTGGATAGCTTTGAAAGTGAGAAGAAGAACTTTGAAGACGATGCGTGTTTTAACCGGGAGCCAGTGGAGCTGCTGCAGGACAGGAGTGATGTGGTTATAGGAGGAGGTTTGAGTGATGACACGGGCAGCTGAGTTCTGGACCAATTGTAGCTTCTGGAGAGATTTGTTGGGGAGGCCATAAAGAAGGGAGTTGCAGTAGTCAATCCGAGAAGTCACAAGACTGTGAACAAGGATGGCTGTGGAGCGGGGTGTGAAAGAAGGGCGGAGACGGTTAATATTTCTGAGATGGAAATAGGCAGACCGAGTGACATTGTTGATGTGAGAAGTGAAGGAGAGAGTGGTGTCGAGGATGACACCAAGACTCTTGACCTGAGGCGAGGGGGATAGCAGAGAGTTGTTAAGGGGGATGAGAAGATTTTCTGATTTTGAAAGAGAGTTTTTGGTACCGACAAGAATGATTTCTGTTTAGTCACTGTTTAGTTGTAGGAAATTGTTAGAAAACCAGTGATTTAGCTCATTGAGACAGTCGGTGAGGATGGAGGGTGGGTGGGTGTAGTTTGGTTTTGTTGACAATTAGAGCTGTGTGTCATCAGCATAACAATGAAAATGGACACCAAATTTACAGAAGATGTGACCTAGAGGAAGGAGGTAAATGATGAAAAGGAGGGGTCCGAGGACAGAGCCTTGGGGGACACCCGTGGAGACGGGGGAAGACTGGGAACGAAAGGATTTGAGCTGAATGAATTGAGTGCGGTCAGAGAGATATGATTTGAACCAGTCTAACGGAGTACCTGAGATGCCAATGGAGGTTAGACTGTTGAGGAGGATAGAATGACAGATTGTGTCGATGGCAGAACTTAGATCCAGTAAAATGAGGATAGACAGAAGAGCAGAGTCAACAGCAAGAAGAAGGTCATTAGTTATTTTTATTAGAGCTGTTTCAGTGCTATGGTGGGGGCGAAAACCAGATTGAAACTCTTCATAAATGTTATTTTTGGATAGGTGAGAGTGAAGTTGACTAGCAACAGCTTTTTCAAGAACCTTGGAAAAGGTATAAAGGTATAAAGCGCCTTTCTATCTTATCAAGACACTCAAAGCACTTTACACTACAATCTGTGCCTCATTTACTCATTCACACAGCACTCTACTAGATCTACACAAAGTTTATTGAACAAATTATTCTAAAGAGACTAATCAGAGCTTTATAACATTCATACACCGATGGGACACACAACGGAGGCAATGAGGGGTTCAGTGTCTTGCCCAGGGACACTTCAGCATGAGACTGCTGGTAGATTCGAACCTCCAACTCTTGCATTGGAGGACAACTGCTCTAACCACTCAGCCATAGCCACCCGTCAGACTTTTCTAAATAATCTGTCCTGTTTTTCATTTCAAAGACATCTTGAAGAGCTTAAGGTTGTTTTCACACCTGATAGTCCGGTAGACTCGGTTCGGTTTGGGACCAATATTCATGACATTTTGTTACATTTGAGCTGGTGCGTTTGCATTCACACTGCACTGTGCAGTCGAGCCAACCTGTTAAACCAACCTGTTCCCCCACTCGCCTGTGGTGGCGCTGCACTAAGAACTACTGAAAGAAACGACACAAAAACCTCTGAAGACACGTCTTCTTCTTCTTCTGGAAAAAAAAACAAAAAAAAAACAGAGTGGCGTCAAATTTTAGTGGTTTTAGGAGTTCTATTTTGTAATTTTTCAAAAATGGACTCAGCATGTGTGGAAGAAGACCATGGAGAATGTTGTTTTTCACACAAGGCAGCTGACGGCTCCATATGAGGTAAGAGAAATGCTTGTTTGTTTGCCTTGCGCTGTACACTTTCTGCTTGCGGTACGGTACCTGGTCTGATTGCATTCACACTCTACTCGAACCGCGCTGGAGTTCTCTTGTACCGGACCAAGACTTAGGTTTTTAGGCGGGCCAGAGTTCGCCTTTTCGTTTTGTGAAAGAGTTTGATGGCGCGTTCACACCTCCCCAAACGAACCGGACTTCCTAGGCAAACGGGCTAGAGTTCAGGACAAAGGGGCTGATGTGAATGCAGCTTAAAATTCACATTATGTCTAGTTTCACTCTGATACTATAGTTCCTTTGTTGACATCATAAAATACATATCTTTGTTTTTTAGTACAATTCAGAACAGGTAGATTGTATAGAAGTGAGGGCTGTAATAAATGTGACTTAGCATGTTCCTTAAAAACATCCTTATTCAATTCAATTCAGTTTATTTATATAGCGCCAAATCACAACAAAGTTGTCTCAGGGCACTTTACAGAAACTTTCACAAACATAAAAGCCAATTAGTAAAGTTCTCTATCTAAGG
>NC_056518.1:10348716-10349559 GCF_014905685.2 Nematolebias whitei | reverse complement strand
GTATAGTATAGTATAGTATAGTATAGTATAGTATAGTATAGTATAGTGTATAGTATAGTATAGTATTTATGTAGTGTAGTATAATATTTTTCATTGTAAAATAAATTTGACAGTCTTCCTTTTGGTTAATCTTGAGAATCCAGGCAACATTTTTAAATTCCCAAAACATTTCAAGGATCAGACTTAATATTTTCCACATTAGATACAGAAGACATCATCACCGGAAACTAATTCAATGAAACAAGTCTTTTTTGAAGAAATGAATATTGTCTGCTGCTTTGCATGCCAGAGTTTTAGAAAATAATTTGTGCGATTGGTTAGAGCTCTGAATATATGTTGAGAATGACTCTCAGCTACTACCACATCAAATCTAAACTCAATTTATGAAGAACCAAACCTTAATTAGAGCCATTTTTGTGTTTGCTGTGACAGTTATCTGGATTCTCTGCAAAAGTCAACCAAGTGTAGATGTCCAATTATGAGTTTCATTAAAATCTAACCAGTGGTTGATGAGATATTTTGCTAACAGACAAATGAAGACACACACACAGACAAATGCATGATTTCCTGTCTTTTATGGTGGTAGAAAATAAGAGAAAGCTGAGAAACATACTAATACAGTGCACAAACTATGGCAAGATTAAAAAAACAAATGCACCCTGGTTTTACAAATGAGCAAATGGTTTGCAAATCAAGTGTAAAAACCTGGCACATCCATCCATTATCTTTACTCGCGTCTTCCTTTACAGGTCACGACTGTCACTGGTGCCCATGTCCAGCAGTCACTGTGTGAGAAAAGGGGTACACCCTGGACAGGTCTCCAGTCCATCACAGGGACACATA
>NC_056518.1:10336800-10343716 GCF_014905685.2 Nematolebias whitei | reverse complement strand
GAGTGTGCAGCATGACAGAGGAGCTGACAGAGAGCAGAGCTATGACAGAACCCCCCCCTCAAGGTCCGGCTCCTGAAGGACCACCAGGCTGGAGAGGGTTCAGTCGATGAAAGTCTCTAATGAGGGTTTTGTCCAGAATATTGCGTGAGGGCACCCAGGAACGTTCCTCCAGGCCGTACCCCTGCCAGTCTACCAGATACTGGAGTCCTCTCCCCCACCTTCTGGATCGAAGAAGGCGTCGGACCGTGTAGGCTGGGCTCCCCTGAATGAGTCGGGCGGGTGGTGGGAGGTCGGTGGTGGGTCGAAAACGTGGCAGGACAAATGGCTTGAGTCTTGAGACATGAAACGTTGGATGAATGCGCATGGACCTGGGTAACTGTAAGCGAACAGAGACAGGATTGATTATTTTGGTAATCAGAAAAGGACCAATGAAACGTGGTGCTAGTTTCTTAGATTCCACACGGAGAGGAAGGTCCTTGGTGGTGAGCCACGCTTTCTGGCCCACCTTGTACAATGGTTGAGGCGTTCTCCTGCGGTTAGCCCCCTGAACGTACCTTTTGGTGGCCAAAATTAGGGCTCTCCTGGCTTTTCTCCAGACTCGCTGGCAACGTAAAATTGCGAGTCGTGCAGAGGGAACCCGAGCTTCTCTCCCCTGGACTGAAAAAACAGGGGGTTGGAATCCAAAGACAACATGAAAGGGTGAAATACCTGATGTAGAGGATGGAAGAGAGTTGATTGCTTGTTCAATCCAAGGGAGGTTGGACGTCCATTTCCTCGGATCCCCCTCGCAGAGGAGCCGAAGCTTGGTCTCCACCTCCTGGTTGGTACGCTCAGATTGTCCATCCGTTTGGGGATGAAAACCTGACGAGAGGCTGACCGAGATCCCTAGCAGGTTGCAAAACTCCCTCCAGAACTTGGAAATGAATTGGGGACCTCGGTCAGACACAATGTTCTGGGGGAGCCCATGGAGCCTGAAAACCTCCTTGGCCATGATAACGCTGAGCTCCTTGGAAGAAGGTAACTTGGGGAGAGGAACCAGGTGGACCATTTTAGAAAAACGGTCCACAATGGTCAATAACACTGAATTACCTTCAGAAGGGGGTAATCCAGTCACAAAGTCCATAGCAATATGTGACCATGGGCGTGAAGGAATTGGCAGGGGTCGTAGCAGCCCGACAGGTGGGCGATTGGAAGACTTGGCACGATTGCATTCGGGACATGACTTGACAAAGTGCTTGGTGTCCTCCGTAAGCGTAGCCCACCAGAATCGGGCGCGAATGAGTTGGAGGGTCTTGGTGATTCCTGGGTGACAGAACAACTTTGATGAATGGCATAATTCAAGAACCTCTTTTACCTTTTGATTGGGGACAAACAGGCGCCCCCTAGGACAGGTGGGTGGACGTGGCTCGGAGAGTTGGACTTGTTGGAGATCGAGTTCTAATTGAGTCAAAGAAAGACGTACGGTCTCAGGCAGGATGAACTCGACCTCTTCTGAGGGCCCTTCCTTGACCTCAAAGACCCGGGACAGGGCATCCGGCTTGGCATTCTTGGGCCCGGGTCTGTAAGAGAGGGTGAAACTGAACCGAGAGAAAAACATAGCCCACCTGGCCTGACGGGGATTGAGTCTCTTTGCTGTGCGAAGGTACTCCAGGTTTTTATGGTCGGTCCATACCAAAAAGGACTTCTTCACACCTTCCAGCCAGTGCCTCCATTCCTCCAGGGCCATCTTGACTGCCAAAAGCTCACGGTCTCCCACGTCGTAGTTTCTCTCAGCGGGGGAGAGTGCCCTGGAGAAGTAAGCACAGGGGTGGATCTTACCATCTGTGCTGCGCTGACTGAGGATGGCGCCCACCCCGGTGCTGGATGCATCGACCTCCACAATGAATTGTTTCTCGGGGTCTGGAGAGTGCAAGATTGGAGCAGAGGAAAACAATGTTTTGAGCTTCTGGAATGATTGGTTGGCAACGGAGTCCCAGATGAACTTGGTCTTAGATGAGGTGAGAAAATGAAGAGGAGCTGCAACTGAACTGTAGTTCTTAATGAACCTCCTATAAAAATTTGCAAAACCGAGAAACCTTTGCAGCTGTTTACGATCCTTGGGCTTGGGCCAATCCACCACCGCTGATACCTTCCCGGGTTCCATGGATACTTGACCTGGAGAAATGTTGAACCCAAGGAATGAGGTGGACACTTGGTGGAAAGCACACTTCTCTGCCTTGACAAACAAGTTGTTCTGTAAAAGGCGGGTTAAGACAGCTCTGACATGGCGACGGTGAGAAATGCTATCTTGTGAAAAGATAAGTATGTCATCAAGGTAAACAAAAGCGTAAATGTTAATCATGTCACGAAGGACATCATTAACCAGGGCTTGGAAAACGGCAGGAGCGTTGGTGAGGCCGAATGGCATAACAAGATATTCATAATGGCCATCTGCGGTATTAAAAGCCGTCTTCCATTCATCTCCCCGCCGTATCCTGACCAAATGGTAAGCGTTGCGAAGATCCAGTTTGGTGAATATCTTAGCATTTTGGATTATATCAAAAGCAGAGTTCATGAGGGGCAGAGGATAATTGTTCTTTATGGTTATTTTGTTAAGTTCTCTATAGTCAATGCATGGACGAAGTGACCCATCTTTCTTCCCTACAAAGAAAAAACCTACACCAGCGGGGGATGCTGAAGGTCTAATGATACCAGCTTGGAGGGACTCTGTTATATATTTCCTCATGGACTCTTGCTCGGGACCAGACAAAGAATATAATCTACCCCGAGGGGGGGTAGAACCTGGGATCAGGTCAATACCACAATCGTATGGACGATGTGGCGGAAGGGACGTAGCTTTTGATTTATTAAAGACCTCTTTCAAATCATGGTACTCTTTAGGTACCTGACTTAGATTAGGATAGGTCTCCTCATTGGCTGTGACAAGGGCTGGTGAACTGGGTTGGCTCTGAATACATGTAGAATAACACTCATTAGCCCATCCTACAATATCTTGGTTCCTCCAATCGATTTGGGGGTTGTGTTTGCGTAACCAAGTGGAACCTAAAACCACTGGAAGTTGGGGTGAATCAATAACAATGAATCTGATCAGTTCCGAATGGTTGTTGGCCGACACCATGGTGACTGGAACAGTTTCAAGACTAGATTGACTTAAAGGATGACCATCTAAAGCGAGGACCTTATGGTTGTTAGGTGATGGAACAATGGTCAGATCTATGGATTTGGCAAAGGTTTTATCAATGAATTCCGTGTCGGCCCCTGAATCAATAAAAGCTGAGACGATGACGGGTTGACCACCCTTTATTATGAACTTGACCTTGGACTTGGACATGATAGGTGGAGAGGACTTGATCTTATGACTAAGACTCAACAGGAGCCTCTCTTCTCCTGCTGAGCCTGGTCTTTTACTGGACAATGATGACAATCATGACCGCCTTGACCACAATAAAAACAGAGATGGTACCTCCTCCGACGTTCTCGTTCCTGGGTGGTCTGACGACTTCTTCCTAGTTGCATGGGTTCCGTAGCATACAGAGGATCCTGAGGGCTCTTGGTTTGTTCCGTTTTAGGTTCATGATCCACAAGGTGATGTCTGGTTCTGGACATGGCTGTGGCCTTGCCTCGACTCTGTTCACGGTCACGCTCACGCTCACGCAGGCGAAGGTCAACACGGGTGGCCACCTCCTCCAGCTGGCGTAGGGATGAGGGATAGTCCATTGTTGCCAGCACATCCTTAACATCTTCATTAAGCCCCCTGAAGAAGGCGTCAGTGAGTGCGTGTTCATCCCAATGACTGTCTGCTGAAACAGAGTGAAAGTGAATGATGTATTTGGTTACAGAATCCTTGCCTTGTTTAATATCAAAAATTCTTCGGGCTGCCTCTCTCTCAGGGAGGATGGGGTCAAAAACCCGACACAACTCTTTGGAAAATTCAGAAAAATTACGACATACCACGCCACCTTTTAACCATTCAGAAGTGCCCCACGTCTTGGCTCTTCCAGCGAGAAGTGAGACAGCATAAGCTACTTTAGCATGCTCAGTGGGAAAACATGAAGGTTGCAATTGAAATTGAATGTCACACCGAGTCAAAAATGGTCGACATTGCTCAGGCTCACCTCTGAAATGTTCAGGGGGGCTAACCGTGGTTCTCTTGGTGCAGGAGTCAACAGGGTTTGGTTGATGACTTGGTTTGACTGTTGGGACAAAGCTTGAAGAGAAACAACCATTTCCTGAAGCCCTTTCTCAAGTTTACTAACAGCCCCTTCTACCTTAAAGCACCACTCTCGGGTTGGTGTTGGATCCATAATGGCCAGATTCTACTGTCATGAACCAGAGGCCGGATCGCAAACAACAACAACAACCACTGAGAGGGTTAAAAGATTTATTGTGAAATAAAGTAAAACTCTGGAGTAGGTCCGGTTCTGGGCTGGTTCCGATCTTCTGATTGGTAGTTCGTGATTGGGTAGTGTTGTAGTGGCGGGCTGCCAGTAGAAGTAGAACTGATGTTAAGGTCCACTGGAACGGAGTCCAACAGGCTTGCAACTAAAAGATAAAAGTTAGTAGATGCAGGGGGAAAGAGACTAATTGGGGAAATGAATCTGTGGGAATCAGATTCAGGGATAAGGATAAGTCTGTGATACAGAATGAGCTTGACCTTTAATCCGTGATCCAAAAAACAGTCAGAAGGGAAAGGCAGAGTTCATACCGTGAAGTCAGTTGTTCAGCAGAAGTATCCAGTACGTGATCCAAAAAGAGAGTCAAAAAACAAGAGCATGAGTCGGTACCTGATCAGATGAGCAAAAGCAGACGAGGGCTGAGGCAAAAGCGTGGTCGTGGTCAAGGCAAGGGTCATGAACGTGATGAGTCAATCAATGGAATGCTGGAAAGTCTACTGCTGATGAGACAGGATAGAGAATCTGGCCCAGACTGAGAGGAATGAGTGAACTTAAGTACTGACTGGACCAGGTGGTGGAGCTGTGGGATAATGAGCGGTGACAGGTGACATGAGTTGAGTGATTACTGAGTGTGCAGCATGACAGAGGAGCTGACAGAGAGCAGAGCTATGACAAGGAGGCCATCTTTGTGAAAAGAAATCGTCCATCATTAAACAGGGGTGGAGGCCTCCGGGTTCAACTGTCCCCTCTTACAATGCTGCGATTGCTAGTATCACTCAGCCCTCTGTGAATAGTAAACAGCCATCAGTGTGCTAATGATCCTTTGTTAGGCTGATGGTCCTTCTTGAGCATGTGATCAGCTGGTTTTGGTTGTCAGCAGCAAACTGGTTGATCCACTCTGAGAAGGTGCTATTTAAGAGACTGAGCTGAAAACAGCACCTCAGACTGAGGAAGTCTCTTGGATGAGAGATGAAACGTTTCTACATTTTTTTGCTTTGTTTTGTTTTTTGGTTTTTTTTAATGTCCAGAGGACCAGATTGAACTTTTTTGGATTTTTCTACCTGGATTATTGAGCATGCATCAGGATATACTCAAAGCTCTTTACACTACAATCTGTGCCTTTATTTACCCATTCAACAAGCACTCTACATCTATACAAAGAATAGTCAGAGCTTTATCACATTCATACACCAACGGGACACACATTGGAGGCAATGAGGGATTCAGTGTCTTGCCCAGGGACACATCAGCATGTGACTGCTGGTGGAATTGAACCCCCAACTCTTGCATCGGAGGACGAATGCTCTAACCACTCAGCCATAGCCGCCCTTGTGATAATATAAATCTAGTTCAACCTGTCAGTAAACTGTGACAGACAGAGCTGAGCCTGTGGCGTTCAATAAACCCAATGATACTACGAAAATATTGTATAATTTTTACAGTTCAGGGGTGGAAAAGTGTAGCAGTTTTACAGCTATTGGGCTAAAAGTTGGTGTGGCGGTAGCAGAGAGTCATTCACAGCATGAACTTGTGATATTGCATGAGAATGTGCATAAATATTTTCAAGGTTTGACCAAAATGACGACAACTCCAGTATTTCTCAACGTACTGTCATTAAACACTAGATGCTGTTGACAAACTGAACAAAATTTTTAAATCTACTTTTCATGTTTTTGACTTTGAATGTGACATCTTGGCACTTGCTGTTGTTTTGCCTCTGGCTGCAGCCCCCATGCCTTTTGCACAGATTGAATGAATGGATGAAAAAGACATTTACATACAGGGGCACATGTTTACACTGATGCCCCACCCCCACCCCCACCCCCCAGCAATAATGACTGCCAGAGTCATAAATGCTACCAGAATATTTTGTATATTGAGGTTTATATAAATCTGAATGAACTTCTCTTTGATTTATTGTGAAGTTTGGGGTAATACATACAAAAAGTTGTCTACAAAAAATGTACATAATGAAAAAAAGAGCAATAAGAATGGTACACAGTGTTTGGTGTTGAGAACACACAAAACAACTTTTTATAATTCATAGCTTATGAAATTTATCAGAGTCAGAGTTTCTTTAATGTCATTCGCACCTCATGTGGTACATGTGGTGGAACGACATTATGTACACAGGGTCCCAGTTACATCCAACAATAAAAATGTAAAAGAAAAACAATGATAACGTCTAAGATATGAACTAAGAAAAACAACAACTAAAAATACACTAAGCACTAATAAGATAAAAAAATTACATCAAACAACAGCATAAACATGAGCATGAGTATGTGTAAGCAGATGAGCACGCATGAACACATCAACATGAAACGGATCAGCAGCAAAATGAAACAGATCAGCAGCAACATGAAACAGATCAGCAGCAACATGAAACAGATCAGCAGCAGCATGAAACAGATCAGCAGCAACATGAAACAGATCAGCAGCAGCATGAAACAGATCAGCAGCAACATGATGTGATTTTTCACAGTGATTATCCTGGTTAGAGATTCATGACTCTAACAGCC
>NC_056518.1:10321542-10336700 GCF_014905685.2 Nematolebias whitei | reverse complement strand
GCAACATGATATGGTTTTTCACAGTGATTATTCTGGTTAGAGATTCATGAGTCTAACAGCCTCAGGGTAGAAGCTGTTCCTCAGTCTAGTGGTTCTACACTTAATGCTCCTCAACCTCCTTCCTGAGGGGAGTGGGGCAAAAAGTGTGTGTGCTGGGTGAGTGGGGTCCTTCATGATGCAGGTGGCCCTCTTCCTGCATCTGGAGGTGTAGATGTCTGTGATGGTGGGGAGACTGATTCCAACAGATTTCTGTGCAGCCTTCACCACTCTCTGCAAAGCTTTTCTTTCTGCAGCTGTGCAGCCTCCATGCCACACGTTGATGCTGGAGCACAGGATGCTCTCCACTGCACACCTGTAGAAGGAGGTGAGGACTGAGCTTCCCAGACCAGCTCGCTTCGGCCGTCTGAGGAAGTAGAGTCTCTGATGAGCTTTCTTGATCAGGCTGGTGGTGTTGTTGCTCCAGCTGAGGTTGTCATTCATGTGTACACCCAAGTACTTGTAGCTGGAGACCACTTCCACCGCAGATCTTCTTATGGTCAGGGAGTGTAGATGTTTTTGTTCCTTCTGAAGTCCACAATCATCTCCTTTGTTTTCTTTACATTGATGTGAAGGTTATTCTCTTTGCACCAGCTCTCCAGGTGTTCCACCTCCTGCCTGTAGCTGGACTCATCATTGTTTGTGATGCATCCCACCACATCTGTATCATCTGCAAACTTTACAATGTGACAGCCTGGATGGGTAGCTGCACAATCATACGTGAGCAGAGTGAACAGGAGAGGGCTCAACACACATCCTTGAGGAGTGTGTATTATGTATTTGGTACAATTCAAAACTGCACAGGTGATGTTCATAGCTAGTAACAATATGCCTCCAAAGAATATTCAAAACTTGTTTAAGAAAAGAGAGGGAAGATACAAACTGAGCAGAAAATGTAACTTAAAGCAACCCTGTGTTCACAGCACTCTTCAAAGCATGTGCACATCTATTTGTGGAGTAATTTTGTGGAATGGCTTAGATTAAAACATTAAGCTATGGTCTGTAGGTGATATAGAGTACAGTAAATCTGTATCTGAAGGTATATTGATGTATGTGTAGGTATATGTAGCTATGCATGCATGTCTGTGTATACAGTTATACGTATATGCATGTAGGGGTATTTATGTATTTATGATAAATGTACTGTACTTATGTAACGCCTTTCTATCTGATCAAGACACTCAAAGCTCTTTACAACCTGTGCCCTCATTTACCCATTCATACAGCACTCTATTATATCTGTACAAAGAATAATCAGAGCTTTATCACATTCATACACCGATGGGACACACATAGGAGGCAAAGAGGAGTTCAGTGTCTTGCCCAGGGACACTTCAGCATGTGACTGCTGTTGGAATCAAACCCCCAACTCTTTCATTGGAGGACATCTTCTCTAACCACTCAGCCACAGCCACCCCATTGAATCACTAGTTTGATTCAGAATTTGTACGTAAACTTAAGGACAGGACAGACAAGCCTTTGCTTCTTCCTGCTCCCCTTCCAAGCATTTTTGTTTTGTTTACAGAATATTTTGGTGGAAATATTTATGTTTTTATTTATGTCTTTTTTGTTTTATTGAAGTTTTAGCTGTTCAAAATGATAGAAAGAAACATAAATTTCAGACTACGTAGAACATTCTGTCCTTCAAACTTTAATCTACTGGCTCATAGTGAAACACTGAATGATAAACTGATCAATATAGAGTTAAAGGCAACGCATGGTTTGACATTAGTGTTTAGCATATTTCTTAGTTTATATCTTACATCCTTATTACTGATTCCTTTAACAATTTTTGCTATTGTTGGATGTAACTGGGACCCTGTGTGCACAATTTCGTTCCACCTCATGTACCACATGTGATGCGAATGATAATAAAACCTACTTGAACTTGAACTTAACATGATATTAACTGTCCAATTATATAAAAAAAGTTTACTTTTTAATTAACAGTAATCTAGTTATTAAATTAATTATGAAAATGACAACAATGACGCCCTACTCAGTATTAAAAGTTTTTGGCTCCAAACTTGTGAATAATCCTTGTTTTTGATCCAAAGTAGGCTATGTCAGAAGTCAGGGACAATTCTAGAATCTGCCCTACAGGGCGCCTTTAGCCCCCGTTGCTAACAATGGCTCTTGGCTTGAACAACATGGTGGCCATTTGCATCAGAAGCATTTGTAATGTGGGTGGGGGACACATTGGGGTTCTGGGGGTCCTCCCCCAGAAAAATTTGAATAAAGTAGATGTGATTTCCTGCATTCTAGTGTGTTTTCATGGGTAGTTTAACATCTAGTTTTACCTACATAATTAAACACTTGATTCAATAACTATTTTAGAGGCAATGGCACAACAAGAAGTAGCCTGACCAACAGCTCTCCTTGTGTGAATAGGGCACAATAGGTCACATGCATCCTAACAGTCGACAACTGCCATCAACTGTATTGAGGCTCACAATACTGACGCGTTAGCTAAGACGAAATTAAGGAGTGCTTGAGCACCCCGAAAAAGAGGCTAAAATTGCCACTGTCAGAAGAACTGGAAAGCCAAAGTCCAGTGATTCCATGACAGAGATTCACAGAGATCCTGAAAAACTGTTTCCATCCGCTGCTCAGCTGGTTCATCCTTACAATAGCTTGATATTGGATCCCAACTCTGATAGACATCTAAAGTTTTATAATAGATTTAAAATGTCTAACACAATGACGTAACAGATTATTTTCTCTCAAAATGAAAAAAGCACTTTTTTTATTCAACTTTAAAAGCTTTTGCTATCCAGAGAATAAGGACGAGTTCAAAGGTCAAAATATAATTTTGATCCCTGCAGGGCAACACATTAAACACTTCAAAATAATTACTGCCATATACAAACTTGTCAGTGTCTATAATAGTAAAAATAATTATTTTTACAAAGAACATAATAAACATTGTTACTTTGTCACAAGCATACAGTGTTTGAAAATCCTCACCAGAGGAACAGTTTCCTGCGGGATCAATAAAGTTCTATGTTGTCTTTTTTTTATGTCAGCATAAAATCTTATAACCAAGAACTGTGGTCACTGTCTTCCTGTTTCTTGCTAAAACACATAGAAACTTGAAAAGTTTTGATATGCGATTCAGAATTTATAGAGCAAATGAAAAACAAAGAGGCAGTTTAGCTTTGTTCATCGTTTCTTTTGTGTGCGTTCTTTTGAGTCATGTCTGAAACACGATATGCATCCTTGCATTCACTGTGGGTTCTCTAAAAGTCCCGCATCAAACATCTCGTTAAACAAAACTGAAACGTGTCCAGGTCCACTGAATGAACAAATAAAGTGCGTGTCTTTTAGAAAAGGAGGTGCCAGGCTTGTCTTACCCTCTTCGAAGGAGGACGAGGAAGACGAAGGCTGCTTTTTCGAGGACCCTTTGAAATTATGACGACTCCCCAGCTGTTGGACAGATTTGTCTTTTGGAGATGGTGTGGAGGACGGTACACTGTCTGTCTGAAGCTTTTTATGTTCATCCTTATCGCTGTCCACATCCCAGAGGAAAACAGTAAAGGAGAAGGGGAGCTATCTGATGAGAACGTCCTCGGAGAGCCTGTGGGTTCAGCACCTTTAAACAGGAAACACAATATGAGATTCATTGTAATGAAGTGAAATAATTAAGTTAATTTTGTGTTTTTCACATATTTCATACAATATTAGCTATTAACTATTTTACAAGTAATGAAAAGAGTTTGATTTATGCACGCTTTACTCAGCATTTTTCACTTCCTTCACTGTAAACAGGCCACAACAGTCAAAGCAGAGCCTTATAAAATGTGTTCATAGGCAGCACTGTATACAGTACAGTACTGTAAAGTATGATTTGTCTAAAGTTATACATTTTCATTTATGTCCAGTGCACAACCAGCATTACACACACACCAAATACACTAATATGATGTTCAGTGTTAACAATCTGCTGGATTTATTTATCTTCCTAACACTTAAGAACTTTTCAGTCATCACAGAAAACTGCCATTATACAACATATAACATACTTTGTTAATGTGAGCTTTAATGTGCACACTAAGAAAAGTTACCTGCAGAACTTGTGATATATATTTTATTTTTTCAGAACTTGTGATTAAAGAGCTCAATCAAATTCATTCAATTTATTAGAAATTATTCAGAGATTTTCATTCAGTTTGTTCAAATAAAAACTACGTTTTGGGCATATGTATGAAAATATAACAACAGGTTTATAGAGAATATTTGAACGTCCTGATGGTGCGCAGTAATCCAGGTAGAAAAGTCTAACAAGGTTAAGTCCGGTCCTGCACAGACTCTTTGTTGAAAGTTTATGAAAGGCATCCTGCTGAAATTTGAACCATGGACCGTTCTCTCTGGGAAAGTCATATAGACAACTTCGTGCCACCTTTATGAGCACTAAACAAACTTTAATGTGTGAATCACATGACCACCAATAATACTGTTTTTCCTCTCATTACTTCTTGTACAGATAAGAGGTTTGGCATTCAGTCCCGAGTTGTGGGCTTACTCAAAACTCGTTGAGGTTCTCTATCTTGTGAAAGTGAGTGACATAAGCTTAGATCAACCAGATGCATTCACGTTTTGCAGTGCCAGTGTTCAGTGAACAAGACAATATTTGTACTGGTTTACTATTTTATATGAAAGTTTTTCTGCAGAAGGATACTACGATGCCCTCGAGGGGACATGGGGGACTTTTTTTTACTTTTGCATTCCCTCTCAATATTGTTCTTGTAATCTAGTTAGATTTTTCTACCTAGATTATTAATCATGCGTCAGGACAATCATATTCATCCATCCATCCATCCATTATCTTTACCCGTTTATTCCATTTTGGGTCACGGGGGTCGCTGGTGCCCATGTCCAGCAATCACTGTGCGAGGGGCGGGGTACACCCTGGACGGGTCGCAAGTCCATCACAGGGCCACATAGAGACAAACGAGACAAACAACCATTCACTCTCTCACTCACACCTAGGGACAATTTAGAGTTACCAATCAGCCTAACATGCATGTTTTTGGTCTGTGGGAGGAAACCGGAGCACCCGGAGAAAACCCACGCATGCACGGTGCAAACTCCACCCAGAAAGGCCCCTGGACCGGGGTTTGAACCAGGGACCTTCTTGTTGAGAGGCAGCAGCTCTACCAGTTGCGCCACCGTGCTGCCCACCAATCATATTCAGTATTTTATAAAACAGCTTTATAAAAAGTGTTAACGTTTGAAGGTGTGTTGTATGTAAATAGCATGACACCAGGACTGTTAAGTTAATCCATCATCATCTTTACCCGCTTCTTCCATTTTGGGTCACTAGTGCCCATAAGTAATAATGAATCCAACGTATCAAAGTTATTCATTACGGAGGCCCGGAGGGGACATGGGGGATTTTTTTTCTTTTCCTTTTGCGTTCCCTTGCAAACATTTTTTGCGTTCCCTCGCAGTACTGTACTGTATGTAGTGTTAAGTCACATTGACAACAGCAACAATTGGACAGACACCCGTATCTGAGGTTCATGGAGTTTTGTTTTGAAATCAGTTTTAAATATAAGGATATCCAGTGTGAGCTGCAGTGGTAAAATTAGTTTTACATTGGATGTTTCATGTTCGTGCTCCGTGGATTCAGCGATGGCTTCCTCGTTCGAGTCGACGCAGGCAGTCTGATTTCAGTCTCCTCTCGTTGTATTTTTAATAAATAATCAAAATAAAAATGCGCAATGACTTTGGACTTTTAGGGGCGGAGCTGCCGGATCCGAACAAAGAGTTGCCAGAACAGAACGGGTCAAACTGAGAGAGTTCCCGGACCTTATTCCGGCAGGATCCGGCTCAGATTAACCACTGACGGTGTCTGTTTCATTGTTGCTGTTGTCTGTGAGATAACACTACATATAGTGCAGTATTGCGATGGAACGCAAAAGGAAAAAAAAAAAAATCCCCCATGTCCCCTCTGGGTCTCCGTAGATACAGTTGGCAACATCCATCTGTTATTTTTTTAAATGCTAAAGCTAAACCAACAGTGTGCTGTTTTTCTTTCTGCTGCTCTCTTCTTCAGGGGTCGCCACAGATTTGATTATTTGACTCCGAATGCCCTTGTAACCGGTTCCGTTCTGCATTGTGCTGGTTATTAATGAAGGATTAGACTGTGACACGGTTTCTCTTGGGCATGATTGGTTCCTCCATTTATTCTGACAAGACTGACAAGAATAACAAACACAAAACCACCACGTTATCGGCTGCCTGCTCCAAGTCCTACACAAAAGGAAGGTATATAATAATACTAAAATCAATTCCTGTTACTTTACAATCATGAGTTCACTTAAATATTTACGTTATATGATGGATTTATATATTACAGTGGTGATGATAGTAAAAATGCACTTAATAAATCAATAAATAAACAGGATGTATTTAGATGAAAAATAACCAACTCCCAGCTCTCCCACAGGACACATTACAAAAGTGAAGGGTGAAAGAGCAGCAAATTATTTTAACAAAAACGCAGAAGAAGAAATATAAAGGAGGGGCTCCCGAGCTTAAAGTCACGTTTATATCGACCACAGCGGTTTCTAAAAAGTGTTTACAGTCAGCTATAAGAACAATCCATGTAAAAAAAGACGGTTTGTGTAATTATAACAAAATACAAATACAACCCGGTTACACCCTTCCTGACACAACCTGGGCTCAAACTCACAACCTCAGCCTCAACACTATTATAATAAAAAATGATATTTCATCCTGAGATCATGGCAGCATGGTGGCTCAGTTGGTAGAGCTGTTGCATCTCAGTGAGAAGGTTGCAGGATTAAATCCTGGCAGGGGCCTTACTAAGTGGAGTTTGCATGTTCTCTCTGTGCATGTGTGGGTTTTCTCCGGGTATTCAAGTTTCCTCCCACAGACCAAAAACAGCCATGTTAGGTTCATTGGTAGCTGTCAATTGTCCCTCGGTGAGTGAGAGTTGTTTGTCTCGTTTGTCTCTATGTGTCCCTGTGATGGACTGGAGACATGTCCAGGGTGTCATCAACATCAATGAAGATTCTCATCAGTATGCATACCGCGAGAACCGATCAACAGAAGACATCATCTCCTCTGTGGTCCACACTGCTCTCACCCACAGAAGGACTCCTACATCTATCTGCTCTTTGTGGACTTCACGTCTGCCTTCAACACCATGATCCCCCAAACCCTGATGGACAAACTACTCACACTAGGACTAAGTCCCTCCATTTGCAACTGGGTCCTAAACTTCTTAACAAACAGACCACAGTCTTTTTTTTTTTTTTTACAAAACTTTATCCACTTTACAAACAAGTGTCTGCCAGGGGTATATTAGCAGGTACAAAAGTAATAGTATACAAGTATAGAAAAGAACAATATAATTATACAGTGGTATAAAGGGTAAAAAAAAGTCTAAAGATACAAACCAATCTATTTACAGGAAATATAGATAAATTCACCTTAAGTTAAACAGACCACAGTCTGTGAAGATCCACAACTTCTCCTCCTCCATCATAACCCTCAGCACTGGCTCCCCTCAGGGCTGTGTGCTGAGCCCTCTCCTTTTCACTCTGCTCACATATGACTGTGCATCAACCCATCCAGGCTGTTATATTATAAAGTTTGCAGATGATACAGCGGTGGTGGGATGCATCACAAACAATGATGAGTCCAGTTACAGGCAAGAGGTGGAACACTTGGAGAACTGGTGCAGGAAGAACAATCTTCACATCAATGTGAAGAAGATGAAGGAGATGGTCGTGAACTTCAGAAGGAACAAACACACCTCAGCTGGAGCAACAACACCACCAGCCTGATCAAGAAAGCTTATCAGAGACTCTACTTCCTCAGGCGGCTGAGATGAGCTGGACTGGGAAGCTCAGTCCTCACCTCCTTCTACAGGTGTGCAATGGAGAGCATCCTGTGCTCCAGCATCAACGTGTGGCATGGAGGCTGCACAGCTGCAGAAAGAAAAGCTTTGCAGAGAGTGGTGAAGGCTGCACAGAAGATGTTGGAGTCAGTCTCCCCACCATCACAGACATTTTTGTTTGTTTTTTTCATTTACCCTTTTCTTATACAGGTAGTCTCATTGAGCCATGAGAACTCATTTTCAAGAGAGACCTGTTTAGGGAGCAGATGGGGGTTAAGGGCCTTGCTCAAGGGCCCAGAGTGGGGCGAATGAGGGTAGGGGCAATTGTGGGTGCTTCACCTACCCCACCCACATTTTTGATGTTGTCGGTACCGGGGCGTGAACTGGTGATCTTCCGATCGCAGGCCCACCTCTCTAACCTCTGCGCCACCGCTCCCCCTATATTTACACCTCCAGATGCAGGAAGAGGTCCACCTGCATCATGAAGGACCCCACTCACCCAGCACACACATGCTTTGCCCCACTCCCCTCAGGAAGGAGGTTGAGGAGCATTAAGTGTAGAACCACTAGACTGAGGAACAGCTTCTACACTGAGGCTCTTAGACTCATGAATCTCTAAGCAGAATAATCACTGTGAAAAATCACATCATGCTGCTGCTGATCTGTTTCATGTTGCTGCTGATCTGTATCATGTTATTGTGTTCATGCGTGCTCATCTGCTCACACAGACTCATGTTCATGCTGCTGTTTGACGTATTGTTTTTTTATGCTACTAGTGCTTAGTTTATTTTTAATTAACATATTTCTCAGTTCATATCTTGGTTCTTATTACTGTTTTTCTTTTACAATTTATACTTTTGTTGGATGTACAGTATATATATATATGTAGGTTGAACAAATGGGAGATAAAGTATAAAGTTAGAGAGGTCTGACTGAGATGGTTTGGTATATACAGTAAATGTAGTATATGTCATTTAAAGTAAAAGTAGATTGCACCAGACATTAATATTAAGTTTAATCACAGAGAGGCTGTGGAAACAAAATTCTTTCAGCATCTTTTTTATATCCATTTCTAAACACGACACAAAAGAGATTTTTATGTTGCCTTAATTGAAGTTTATATGAGGAAGGAAAATGAAATGAAGTCGGGGAAAAAACGTTGTTTGCCTGTAGTAATTTTAATTAAAGAACCTGTCCCAACATTTACACCAGCTCCACCTTTCAGCTTCTGTCAGGGCTCTACAACATTTAATTAACAGGACAATGAGTGGTCTCTCTGTGAAACAGAATGAGCTGCATGAACAAATAAATCAGAATTTAAAAGTAATAGTGCACACAACCCTGACTATCAACAACAGATTGAGTAAAAAAATATTTATTCATCCATTTGGAGTTGCTATCTAATGCGCAAAGTGTTTCATGTGTCATCATTTATCAACTGTGTAGTTACTTTGACATGTTTTCATTATTAAACGATAACTAAAACTACTGTAATAGGAGTCTAGCCTGTTTTCAGCAGCTCTCTTAGCCAGTAAGCATTTTGTTTTTACAGTTTTGAATCATTGGTGCTGACCTGTTTTTTTTCATAATATGTACTATTTATTCTGTTGAAAATATTTTCATATTTTCTTTTTAATTTGTGTGGTTCCTGCTCATGAACATCTTGACAGACCACCTGTCTGTATTGTTTGATCTCACTTCCTCATGCATACCTGTTGCCTCTGGAAAAAAGTTATAGACTTTTATTTTAGGTTAATGGCAGAAACAAATGCTGATTTTTTTATTTTTTTATTATTACATTTTTTATTTTTGTATGACAAAAAAAAAGTACAAAGTACAATAACAAATCAACTCTTGTAGTTGTGACTTGTCATTTCACTTTAGGTACAAGTGTCTGAGAGCTCAGTGAGAACATTAGGAAGTGATGCTCATACTGTATGAGCAACATGATGCAGAAAACTGCTTCATGCATTAATGAAGCAGTGCTGCCATTTTTATTATTATGTCAAAGCAAAACGTTCTAAGATGTATTTAGTTAAAAAGATTTCTTACTTTCTTATGTCTTAACTTTCAATACAAGATTAAGATGAAAAAGACTAGAAAGATACATAAATTAACTTTATCTTGTTGAGTAACAAAAGTACCATGTGTAAATCCCAGCAGGTCAATAAACTGAATATTTAAAATGTTATGCATATGTTCCCTTCCCACTCCCACCCTCACCTTAAATAATGTAACTTCAGACATATCTGCACATTCAAAAATAGAAAATGTTCACGTTAAAGGTCTCCTCCCTTCCCCAAGGTTGTGGATCTGTGTCAAAGTTCAACCGAGCTGGTTGATAAACAAACACCTCCAATCAGGACTATGGCTCGGGGGGGCTCTGGATTTTTCTGTGCTACGACCTTCCCTGAAACTCAATGCCTCTATTGGCCCCTCCCTCCCATCAACCTAGGAGATGCGAATGCACCAATGGATGCGTCGCTCACCTGGCGGCCGTGCTGGGACCCTCACACCCTACCCACTCCACACGCATATGTATTATGTCTATTTATGTTGCTTTGCTGTGGTAGATTTTTTTTTATGCCTTAAACTGTGCCCTGTCAAGGGCACGGTTTGAGAGATCTTTTTTTTTAATACTTCTCTCTTTATGTTTTCTTCCCCTTTTCTTATCTAAGCAACATGGGCAGCACATCTTAGAAGCTGCAGCCCCCTGTACACTTGTGTTCATCTTTAGGACGACTGTATGGAAAATAATTATGTTGTACGTCACTGTGCAAGGATAATAAAAGCATTCTGAATCTGATTCTTACATTTCCTCATTTGTTCCATTCACAAAGTGCAGACTTTACATATTTCTTCTTCTTCTTTCGTTTTTTTCCTCTTCATGGGTTGCCACATCCTCCATCCCACTCTGTCCTCTGCATCCTCTGTCCTCACTCCAACTTTTGTAACTTTTCCTGACAGATGCATGTCTAACATCCTTCTACCAATATACCCACTGTCCCTCCTCTGGACATGCCCAAACCATCTCAGTCTGGTCTCTCTAACTTTATCTCCCAGTTGTTCAACCTGTGCTGTACCTCTGATGATCTCATTCCTAATCTTATCCATCCTTGTCTCTCCTAAGGAGAATCTCAACATCTTAATTTCTGCCACTTCCACTTCTTTCTCCTGTCTTTTTTGTCATTGCCACTGTCTCCAGACCATACAGCATAACTGGTCTCACCAATGTCTTGCTGCCATCCTTTTGTCACAAATATGTCCTGAAACTTTTCTTCCAAGTACTTTAAGTCCTGCACTTTTGTGACCTCTGTTCCTTCTAGTCTCACTTATCCACCAGCCTCCCTCTCATTCACACACGTACTCTTGTCTTAGTATGGCCGACTTTCATTCCTACTCTTTCAAGTGCATACCTCCACCTCTCCAAGTTCTCTTCCACCTATTCCCTCTTCTCACCACAGATCACAATGTCATCTGTAGACATCATAGTCCACGGGATTCCTGCCTGACCTCATCTGTTAGTCACAAGAAAGGGTTCAGAACTCAACCTTGATGCAATCTCACCTCCGCCTTGTAGCTATCTGTCAATCCTACAGCACATCTCACCACTGTCCTGCTGTCCTCATACATGTCCTGTACCAGTCTAACATGTCCTGCTGTCCTCATATATGTCCTGTACAATCTAGCACCGTTCTTCTTCATTCTTCAAGCATCCTCTCACCCTCATATATGCTATTGAATATTTTAGTCAAACACATTACTGCCACCTTTCCAAGACATTTCCAAACCTGCACTGGTATGTCATCAAGTCCGACTGCCTTCCTCTTCATTATTTTCAGAGCTTTCCGGATTTCACCCTCACTAATCTTTCCCACTTCCTGGTCCACAGTTTATATGACCTCTACTCTTCTTTCTCTTTCATTCTCTTCATTCGTTAGCTCCTCAAAGTACTTCTTCCATCTTCTTGTCACACTCTCCTCACTTGTTAGAACATTACCATGCCTATCTCTAACAAGCCTAACCTGCTGCACATCCTTTCCAGCCTGATCCTGCCATCTTGCCAATTAGTACAAGTCCTTCTCACCCTCTTTAGTGTCCAGCCTCCCATACAACTCAATATACACCTTCTGCTTTGCTTTAGCCACCTCCCTCTGTGCTCTAAATTGCATCTCCTTAAATTCCTGTCTCCTCTCTTCAATTCTCTCAATGTCATATTTCATTGTGGCTAATATCTTTCTTTAAATAACTTCCCGCACTTCACTATTCCACCACCAGGTTTCCTTATCATCCATTCTCTGTCCAGATGACACACAAAGTACCTTCCTACCTGTCTCTCTAATTACTGTTGTTGTAGTAGCCCAGTCATCTGGAAGATCTTTCTTACCACCCAGAGTCTTTACCAGCTCCTCTCTGACTTCTCAGAAAATTCTTCTTTCCTCAGTTTCCCCCTTTTGGTTTTCTTCTCTGATTTGACTCTTATTGTCTTCTTCACAACAACAGTCATTCTACAAACAACCATCTGATGCTGTCTGACCATAAACTATTTACCTTCCTTCTCTGCATCAAGTCAGCCAGCTCTCTACCTTTGCCTGTCATTGTCCTCACATTTAGAGTTGCAACCCTCAGTCCTGCATTCTTTACTTTCCTCTTCTCCTTCTATCTCCTCCTGACACATTTCCCTCCTCGTGGTCGTTGACTAACAGTAGCACAATTTCCACAGGCATCCTGTTTGTCAACAGCACCAGTGGCCGTCGTTGTTAACCCGGGCCTCGATCGATCTGGTATGGTGTGGTGTGGCTTAGATGAACTCGCACTTTAGTTTTGGCAAAAGTTTCAGGTCGAATGCTCTTCCTGACACAACCCTTACCATTTACCCAGGCTTTGGATCGGCACAAGAGATAAACTGACTTGTGCTGCCTGGTGGATGGTTTGCAGACTTTCTATATATGACGAGTAAAAATAAACTTTCAAAGTATTATTGTTTGTTATGCTTTGAGAAACATTCTTAAAAGGCTAAGAACATAATAACATGCCATTAAAAATTGACCTTAGATGGAATCTGTTAATGCACCCCATGTCTTTTAAACTGCACCACCTGTTTTTATGACAGTATATATGTTTAATGCATGTTTGCTACATCCTTAAAATTAAAAATGTGAAAAATTCCTTGTACGTGTTAAGTTTTTCTTCCTAAATGGCCATGAAAAAAAATTTTAGAAGCAATACTGGTAAATTATTTATCAATGATCAATAATTTCCCAGACTCTGGACAAACTCAACTTGAGTCTGCTGCACTGAGAACCTTCACATCCAGTCACGAGTTGTTAAAATTTTCATAATTTTAGTTTTTGATAAAACAATCTTTTCCCTCAAATTAAGTTAGTCATGATATGAGTGGTATATCTTTTTTCATACATATTTTTTCACTTGGTGCAACAAGCAAGATGAGATCAAAATTTGAAAGAACTGAAAACTGTGACAAAAATACCAGAAAATGTTTAATATGACCAAAAAGCAAACAGATCCAAATCACATTTTGTATAAGTTTTAGTGTTAATGATGAATGTTTAAATATGTTGATTTTTTTTTTCTCAATAACATTGAAAAAGTCATGAATTATCCCAGCATCTATTTGCAAATTTGTTGCTAAAACTTGTAAAATATACAAGTATATTTTATATTATATAGTCTGTACTGGGGCAGCACGGTGGCGCAACTGGTAGAGCTGCTGCCTCTCGGCGAGCAGGTCCCTGGTTCAAACCCCGGTCCAGGGGCCTTTCTGGGTGGAGTTTGCATGTTCTCTCCGTGCATGCGTGGGTTTTCTCTGGGTACTCCAGTTTCCTCCCACAGACCAAAAACATGCATGTTAGGCTGATTGGTAACTCTAAATTGTCCCTAGGTGTGAGTGAGAGAGTGAATGGTTGTTTGTCTCGTTTGTCTCTATGTGTCCCTGTGATGGACTTACGACCCATCCAGGGTGTACCCCGTCCCTCGCACAGTGATTGCTGGACATGGGCACCGGCGACCCCCGTGACCCGAAATGGAATAAGCGGGTAAAGAAAATGGATGGATGGATGGATGGATAGTCTGGACTGACATCATCAACAGCATAACTGCTCACCAGTGAACTTTATGTTCTGTCAGTTCAGACAAACATTAAATAATCCTGAGAGGTAGTATATTTTTCATTCAACCTTTATTTAGACAGTTAAATATAATTAGCAGTGTTGTTTCAAAGCAAAACGGTTACAGGTTTACCTTCCAGTGTCAGTTTGAAGTTTCATGACCCCCCCACCCACACACACACACACACACACACACAGCACCCATGCATGCTTGGGTTTTCTCTGAGTATTTTGCTTTCTAAAGTGTTCCTAGGTGTGGGTGGAAATGTTGTTTGTCTCCATGTGCCCAGTTCACATAGCTAAAAATAATAGCCCTCCTTACAGACTGTGGTTTGTGTGTTTATAAAGACAGTGATGCACTACTGTTTGTTCCTCAAGTAGTTTAATTTGTACTCAGAACTTGTCACACAATCTGTACCAAACTGTTTTCATGTACTTATTCCATATAATGTACTGTAAGGTAAAATATAAAGCCCATAGGGACAACAAAGACACAAAAAGCCTAAATGACTCTCACTCAGCAAGTTATTTTTAAATTTGTCATAATTATTATGATTATTAGAACAAAACGGATTCCAAAAAAGTTGGGACACTAAACAAATTGTGAATAAAAACTGAATGCAATGATGTGGAGATGGCAAATGTCAATATTTTATTCGTAATATAACATAGATGACAGATCAAAAGTTTAATCTGAGTAAATGTAACATTTTAAAGGAAAAATATGTTGATTCAAAATTTCAGTGTCAACAAATCCCAAAAATGTTGGGACAAGTAGCAATAAGTGGTTGGCAAAGGAAATTGAGCATATAACAAACAGCTGGAAGACCAAATAACACTTATTAGGTCAACTGACAACACGACTGGGTATAAAAAGAGCTTCTCAGAGTGTCAGTGTCTCTCAGAAGCCAAGATGGTAAGAGGATCACCAATTCCACCATTGTTGCGCAGAAAGATAGTGCAGCAATACCAGAATGGTGTTACCCAGCGTAAAATAGCAAAGACTTTTAAGTTATCATCATCAACCGTGCATAACATCATCAAAAGATTCAGAGAATCTGGAACAATCGCTGTGCGTAAGGGTCAAGGCCGTAAAACTCTACTGGATGCTCGTGATCTCCGGG
>NC_056518.1:10316703-10321142 GCF_014905685.2 Nematolebias whitei | reverse complement strand
AGATACTTTGGTAAGGCTTCAGAGAAATGCTGCCCCACCCCCTACATTAACTAACAAACATATTTTTTTTTTTTTTTTTTTTTTTTTTAAATCACCCATAAAGCAGAAAAATGTGATCTAAAGTGTCAACTACAGCAGAAATGATTCTGCTTGTCTTTTCATGTAGGGGGTGGGGCAGCATTTCTCTGAAGCCTTACCAAAGTATCTCATGAACATATAGACATATTACATAGCTACATTTTACTGAAACTCTTACAAAGTAATCAATGAATGTAAATCTATTGGGTTTATGGCAAATCAAGATGGCTACCACAGCTAACTGACATGCCAAAATGAGAAATGGTTGTACAGTAGCTCATGGAGGTGAGTGACTGTGTATCAGAGCAGCACCTATTTTTTCACATCTTCCAAAATGAAAACTATTGTTTTGGATCTGACCGACCGGACTTTCGACGCAAATGACAAAATTTTTCCAACAAAGCGACAGGGTCCTGGAGAACCCTCATCTGCTTGGACGACACGCATGCAGCTAGATATATCTCTGGGGGTGATGTGTCCACCTCTGCTGTCAATTGAGGACGGCGAAATTGCATATAATTGGATTTATGACAACAGGTTTCACTGGGCAGCATGGTGGCGCAACTGGTAGAGCTGCTGCCTCTCAGTGAGCAGGTCCCTGGTTCAAACCCCGGTCCAGGGGCCTTTCTGGGTGGAGTTTGCATGTTCTCTCCGTGCATGTGTGGGTTTTCTCCGGGGACTCCGGTTTCCTCCCACAGTCCAAAAACATGCATGTTAGGCTGATTGGTAACTCTAAATTGTCCCTAGGTGTGAGTGAGAGAGTGAATGGTTGTTTGTCTCGTTTGTCTCTATGTGTCCCTGTGATGGACTTGCGACCCGTCCAGGGTGTACCCCGCCCCTCGCACAGTGATTGCTGGACATGGGCACCAGCGACCCCCGTGACCCAAAATGGAATAAGCGGGTAAAGAAAATGGATGGATGGATAACAGGTTTCCTGTTTTTGGAATAGTCTGGATCCTGGTTTATCAACATACAAAGAAGACGACCGCAGCTAATTTGGCCCTTGTCAGGCTGCTGCCTATGTGAAGGTTTGGATCGTGCTGTGAGGACTCAAAATCAGCTGATTTACGAGCTAAACCGTAAGATGGAAGTGATTTGTATCACAGGCCACCTGCGGCTTTGGGACTCATCAGCATGAAATGACCTTGAAGCACTGACCAGTAGAATGCACCCTAATCTGACCATTTCAGATCTTGGAAGAACCAGTACGACTCAAGGCTGACAAGAAAAAAATAGTCTGTCTGAATAAATCAACAATTGTGGATTATCTGAATGTGACTCCCCAGTCGGCCTCGAAACAGGTCGACTTATCAATTTCTCCTGGGAAATGTGTAAACTAAAGAAAAGCTTTGCAACCACCACCCCCACCTTATCAGAACTGTGCCGGCTGACCATCATCTTATCAGGATGATAATTCATGGACCGCCTCGTCATCAAATGCATATGGAACGTGTTCATGAATGTGCTGCTGGCAGAGTGTTTTTGACGTCTTAAATCGCGTCCTGTTAGGACAAGGTGTGAAGAGATCTTTTTTGTAATGCCACTACCCTCTCCTCATGGCTTTGCCCCTTTTTTTATTATGTATTCTGAAAAGGATAAGAAGGCCGCGCTATATAGCAGCAGCTACGTGCACTCCGCCCAGCTTTCGGACGACTGTACGGACATATTCTCGTTGTATCTCGGTGCAATTATAATCAAGCTTATTCTCATTCTCATTCTGATTTGGACAGAGTGAGATGAGAAGGATGACTCACTGTGACAACCCTTGAAACAGGAACAACCAAAAGAAGAAAAAGATTCATGAACTTTTAAATGCAGGCACTGGATGATAATCAGATAAAATGTTGCAAAAAGCATAATTTTGATCTCCTAATTAACTGACTTCAAAGGACCCCGTTAGAGTTAAAATAACATAATAATTAATTTTATGTTTGTTCAGATTTAAAATTCAAAATTTCAAAGTAACTTTTATCAAGATAACTTTTAGTCATATTTGCTGGAACCCTAACTGCGTTGCAGAAATCCTTAACTCTGGGGAAATCCATGTGACTTCCTCTTAAAAAATGTATCAAGAAACAAACACCAAGTCATATAAACCACTTGGATCCAGGAAGTATTGAGTAAAAGAGAACAGATTTTCACGAAACTCTTAAAACGTAATCACTGGATACACATTCACAGCATATTCGCTTCTGGACTCCATTTAATACAGGATATCCGCCACAGCCAAACACAAAATGTTGCACTGTTGTCACTTTTACAGCTGTTCTGCTAAAATGTGGTGTGGAGAATACAGCACACTGTCTGGCTATGCATTGCACAATATATTTGGCAATAACTGTTGGAGTCAATTGTGTCTGTTAGCAAAATATCTCATAACCCAGTTGACAGATTTTAATGAAACAGTCAGAAGATAATCAATGGGTGTATATTTACAATTCAAGATGGCCACCAGCTAATCGACCCTTGCAAGCACAAAAACGACAACAACCCGGTGACCTTTGCAGCGTTGGAGCGGAGGTTTGACGTGGTGGCAGCTGAAATTGATCCGTACTCTGACCACTCACAGATGCTGCGAGATCTTTGTCTAAAACTTTGGCCTGACAGGTGCCGGGCTCAAGGTGCAACAGTCCAATATCCTTCTGTTTTGCATATGTAAACTTGTGAAGGTACTTGTTTTTTGTGATTGATCGAGTACAAATGGCGTGATTTTGATCAGTAACAAAAATGCAATTAATTCAAACATCCATGCATCCTTTCTGAGATAAGGTTTATGAATTGTTCTATTTAATATCTACAGCAGAGTGCACATCCTCTAACATTTTATAGGCCTGTGTTTATTCTGCAGGGGATGGAAAGTGTTATCCAGTCCAACTGAGAGAGGCTCCAGCAGCCATTCAGACTTTAAATAACATGGCTTTTAGTAAATACACTGTGATGGATTTGGGACATGAACGCTGCATGGGTGAGTAGTCTGCAGCCGGGCTGCATTTGAGATGGCTGCTGGGAGGGGAAACATGAGGAGAAACAAGAAAAACGCAACCACTGATTCTGTTAACATCATCTCAAGGATGCCTCCAGCCCCACTTAAGATTTTAGTAACAGGTAGGGTCAAAGAGATGCGTTCACGTCCAGACAAATGAGCATCCGCAGCATAAATGTAGAAGATCCTTGCAGGAGGGCTCTGATTGTGCAGAGACTCCATCCCAGGTGGCAATTAATTTCCAGCTCCCGAGCACTGAAGGTCATCTTAAAACGCGCTGCTTTCTTGGAGACACGCTCATAAAATGGTTGCAGACACTGAAGTTGATGAATAATGGAAAATCACCGAAATGCGCCGCGCGCTCGGACACACTGCAGCTCCGACTGAACGAGAGAAATAACAGAAATGGAAAAGAATGCGGTGGAAATGAGCCGAGCTGATTGAAAGCAAGTCACATTCATGAAACACGGATGAAAACGTGGGTGTAACACCACCCCCCGCAAACAAAAATAAATAAATAAATAAATAAAAATCACTGTAATAATTCACCATCAGTCCATTTTTTTTTTTTTTTTTTTTCAATAGAAGTCAAGTGTTTGGTTTTCCCGTTAAAATCATGGATGCATTTTAACTCACCATCTTAACAGAGCTTCCCTCAGTCCTTGTCAAATACACCTGAACGCAACACGCACGAGCTGCAGACGCGCTCAGAATAATAATAAAAATAGTCAAAATAAAAACGTGTAAGAGCCAGTCCGCTCACGCGTCGTCCTGATCTTGAAAATGATTACACCTAAAGGCTGTGCGGCGCGCGCCGCAGCCTCCTCCCCCCGCACCTCACCCCCACCCCCCGCGCCGCAAACCGACTACACGGACGATGTCTGCAAATGAGAATTAAAATGCACTAAGCAGAAATCAAATGGGCAGCTACCTCGTTGGCCTGCGCATGAAATTCCCAGCTCGGAGTCGATGCTCGGGGATGCGGGATAATTCCCCTGCTGCCTTGCTCATGCGCCATACCTTGCCCTGTTTACCGCTCATCATGCAGCTGCAGGCTGCTGTGAGTGTGTGTGTGCAGTGTGTGTGTGTGTGTGTGTGTGTGTGAAGGTGCTGAACAGTGGCACAGCCTTCTCAGGCTCTGATGGAGCCACACATGTGAAGTTATGATCAACAATAAACCAACACGTGCAGGAATTCAACCAGCAGCCTCCCCTGGGTGTATATGAGGTAATGGACAGGATGTAACACTAATCTGAAGGAGCCAGCAGACCTTTGATAAAAGCATTAAATAATCGTTTACAGGGGGTTCTGGTGGCATGCATCCAAGATGGAGGACACTAAATGAAGGGCTGAGCATTCCTTCAAGGAATCACCCCCC
>NC_056518.1:10258024-10316603 GCF_014905685.2 Nematolebias whitei | reverse complement strand
AGCTCACGGTGGCGGCGCAACTTGCAACCTCTGCTCCCCCCCCCCCCCCCCCCCCAGTGTGTTAGATGTTAATATGAGGGGACAGAGTCAAACCTTTTAAACCACTGCACAAACTTCAGCTCAGCATGACTCTCAGCTACTACCACTCAAAACTTTAGCTCAATATTTGTAAAATCGTCCGAGTTCAACATCTCAGTGTCGGTGAAGACAGCTGTGGAGGCCATGTTGGAATGTGTCAACTCCAAAGGTTGTTTCGTTTAAATCCATCCAGGATATTTGACTAACAGACAGAGTTCACTCCAACATTGAACGAATTTTAAAACCAAATCTGCGATCGGTTAACTCAGACAACATTTAGCTCAATGAAATGGCTAGGTCATGTTTCTGCTGTTAAGGTTGCTGTGGTGCATCTTGAATGAAAATGGCTCCGAACAGTAACCACTTCTACACATTTAACTTACTGTCTGTGAGTTTTAAACATATCCAGCAGTGGCTTTCTGTTTCAGGGACATCCACACTGTAAGTCATGTGACTTGAGTGTTCTCCCATTCATTTCCTATGGGGAAATGTAGCATCTTTGTTAGCAAAATACGTTGCCATGGTAACTCCGATTGCTAATAAAAGTAATAGCTCCCTTCTCGAGATTGAGCAGGTCGTTTCGATATAACTTTTGTGGGGGTGCACGTTGCGGTTCGGGCCGCATGAAGGGAGATGGAAGAAAAATCAAGAAAGATAATGCACGGCCTTGGACTGGACCATCTCAAACTGCTGGTCTGGGATGGTCCAGTCGACTTCCAAGTGATGATGTAATACTTATCAGTTGTGACATCAGCACAAAAGACAAAAACGAGGCAAGTCTTTGTCCAGACTGGGCTAACGGCAAAATGTTTTAAATATATTTTCCAGCTTATAAAACATTCCTGAAAGTGATCAGTGGGAAAGAACACTATCTTAAACGTCTACATTTTTACATGTTTCTTTAGCTATTTGCTGTTTTACCATAAGCACATGTACGTGTGCCGAGCATGTTGGTGTTTGTAGAATTATTGTTTACAAGTCAGACAATTAATCATTTCAAAAATATCAACTTTAAAGTTGGCTGGACTGTCCCTTCAATCACTATTTAAATATGAAACTAGCACAAATAAATCTGGATGTGTATTTATTATTATTAAACTTTTATTTAACAAAGTAGATCTGAGTGAGATTAAAAACATCTTTTTCAACAGAGACCTGGCTGAGACTGGCAGCAGACATCATCAATCATAAAAACACACATGCCAAAACAATTCAAATACATCATGGCAAATAAAAAAAAAAAAGACCCATAAAAATGAGACTAAAATAGAATTCCGTATCAGTAAAACATTTACAAACAAAACAAATTAAGAGCGGCTGTAAGAGAACGTCCAGTCCTTCTGCAGATGATCCAGGCTGGGGGAGCAGCAAACTGTGAACTTAATCAAATTAACTCTTCTTAACGTAGAAAATAAGATTTCCTAGCAACCAAGGATGGAAAGTAAGTGGGAAGTAAACCCAAGATGGCTTTGTAAATGAGGTTATACTAGAATATAATCTGTGGGTGGGTAAAGCAGTCCATCCAACACGGGTATACAGAAGGGGGGGGGGGGGTACTCCATGTGAGTGTGTATAATTTAGAAAGATCAACTAATCAGGATAAGTTCACTACAACCGCAATTACCGTCTTCAATTGCAGCACGGTGGTGCAACTGGTAGAGCTGCTGCCTCTCAGCGAGCAGGTCCCTGGTTCAAATCCCGGTCCAGGGGCCTTTCTGGGTGGAGTTTGCATGTTCTCTCTGTGCTGCGTGGGTTTTCTCCAGGTACTCCAGTTTCCTCCCACAGACCAAAAACATGCATTTTAGATTGTTTGGTGACTCTAAATTGTCCCTAGGTGAGAGAGAGAGTTAATGGTTGTTCAGGTGACCTGACTGACAATTGTTGGATTGTATACCTGGATTATTGGATTATTGAGCATGAATTTAGTTGGTTTTGAACCAGTTTGACATGACTGTCAACAAGGAAGAGGGCCGGCACCAGAGGAGGGGGCGTGCCAAAGACACCATCTTAGCACCAACATAACTGGTTTGTTCCACTTTGGAGTAAGCTGTTTGGGGAAGAATCAGTTTTGTGTTGTGTGTTTCCTGGACTGATGAAGCCTTCTGGATGGAAGGTGAAACGTTTCAGCACAAAAAAAAAAAGAAACTGTCCAGATGACCTGACTGAAAAATGTTGGATTGTATACCTGGATTATTGAGCATGGACATTGTTGAATGGTTTTGTCTCTATGTGTCCCTGTGATGGACTGGAGACCTGTCCAGGGTGTCCCCCGCCTCTCGCACTGTGATAGCTGGACATGGGCACCAGTGACCCCCGCAACCCAAAATGGAAGAAGCGGGTAAAGATGATGGATGGATGCAATTAATTAATATGAAAAAGTTAAGATTGCTTAAGAGCTTCACTTGTTAAAAAAAGGCAACCTTTCAAACTGTAAGAGAGGAAGTCACTGATTCTAGTTTGGGGCTTTGTAAATGGACTGTACTTATGCAGCACCTTTCTATCTAAACAAGATACTCAAAGCTCTACACAACACAATCTGTGCCCTCGTTTACCTCCAACACATTCAAAGAGCACTCTACTACATCTCTACAGAGATAATCTGAATCTGTAGAGACATTCAGACACCGATGGGACGCACATCAGACGCAATGAAGAGTTCAGTGTCTTGCCCAGGGACACTTCAGCATGCGACTGCTGGTGGAATCGAACCCCCAGCTCTGGAAGACGACCGCTCTAACCACTAAGCCACTGCTGCCCCTCAACAGTGGGGCAGCGTTGTCAGTGGAAACGCTTCACACAGAGGGGCCATGGTAAAGTTGTACATCATGAATGAAAATACCAGCCATCCCATAAAGAACGATGCTTGTCAACTGAACAAAGAGCCATATGTACATGAAGCACATTCTTCTGTAACGACTCTGACATTTCTCTTTCAGGACAAAAAAGTGGGCAGATGTTGAACATGCTGCACGAGTCAACAGTTCCACAAAGTCTCAGAATGTAAGAGGACTTCCAGGAGAAATGGCCGAACACTAAAAACAATCAAATTCCACTTCCTGCACAACGAGTTTTAATTTTCAAAGACGTGTTCAAGGCTTTCAACAAACATTAACTGTTAAAAAGAGCAGCTACTTTACAACTTGAGGACAACTGCAGCGAACAACTTCCAAATCTGGAGCTCCTAAACAAATGAAAACTACAGGTCCTTCGCAAAAAATTAGCATATTGTGATAAAGGTCATTATTTTCCATAATGTAATGATAAAAATGAAACTTTCATATATTTCAGATTCATTGCACACCAACTGAAATATTTCATGTCTTTAATTGTTTTAATACTGATGATTATGGCATACAGCTCATGAAAACCCAAAATGCCTGTCCCAAAAAATTAGCATATCATGAAAAGGTTCTCTAAACAAGCTATTAACCTAACCATCTGAATCAACGACGTAACTCTAAACACCTGCAAAAGATTCCTGAGGCTTTTAAAAACTCCCAGCCTTGTTCATTACTCAAAACAACAATCATGGGTAAGACTGCAGACCTGACTGCTGTCCAGAAGGCCATCATTGACACCCTCAAGCAAGAGGGTAAGACACAGAAAGAAATTGCTGAACGAATAGGCTGTTCCCAGAGTGCTGTATCAAGGCACCTCAGTGGGAAGTCTGTGGGAAGGGAAAAGTGTGGCAGAAAGCGCTGCACAACGAGAAGAGGTGACCGGACCCTGAGGAGGATTGTGGAGAAGGGCCGATTCCAGACCTTGGGGGACCTGCGGAAGCAGTGGACTGAGTCTGGAGTAGAAACATCCAGAGCCACCGTGCACAGGCGTGTGCAGGAAATGGGCTACAGGTGCCACATTCCCCAGGTCAAGACACTTTTGAACCAGAAACGGCGGCAGAAGTGCCTGACCTGGGCTACAGAGAAGCAGCACTGGACTGTTGCTCAGTGGTCCAAAGTACTTTTTTCAGATGAAAGCAAATTTTGCATGTCATTTGGAAATCAAGGTGCCAGAGTCTGGAGGAAGACTGGGGAGAAGGAAATGCCAAAATGCCAGAAGTCCAGTGTGAAGCACCCACAGTCAGTGATGGTCTGGGGTGCCATGTCAGCTGCTGGTGTTGGTCCACTGTGTTTTATCAAGGGCAGGGTCAATGCAGCTAGCTATCAGGAGATTTTGGAGCACTTCATGCTTCCATCTGCTGAAAAGCTTTATGGAGATGAAGATTTCATTTTTCAGCACGACCTGGCACCTGCTCACAGTGCCAAAACCACTGGAAAATGGTTTACTGACCATGGTATTACTGTGCTCAATTGGCCTGCCAACTCTCCTGACCTGAACCCCATAGAGAACCTGTGGGATATTGTGAAGAGAAAGTTGAGAGACACAAGACCCAACACTCTGGATGAGCTTAAGGCCGCTATCGAAGCATCCTGGGCCTCCATAACACCTCAGCAGTGCCACAGGCTGATTGCCTCCATGCCACGCCGCATTGAAGCAGTCATTCATGCAAAAGGATTCCCGACCAAGTATTGAGTGCATAACTGAACATGATTATTTGAAGGTTGGCGTTTTTTGTATTAAAAACACTTGTCTTTCATTGGTGGGATGAAATATGCTAATTTTTTGGGACAGGCATTTTGGGTTTTCATGAGCTGTATGCCATAATCATCCATATTAAAACAATTAAAGACCTGAAATATTTCAGTTGGTGTGCAATGAATCTGAAATATATGAAAGTTTCATTTTTATCATTACATTATGGAAAATAATGATCTTTATCACAATATTCTAATTTTTTGATAAGGACCTGTATTTGGTAGGGATGCACGAGATCAGCATGGTATTAGAATGGTATCAGCACAGTATCAGCATGGTATCAGCATGGTATTACCATGGTATTAGCATGGTATCAGCATGGTATTAGCATGGTATCAGCATGGTATAAGCATGGTATCAGCACGGTATAAGCATGGTATTAGCATGGTATCAGCATGGTATCAGCATGGTATTAGCATGGTATTAGCATGGTATCAGCATGGTATCAGCACGGTATAAGCATGGTATCAGCACGGTATAAGCATGTATCAGCATGGTATCAGCACGGTATTAGCATGGTATCAGCACGGTATTAGCATGGTATCAGCACGGTATAAGCATGGTATCAGCATGGTATTAGCATGGTATCAGCATGGTATCAGCATGGTATAAGCATGGTATCAGCATGGTATAAGCATGGTATTAGCATGGTATCAGCATGGTATCAGCACGGTATCAGCATGGTATCAGCATGGTATCAGCATGGTATGAGCACGGTATAAGCATGGTATCAGCATGGTATCAGCACGGTACATTAGTGATGAAGTTAAATATCAGACATTGGCCATTCCATCAAAATAACTCGATATAAAAGGTGCCGTTTTAGCTTGACCACTCGAATGTTGTCATTGTGTTAGACAAAGTAAATGTCATGAATACATTTGACATTAAACGTAATCCAAGTTAAAGTTTTCAGCCCTGTTTGGCATCTGCATTTGGTATCAGACCAAACTGACAAAGACCATGCAGAATAATGTAGTGTTTTAAATCCACAGCAGAGGAAGCTGTGTAGTCTCTATAGAAATTATCAGTATTGGTTATCAGCAAAATAAGTTTTAACATATCAGCCAAAAATCCAACATGGTGCACCCTAATATTGGACATCAAGATGCATTACTGAGCCTTCAAGGTGATTATCTTCTTCTAATTCCGTCTTCTGTGATGCGAGGTGGTCAGCTTCACAATTTAAAAGTGTCTACCTTAAAAAGCTCTTGGGAGTCCGAGCGGTTTTTTTTCCAAGTTTGCAACTTTTGGCTGATTCTGACCTGAAAGTAAAATCTGATTCAGTTTCATCTGATGTAAAACCAGTTCACGTGCTGGTTTATGAGCAGGCCCACTTCTGTACATGACCCGATGCTGTGAAGAACATTCATATAAAATACACATTTGTGCTTTGGATTATTCAACGAGTTCCATCTTTCCGACAGGTCTGTTGTTTTTCCACCATCAACATTTAAATCACACGTTGCGAGCGCTCACCATCACCTCCTAAATTCAAATTGAACCCTCAACTCGCCCTCATTCTCTCCTGAATTCTTCGAGTCAAAATATGACGAGCCGAGCACGAGTGTGAAACTTCATGTCAATAAGTTACCGAGCAACGAATGGAAAGCCCTAAACCGTTTGATACCAGCTCACCTGACCTCCGAATGCTTTCTATCAAATCTCACAATGTGCCAGTTCAAAAATGTGGACTATGTTCAAAATGTGTCAACGTGCAACCAAAAGAACTTCCATTATCTAATCGGAGACTTTATTCAAGAGATTCGTGTAAACGCTTTGTCACCATACATTCAGAACTACTGCAACAAGAGAAGTATTTGCCTCGTGTTTTAGTATTTTATGATCTAAACAGCCGTCAGCTGTTTGCACCATCATGTGACATGTTTATCTTTCTGACTGCGGTGAAGGTGAAACAGAAGCAACTTGTCTTTTTCTTGAATTATCTCCACTGGTTTGCTGTAAATGTATAGGTGGTTTCCTAAAAGTAGCAGATCACAAAGACAAAAAAAGTCTTTCAGCTTCAGCTGTGATAAATCAAGTTGATTATTTCTAAATTTAACAAGTAATTAACAGTAGTTTACTCAAGTGCAAGAATCCTCATACATCACTGCAGCCAAAATGAGGATAATGAAGCAGTCATCATCTGCACTGTGGCATTACAAACCATTTACATTTTCATAAATATTTTGCAGCTTTGGTGCATTTTGCAAATAAAACCTTTTTCAGTAGTACATCCTTATTAATGAATGTTTGCTTTGATCACTCCTGCCATCTTTGTCGCTCACCGCCAAATATGGCGGCCCATTTGCGAGTTATCTCCAGGTAGATTGTCGGCTTGTTGGGTAGATAGTCCAAGTACACAGTTTGGCTCGTTTTAGGAATCGCCGCTTCAATCTGTGTCCCTTCGTGCCACTCGTTAAAAGACGTTATGGAGATAAAGTCCGGCCTGGTCTCCAATGCTGCGCTCAGAGAGGTTTCGTAGTATTTGCCATTGATGCGGTTTCGAGTGTTCTGAAAGTTCCACGGTCGAACGCTCGTGTCGATATATCCCGGACCCACGCTGGGAATGAAGATCAGGTTATTGTCTTCACAGAAAGCTTTAACGGAGCCCCAGATGCGCTGAGTGGAGCCGTAGGAGAACCCGTTGGTGGCGAAGTATGTGTAGACGCCATCAAACCCCGCGGTCAGGATGTCCATCTTGTGCTTCTCATCGACCAGCAGTGCTATGAAAATGGCGTCGTACGGAGTATCCCTGATGCTGCTGCTCTCCGTGTGCTTCAGCAGCTTAGCCCACTGCTCCGAGTTCATCAAATACGAGTCGTATACGTAAAAAAGTGGAAGAAGTTTGCCAGTGTTTGTCCGGTACTTGAAAAACGCTGGGTGCTCTCCGTATCTGAGGAGAAAAGATAACCACAGTTAAATAGACAACACAATACTTCTGGGTGGGATTACAGATTCATAAAACAATATTTCTGGGTGGGATTACAGATTCATAAAACACAGTATTTCTGGGTGGGATTACAGATTCATAAAACAATATTTCTGGGTGGGATTACAGATTCATAAAACACAATATTTCTGGGTTGGATTACAGATTCATAAAACACAGTGATACTCACTTTTCAATGACGTATTTGACATTAGTGAACATGTTGACTTCATCTCTTCCTCTGTATGGCTCAATGTGAAAAACAACCTGTAAACATATATCAGGTAAAACACAACAAATGGTTATTTTTCAAAACTGTACAAAAACCTTACCTAGGCCTGTCATGAGAATACATTTTGCTGGGCGATTGTCTCAGAAATTATTGCGATAAACGATAATATTGATTGAAATTTGACAATAATTAGTAATTATTGTCAAATGTAAGAAGAAATGTTGGTTAATTTGTTTTGAGTGCAGTACCTTTTTGGCCACTGAATGGCAGTATAAGATTGTTTGAACCAAAGGATGGATAGTGAGGGAGCGAGCAGCGTGTCTCTAAGAAAAATGAGAGGGAGGCCCCTTGACATGACATGGGCTGTCTATCTTTTCTTTCTTCAGTTCTCAAAATGGCGGACGCTAGGTGTGGTTTGAATTCTTTAGCATAGCATTTTTCGCACAAAGTTTTTAATAAAAAAAAAATCAGTAAACAAGTTCTCAGCTTCTTTTTACAGAGAAAAACAACTTTTTCGATGAAGGCACGGGTTTCAACCATGAATTTTGGAGCTTTGACAAGACAAAGGTCTTTTTCCCCCGAGGTTTACCTGTTAGCTTAGCTCGTAGCTTAGCTGCTTTTAGCGATTCAAAAACGAGATTTTGGATGTTAAAATGGATTTTAAAGAGAAACAAGCAAGGGAGGGGTCAGTGAAGAGCACTGGAGTTGAACCATTTGTCATCCAGTGTCTTCAGTAGAAAGAGAGACACGAAGAAACAATAAGGCCGATAAATGAAAATTATCGATCTCGTTTTCATTTATCGTGTGATTAATTGATTTACTGTTTATTGCGACAGGACTAACCTTACCCCAATAAAGCAAGTGTCAAGGTTCAAGGAGATGTTACTGTCATTTGTGTAACATGTGGTACATGAGATGGAATGAAACTGTGTACTCAAGGTTTGTTTATATATATATATATATATAATATATATATATATATATATATATATATATATATATATAAACTCTTTTCAGAGCAACCAGATATCCACGACACGCTGGACCACATCCTGCTATGACAGGACAACCGCAGTCTGACGGTGATGACCGTGATCAAATGGATCAAATGTCTGAGAAAAAGAGATGAACAACCAGAATGTGCGACAGCTTCAGTGGACAATTCTTAAACAAATATTTAATATTTTCTCTTAGTCCTTTTCTGACCACATTACAAGATCTGATAATATGTCACATTCTGTGATCCAGTCACTGCAGCGGTCACACTTCCACATTTCGTCAAAGATTTTACCTGGATTATTGAGCATGAACTTTGATGTTTTTCGATTATTAGATCTCATACCATAAAACACTGGACATTAAAACTTACTTTCTTTTGAGATTTGTATTATAATAAGAAAAGCAATATTGTATTTCAGTTACTTTTTAAAGAGGTTTTTAATGTTATCTACCTTTTTCATTTTTTAACTCAGTCTGCTTTATAACTATGAAAATGATTTTCTGTATAAATAAATATGTAAATATCAATTTATTTATAAAGTACATAAAAAAAACAAGTGTTGACCAAAGTGCTTTACAGTTTAGTCAAATTAAAATGAAAACAAGAAAGAAGAACAAGAAAATACATCTTGTGTCACCAAGAACACACAAGAAAGTTAATAAAAATCAGCTCTAACTGGTTCTCAAGCTCTGCCTGGATCAAACACCAGGGAGAAAAGGTGCGTCTTCAGCAAATATTTAAAGTCTCAGCAGTTTTTAAATACTCAAATGAACTCTTCTAGTTTTGGAGCAGCAACCACAACGGTCCGATCACCTTTCACACCGTGCAGGAGACTCAGCAACAGGACCAGCATCACAAGGATTCACATCAGAGTTAAAAACGTTAAAAACATCCTGAGGTCTGTGACTGTTGTTTAAAACCACGTTGGATAAAAAGCAGCTTTAACAGCTCTCTGAGAAGTGAATGTCTTTAAAGATGTCCAGGGAAACCTGCAGTCTGTCCTTACTCTTTTCCTCTCAGCTCGTCTGCACTGACGTCTGACAGCGCAGATGTTTTGTTCAGCCATGACTGAGATGACTTTGACCGTTTCATTTTAAGTGGAGCAACAGAGTTCAGAAGGTCATGTAGAACTAAAAAGACCCGTTAACTCGTCCACACTGGACAGAGAGCGGAACTGAGGGTTGCAAGAGACCAAGTCCTTAAAACCAGTGGAGAAATGCAGCGCGGCGTCGGAATTAAATGAGCGTGCAGAACGCACAGATGATCCAGCCCATTCCTTCCTACCAGAGACCAGAACAGGTAGATGGTCCGATAAAAAAAGTTCCACAGTTGACACATTTATTCCATAAGACAGCACAAGGGCCAGTGTTCCCTTTTTCATGAGCGGCACCAGCGACGGACTGCGTGAGATCAAGTCAATAATGTTCATAAAATCTTTGACCAGCCTCACAGCAGACATGAATGTTAAAATCACCAACTATTAATATCGTAGCATAAGTCCCGTCATTAAATCTGTAAAATGTATTAAATCCTTGCTGTATTCAGGTGATCGGTTGATTAACACATTGGCCTGAGTTACACTTTTTTGCACTTAATCTGAATGTCAGTTAGTTAGGCTTTGAATCAGACATTGGTGCTGAAGAAAATGTGACCATGATACGAACCTTAATGTGATATTTATGTGCCACCTCGAGCAGCAAAGGCACGATGCTGTCTATAGGCTCACCGTTGTCATCATTAGTTGACGGAGGATACCAGGAAACAGCGATGACTCCTGAGAAATTTATTTAGCATAAAACACTTTTAAAAGCACTGTCCAAAAACTGAACGAATTTTACAAACTTAAAAAAAACATTTAATTCCTCCACAATAATTTTACTCATTATAACAAAATGTATTATATGCTGCTATAAAATATTAATTTGTAATGATCTCATTAATTCTGCTCGAGTCATCAGAAAACGTATAACAAATTATTTATATCAGCATTAAAATATATGCCTAATGACTTTTAGTGATATATGATTAATATAATCTTTTAAGTGGCATCTGTGGCTCATTTCATTTCTACATTTTCAGTCATTTTTTTTTACACCCATTTAATCACGACACAAAAAAAATGTTAAACTCCAAAAAAGGCAGTTTTTAATAACCAACAGTTCGAGTCACTCATGTCTTACCGATAGCTGCTGTACGCAGCTGCTGCATATGAGCCTCCAGAACAGAGGGGTCCCTGGAACTGTACGGTCCTAAAGAGGGGTAAAAGTTGGACCCAATATCATCAGGAGGGCTGTGCCTGCCTTGTGGGTAACCCTGGGCCACCTTAGCATCCCAGTGTGGCAGCTGTGGGTGGTCCCAGTGGATGTATTTGCCATCAAACTTGGGATTACCATACCATACGTAGTAGAAAGCATGGAGATAGTAGTTTGGGGGAGGAAACTTCCTGAGCGTGGCTTCCAGCTCTGCATTCCTATTTGACTCAGCAGCGTCGTTCATTCTGGTCTCTTCAGATGATTTCTTGCCGTCTCTTTGGATCTGTGGATCATTCCTTTGGTCTGGGATCACCCTAATGTCTCTTGGGTTGTAGAGAGAAGGACCCTCAGGTGTGAGAGCCTTCAAAATCAGGGTTATGATGAGTAGGAAGGACACCAAAGCAACAGATCCAATGCAAGTTTTGAACCTAAACCTGGCCATTCTTCACTCGGCTTGAAGCTTCCCATAGTTCATTGTTGAAGGAGCAGCGTGGGGCTGATGGTGGGCACATCAAAGCTCGGACTGGGACTTCTGGTCAGCCTGGAGGTTTGGGATTACAACACAAGTGTGAAGCAACACGGTTTGCGACTCAAGCAACAAATCTTCTTCCACTTTTTGAGTAGATAATGAATTAAACACCTCTTGTAGCTCAAGTTTCATCGATGCACCAAGTGAGTTTTCTATTAAAATGTTAAACATTTAGCAGCAAAGCACTCAGCACCAGCAATAAAATGTTAAAACAGTCGACTGATGTTGCTTTAACTGTAAAAAGTCGACAAAAACAAGTAATTAAAATGGCTGGCATGTTACACTTTGTAATGCAGTTACCTCTTTCTGTAATTATTTCCTGCTTAAGCTAAACGGTAGCACACAAGGTAACATTAGCTACCGGAAATTCAGAGTTGTAAACAGCAAACCAGACAAGCACACTTTTAGCTTCCAAAACATAGCAACTTGCTTGTGTCTATAAAATACTAATAATTGTAACAAAGATAAAACATGCTCAGTTCTAACAGCTCAAGCGGGCTTTTATCAATTATTTAGCTGAAAGTGGTACAGAATGAGCATTAGCGTTAGCTTACACTTTTGCTTCAGACAGCGTTCGTCATAGCATTGATCTTAAAATACGTCACATGTATTGTCAGCTGGCTGTAACCCATCCAACTACTATAGAAATCTGATGTCCCGCTGCTTCCTCAAAAGTCAGCTACGTCGCGGGATTTATACTGAATCAGTCACACATACTGCCCCCATGCGGTCGGAAGGTGAATCGCATCGTATTTGTACAGTTGGTTTAAAATGTACATTGTTTTTCCAAGTTCTCTTTGCAGCAATGCCTTAACTCAGAACTACAACCCAAGTAAGTAAACCAGTATACAAATTGTTTTTAACATTATTATACTTTATTTTCATCAATTACTTGTAGCTCAAATTTAGTGAGCATTTCTTGTTTTAAAACATAACAGCAAAGCTTATAATACTTTATAGATTGAACGTTTTTAATATTAAATGTTTTTAATTACGGACATCACCATTTTGAAGCACGTTAAAATTATTTCAATACAAACTCTAGGCTGAAATTCTCTGAGAATGGTTCCAACACAATCAAACCATGATTAAGACAGAAAAACATTTCTTTATATTGATTACTACCGATGGTGTGTGGTGAATGATGATGTTCATATGGACCCTGAACAGGATGGACATGTTATGATGTATAGAGGAGTAAAAGTAGAGTTTGGCATAATCTGGTTCTTCCTCTCAGAAAAAGCTCAATATTGAGTTTTCAGAACCTCATCAGCTACAATCTCCTCCTTTTGAAAGTGGCACTGAGGGTTCTCCTCATCTGGATCCTGCCTTACCTCGACCCGGCAGCTCCGTTTCTCCTCCGGCTGCTGGTCCTGTTTTTGTATTCACGGCTGACTCATGATGGTCTGAGATGGGCTAAGAAGAAACTGAGAGGTCGAGCTTCAGAAAATGATGCACAAAGTTGACTGAGCCCAACAGAGACCTCATTTTACATTGGAATTAAAATCTGTATCAATAATGTGAATGCAGGAGAACTTAACAGCCCATTTATGCTTAGGTTAGTAAATTATAATCTCTATGTAATGACAAGTTATTGACATTTTTAATGCACTTGTTCAAAAATACACCAATACTAAGCAGATATGGATTGTCAAATAGAAACCCTATAAGAGCTCAATATTATTTTCCCAGAATTCACCAGTAGCCTCTTTTTGTTTGTCATCTTAAGTTCCAGGTGATTCACATATTCTTTCTAGCCATTTTTTTGTGCACGTGTTACCGTCAGGCATTTGATCTGGATTAGTTTGGACGTGGTAATACCAGGGCTTTGGCAAGCAGCTTCTTGTAGCTACTTATTGATGGTTTAAGACGTAAGAAGTGCAAAAGCCTTGTAACCTTCGATATGGTAGTTTTGTCAACATGCTCTTTGTTTACATCTGTATTGTGTGTTTGCAACAAGAATGTGCAGAATCTGTAGAACGAGTAAGAGGTTTGATCTATTTTCATCTACTTTGCTGTTTGAAGTTATCTTGGACTATATATGACTTTTCTTAAAAGCACGTTCACCACAAACCGTATTTTTCGGACGATAAGGCGCACTTAAAATCCTTGAATTGTCTCAAAAATCGACAGTGAACCTTATAATTTGGTGCGCCTTAATTCTGGTTGTGCTTATGAACTTCAAACAGATTTTATGAGGTACACTTCGCTCAAAAATCTGTCAAAATGAACTTTTCACGTAATCCAACAATTTTCAGTCAAGTCATCTGGACAGTTTTTTTTTTTTTTTTTCTGAAACGTTTCACCTTCTATCCAGAAGGCTTCATCAGTCAAGGAAACACACAACACAAAACTGATTCTTCTCCCAAACAGCTTACTCCAAAATGGAACAAACCAGTTACGTTGGTGCTAAGATGGTGTCTTTGGCACGCCCCCTCCTGTGGTGCCGGCCCTCTTCCTCGTCGACAGTCATGTCAAACTGGTTCAAACCCAAAAAAATCCATGCTCAATAATCCAGGTATACAATCCAACAATTTTCTAAGCACCAACTTTTTGGTTTTGAACCAGTTTGACATGACTGTTGACGAGGAAGAGGGCCGGCACAAGAGGAGGGGGCGTGCCAAAGACACCATCTTAGCACCAACATAACTGGTTTGTTCCACTTTGGAGTAAGCTGTTTGGGGGAAGAATCAATTTTGTGTTGGGCGTTTCCTTGACTGATGAAGCCTTCTGGATGGAAGGTGAAACGTTTGAGCAAAAAAAGAAACTGTCCAGATGACTTGACTGAAAATTGTTGGGATTGTATACCTGGATTATTGAGCATGGACTATTTTGGTTTTCGCTCAATGCTTCTTATAAACTGGTGCTCCTTATAGTCCAAAAAATACGGTATTTACAGCTTAAAAAAAAAGAAAAAAAGAAACAAACATGCTATAGGTTGATTTAGTATTTTATAAAATCACAAGTATTGTGAGGCCCAAAGTTTTTTGTCTTTACTTTATGGAAATAAAATAACAATAACTTCAGTAACTTTGTGTTTTATTCATTTTATTGACTTCAAAACAAACTTGTACAACCTGCTAAACAGCTTTTAGTAACATCCTGTTTCTTGTCATCAAGATTATTAATTAAGCTAATTAACATAAACTGATAATAAAGAATGCAACAACAAAAATAAGGATGGAGAATAGAAAACGTCTTCACTATAAAAGAGCAGCAGAGACTGAAGCGCACACCAACCAGAATGACTGCAACCTTGGGTGAGCAGAACAGTAAAGGACACATTTTATTCTGGTAAGTAATGAAAACTTCGTCCTGATTTATGAGAAAGGATCAATAAAATGTGGCGTACCCTGTTTTTTTACGGCAGCGCTGCATGTGTACACTGGGTGGTGGAATAGTCACAGAGAAGCTAAAACGGGGTCTTCCACCCACTCCCTCCTCTGCTGGTTTTCACACACTGTACCTCAACGGACTGGGAGGCGAGAGGGGAACATGGTGGTTATTTCTAAAAGCATCATATCACAACAAACACTTTAGATATTAGCAGTTTTACGAGGCTCTTTTTTTGTGCTGCTGAAGCGTGGCGTCAGATCAGCGTAATCAAAACCGTTACTCGTCGCTTTATTACAAAAAGGTTCAACCAGAGAAACGTTCCCAGTGAGAGAAAAGGTCGCCAGCAGCAGTTTCAGTGTGGGAGTGGAGTTAGAGGAGAAATCGATGCTCGGAGCGTGTTGTGTTCACCGCGTCTGAACACGTTCAATCTGTTACAAACCAGGACGTGCACTTTAATCGGAATACACTTGTGCACAAAAATCACCAAGTGCACGGCGCATGCTGTAATCTGTTGAAAGTGGGAGTTGTTTTTAATCTGTGAATTCAGCTCTGCACTAAACTATATTATCAAAATGAGACAAACATGAAATATCTTCTTTTTTTTTTTTTGAGAAGTCAAAATAAAGTTGAATTTTTGTTTATTACAGAGACAAGAAAATAAAAAGGTTTTCTGTAACTTGGTCACATTGCCCCCACGACACAGAAGGCTTTTCTTTACACAACACTTCAGAAAACCTTCGATAGCACTGGAAGGAAAACCACCAAAATGATTGTTAGAAAATAAATCTGAACACAGGCAAATTAAAAAGTCAAAATAAATAAACAGATTGACACGTCGAGCTTATGTACACATACACATTAAGAAAGGTGTTTCTGATTAGCCTCGTCTCTTCAGGGGGCGTTACAGGGGCTGCCATGACGGCAAACCAGGAATGAACAAAATGGGGGGGCGGGGTGCTGCAGCTGCCAGTTCACCTCTTTTTGGGGGCTTGGGTGGTGCGGGGTGGGGTGACAGGCCGACCAGAGTTGACACCACCATACTGGTACTTGGCCTTTTTCTCCGAGGGCTTCAGGATCTTAAAGACAACAAGTACGACACGTGAGCGAGCGTTTCTATGGCGACGAGTCCGTCCAGAAAAACAACGTTTAGTTTGTTTAAAATCACCTGGAAGGAGCACATGAGGGATTCATCGACACTCATCATGCCGCCTGCATTATCAAACTCCCCGCAGTAGTTTGGAGCAGAGAAAAGCGTGACCAGTTGGCGTTTGGCAAAGAACTCGTATCCGTCCTCCACAACCTGTTTGAAGACATAAAACAGCTAAATAGTAGCTGAAAGTAGCTGAAAAGAAGTTTAAATTTGCACAAGGAAGCTGAAAGCAGCTGAACCAGAACAAAAAGAGAAAGGAGCAGCAAAAGGTTGTAAACAGATCTAAAGATTTGACGGATGTAAAATGAGCTCAATTCATTTTCTATGAGGAACAAAATGGCATAAAGGGCTAAATATTTAAAAAAGCTAAAGATGCACCAACGCCCAAATTCATAGCAGGATTGTCCTGAAAGAGCTGAATGTTTTGATTTATGATTTGTTGAACTAGTTAAAAAACTAGAGGACGAGAATCACGCTGAAGCTGGACCACAACAGTGTTGAGCTCCGCTCCTCGTTACCTGGTGGGCTCTGCAGATCAGGTCCAGGTCATGCCGGTTTAGGAACTTGCTGACCACATCCGCCCCAAACGTGAAGGAGACCCCACGGTCGTTCTCCCCCCAGCCTTGCACATCCTTATCAGGATCTGACCACAGCAGGTCGCACAGCAGACCTGATGGGACACACGGGGGGAGTATTGAAAAGGCATCATTACCAGATGATGGTGAGAAAACACAGAACTGCTGATATAAAAGTTTTCAGATCAGGAAGAGAAATGCTGTTTTTTTATTTTATTTAAACTAAACGTTTTTCAGGCAGAAATCCAGACAGGGTGAAGATACTCAGGACTGAGTACGAGTATTCTCTAAAAGTACCGTGTTTTCTGCCGTAAACCTCGCACCGCCCTATAAGTTGCATCACTCCAAATCTGTCTAATAAAGTGGAAACATTTATAAATACGTCGCATCTATTATACATCACCGCTGACGCGTCGTATTTGTTACACGTCACCGCTGGCAGCACGGAAATGTGGGCCGGTGTTGTGTCAAAAATCGATTGGCTGCCAAACGGTGGCCGCAGGAACGTGCACGGGAGGAGGTTAACAAGAATTTAACAAGAGAAACACTTAATTATTTGTTTGCTTGACATTATAGTAAAGGTGTGTCTCAGTTAGGGATGCATGATATTATCGGCATGGTATCGGTATCGGCCGATATTAGCGTTAAATTTCAATATCAGACGACGGCTATTCCATTAAAATACCTCGCCGATATAAAAGACGCTGTTTTTTCCTGCAGCAGCAGCACAACGTGATGACGTCACGTGCGCCTTCCCAAGCTCACGGCGGAGAGTAATATTCAAAATGTCGGCGGCGTGGAAGTTTTATTTTTCATTAGTGAGGATGTCGGATTCCAAAGATTTTTGGACTACGTTGAGCCTCGCTACATCGTCCCCAGTCGGAGATATTTTTCCGACGTAGCCGTACCCGATATACAAGCCGTCACTTCCGACATCACGGAGAAGCTAATAGCCAAAAGCACTTGGTGAGTTTTACCACAGACATTTAGACGTCGTGTTAGCCCCGTTAGCATGATTGGTCTTACGGCACAATGGATAGACAAAAACTTTGATCTTAAAAAGTCTGTCCTTCATGCACAGGAGTGCAGAGGATCCCACACTGCAGCTATAGGAACCTGGAACAAGCCTCCACAAGTGAAACTGCATCGCAGGTGACTGATGCTAATAAATAACATTTAACACTTTTCATTTAATATAAGTCAAAGTGCTATGAATATGGCTGTTAGTGAATATAGGTCACCAGCTCTTACAGCTGTTGCACAATAGTTGTAGTAAATAAGTCTAAATAAGATGCTATGTTCTGACAAAGGAAAGTACATAAAATATTGGTATCGGCATCGATTATCAGCCAAATAAGTTTTAACTTATCAGCATATCGGATATCGGCCAAAAATCCAATATCGCGAATCTCTAATCTCAGTTGAACTTTTACTTAATAAATGCACTTCAATGGTCAAATCAGCTTCATTTCACTGGGGTGGAAAAGCGAATTGAAGCTGATTTGACGGTTGCTCCAGGCAGATGATGGTGGCAGAGTATGGCAAGCCGAATGCGTCATTAATAGCCACTTTTACCTATTACATGACACAACAGCATGCCATACAGGTAGAGTGCCATCTACTGACTGAAAATGGTAGTGTTCCATATTTTCAGTCAGAATGAATGAAAACGGTCATATCTCAGCCAAAAACTGGTTCATAAATATGGAAAAATCCATAAATAAGTTGCTTTGGCGTATAAGTCACAGGGCACGCAAATTATGCAAAAAGATTGCGACTTGTAGGGTGAAAAATATGGTACACCCAGACTCAAGCTGTACCTGTATCTGGGACGTCTGTTGGCCTCATGATCCTGCGGATCTGCTCCATGGACTGTAAGTCAGGAGAAAGCCCTGAGCAGAACACACAGACATTACATTTGGTTATAGAGATTACATTTACACACATTTTAAACCACAGGAAGAACACTTTATAATTTAGATTTCTAGATTCGTGAACAGGTTTAGCCCCTCACCTCCATGGCAGCAGAAGATCTTCTCATCAATAATTGCAGCAATGGGGAGGCAGTTGAAGCAGTCTGTGAATGTCTTCCATAATTTAATGTTGAACCTCCGCTTGCCTGTAAACACACAAACACAGTTTATGAAGCGAACACCGTACACTTCAGAGCAGTCGTGTAAACATACACACTCTCTGAGCGAACGTACACTCATCATAAAAGCCATAAATGCGGTTGATTGAGGCACACTCGTGGTTGCCTCTGAGCAGGAAAAAGTTCTCCGGGTACTTGATCTTGTAGGCCAGCAGAAGGCAGATGGTTTCCAGAGACTGCTTCCCTCTGTCCACGTAATCACCCAGGAACAGGTAGTTTGCCTCTGGAGGGAAGCCGCCATACTCGAACAGCCTCAGAAGATCGGTGTACTGCCCGTGGATATCACCTGAGAAAGAACATGAGATCCATGAAATGTTGAGAGCAAATACATTGTATATAAGTAAGATCTCAGAAAGTGAACGACTGCGGAGTCAAAACCAGTTAATCCAGGTTAAACTCAAAAACAAAACACACAAACTCGCTTTAATTTTAGCATCTCTCTCAGGATTTAGGGTCAACCTCTTCTATCTCTGACATGAGAAAAGCAGATGAGCTGGAGTTGCACCCGTCCTCTGCAGGGGGGAGTCGTTTCATCGCCCGGTCAAGACCTGCTTCTTTTTATATCTTCCTGCTCCAACTGAAGAGTTGCTCTAATTTCAGCTAAATGCTCCAGACACAGAAGACTAAAAGGAGCCATACCACAGGACAGTAAGAACCATCTTTACTGTGGCCAAAAACAAAGCACATTTATATACGAGACAGTACAAGATACTGACAAATACAAATGAAAATAACTTCCAGTCTTTATTTATTATGAAGCTGTCGGGTCCAGAGTTTAAAATGACCAACAAACATGTTTAATGTTAAGCTCACAGGGCTGGTAGACAACATGTCTTTCTATTTTACAATGCCCAGCAGCAGTATGTGCACCAAACCAAACCACAGCTGGCACCAAAACATGTGCAACTGAAGGCCAAACCTATTTTAATTTGCATCCAAGGACACAAAAGCAAACCTCTGTTTTGGAAATAGATGATTTAATGAACAGTTCTGGGTGTCTGAGATCCACTGCAGTCTTCCACTGAGAGTTGTCAAATGCCGTAGAAAACTGATTTTTTATTTTTTTATTTTAAAGCCTGGACATACACGCCTTTTCCATCAGAAGTAACTTCATAGAAAGCTGCTAGTAGAGAATCCCCCATGTTCAAAAATAAACACTTCTTTAAGCACATACCGTACAAGGAAATCAGGCTGCATCACAAATTCACTCTGTTTTTAAAATCTTCTTTTTACAAGATGAGTACTGTTAGAAAATGATTGGGCTGATCTGCACCAAGCCCTAACATGTCCACGATCTATTTATGTCAAATATGTATGTTTTCATTCAACCTTTATTTAAACAGGTTAATCCAATTGAGTCTCGAGGACTCATTTACAAGAGAGACCTGATTTGAACAAAGAGTGATGACAACAGTGGACAACAAGAGACAATCATAAAAGAGGCATACAGATGTTTTTCTTTTTTAATTAAAATAAGATGCCAAAAAAAAGTAGCGAAAACAGCTGGATTATAAGGCGATGTAGAAAACTAAAAACAGGAACATGTGTTGAGTTGGTTTTTGCCATGAACTTAGCAGAAGCCACTTAGAGAGGTCAAGGTCGAGAGCTTCAGATCTTTTTGTAAGATATTCCAGGAAACGGGAGCGGAGGAGGAGAAGGTCCTTTTGCCTATTTCAGTCCTCATTGAGGGAACACTGCAGGTAATAATGTCCTGAGAGCGCACGCTGTAGCTGCACTCACACAGAGACATGTAGGAGGAGATGTATGAAGGCAACAGACCAAGAAGTGATTTAAAGATGAAAATGTACCAGTGAGAGAGTCTGCGTGAAGTTAATGATGTCCAGTTAATACAGGGTGCAGTGATGGGTACGGTAGTTCAAATTCAAAAATACTTTATTAATCCCAAAGGGAAATAATTTGTTGTTGTAACTCGTTATCCTCATTTCATTAAGAGATGTTATAGATACTGATGGCTGTAGACAGGAAGGATCTCTTGTAAAGGTCCATCCCACAGTGGATCCTAAGAAACTGGCTGCAGATGCCGCCCAGACTCGGCTGACCTCTCGGTTCCCCTCGGGCTGTAGGACCGCCCAAATGCCGGGCAGAACTCCTCCCAGAGCGATGACCACTCCTCCCAGCAGTCTGCTGAGCTCCTCGTCGCTGCGGACAGACAACTGTAGGTGCCAAGGGACGATCCTGTCCTTCCGCTGTCATGAGCCGTGTTTCCTGCTAGTTCCAGGATCTCAGTGATCAAGCACTCGAGCACAGCTGGCAGGTAGATGAGAATGCATCCACAGAACATCCTTCTCAACTAATTTGAGATTTGGGGCTGTAGTTGAGATATTATTTGAGCTTTTGAGATGTTAATCAGCTGCTGTTGGTTGTAGAAAACTGCCTTGTTGCCATGGTTACGCATCATAACAAATGTCCAAAACTAAAAAAGTTTAAGTAAAAATCATTCCAGCTGCACAGCATCTGATACCAGAGGAAACAATCATCCAAAAAAAATATGATTTACATCCAGAAAAAGAGGAATTAAAGTTTCCAAAAGCAAAATCTCAGAATGAAAGTAACTGAGCTGCTCCAACATGCAGCCACCTTGAGCGGCGCAATTTTAGAACAATAGTAATAATAGTTACAGCCAGTTATGAATCTTAGTGCACCATGATAGACAGCATCCAACATCTGCAGGTGCTTGTAGGATCATTCATGTAAATGATGTCACTGCAGTTAATGGAGGGAAGAAAAAAACCTGTTATAGTTATAATGCCAGTTACAAGGCATTTCCTAGCATTCAGAGTTAGACAGCATCTATTTCTGAAAAAAATAAATAAAAAAAATAACTTTCTGTTTCTTTCCTAGGTTTTCCACGTGAAGCATGCTGGGATCAACTACCCGTTTGTAAAAAACATCCCTTTGGTTTTTGTCGGCATTTAGGACAAATTTGAGATGCAACAAATCAGACTGGATGATGTCAAAGGTGGATTGCAAAAGCTGGAAATCCTTATCAACTGTTTTAGCTTGACAATAAACAACTGTGTCATCAGCATGGAAATGTAAGGATGCATCAGGGATGCTCTGACCTACATTACCTTCGCAGATTGTAAAGAGGGTAGGTCCTAAGACTGAGCCTTATGGTACACCATTTTTGACTGTTAAATAACTTGAGGAAGTACCATTTTCATGTCCATTAATGTACCATCTAATGAGAGGTATATAAATGGACAGGGCTGAGTCAGTGTTCTGAGAACCATCATCAAAGAAAAAAGATGGAGGCTCAATGGATGGAGAATTATTGGACGCTCTGTGTAGTTGCTAGATAACCACATAACAAGTCAAGACTAAGAATTCCTGTTCTTAGTGGTGGTTATAGTCATTTTTTGTTTTAAACGAATAAATAAATATTCTGATTAGGGCTGGATAATAATTTGATATTGGTATATATCACGATAAACTTTTATTCAATAACAGTGATATGCGTTTTAAGCACATTTTCTATATTTCAATTTACATTATGCTATGTTTACAGTGTTTCACTGACACATTTCTTTTTCTGTTCGAGTTCACCGGCAGCTGTTTCAAACCTAACAGAACGAGCCGTGATACAACTACATAAGTGTGTGGTGACGTACACCACAGCTAGAAGGAGTCAGCGGTAGCAAGCTAGGCTAGGCTAGGCTTCAACGCGCGGTGTTTTCTCTTCTAAATGAGTTCCCACGACCGTCAGAATGTGACTGAACAAGCTTTCACAAGCAAAGAGAAAGCAGATGACATAACTGATAAGAGAGGAAGGACAAATTCGGCGTCCTACAACATATAACCCATGCAGCAAACGCAGACGTGTTGCTACATGGCTTAAGTTATGTTGTTGTTTAAAGTTACAACTATTCATATTGACAAAGTTGAGAGTTTTATATTTGACCGTGATTTCAAAATTCTTTGAAGGCTAAATACAAATAAAAGGTGAAGATGAATTATTGATACACTTTGTACAGTTTTTCTGAGGCTTTTATATTGTTTATATCAATATCGGAATTATATCGTTATCAACCGAAATTAAAAAATATATCGTGACAGAAGTTTTGGCCATATCGTCCAGCCATAATTCTGATGTTTTAAATATTCTGTTTTGACAGCAAAAAGTGTAAAAGCGTTTTTTTTTAATGAATGTATTATTAAACATTAACATTAAGACATCACTTTAGACAAAAACATATTAAATATCTCTACAATTTCTGAAGCTCGTCTCTGATTCAGTCACAACTCATGTCCATAAAGTTTGTGTTTACCATTTGAAAACTTGCACGCACGTATAAAATGAGCTTGTATCACATCTTTAGGAAACATTTGTTGGCAGCTCAGACTCTGGCACGTTTGTGAATCAATAACTAAAAGATGTTTTCTACTAAAATGCCTTGTTTGCAAATTGTGTGATACATCTTTGTTGAAAATTCCACAGGAACTCCCTAACGAGCGTTTCTCATAAAATAACAAACCAACAATAAATGTAAACAAAATCAAGGATTTATTTTAAATATTTTATTACATTTCCTGTGACCAACAAAAAGGTACAACTGGGAAATATAAGAAGAGTTTAATATAAAACCTTGAAATGGCCAAACACAAATCATTCCTTGATGGTACTGAATGCAGCATCTTTTTCAGTGAAAAACATTGTGGTCTCCCTCTCCACCCGTTGGACCTCAGTGCTGCATTTGATACAGTTGATCACAATATTTTACTACAGAGGCTTGAATATGATATTGGAATTACAGGAACGGCTCTAAAATGGTTTAAGTAATATTTATCTGATAGATTACAGTTTGTAAATGTAAATAATGAATCTTCATACACCAAAGTTAGTCATGGAGTTTCTCAGGGCTCAGTGCTTGGACCAATACTCTTTACTTTCTATAAGCTTCCATTAGGTAAAGTTATTAAACATCATGGGATAAATTTCCATTGTTATGCTGATGATACACAGTTATATTTGTCCATTAAACCCAATGAATCCAATCAGCTACTTAGACAACAAGCATGTCTTAAAGACATAAAAACCTGGATGACACTACATTTTCTGCTTTTGAACACAGACAAGACTGAGGTTTTGGTTTTTAGACCTGAGCACCTGAGGAATGAATTTCTTAGTCTTTCACTTCCTCTGGATAGCATTAATCTGTCCTCCAGTTCTAATGTTAAAAATCTTGGTGTTGTTTTTGATCAGGACATGTCTTTTAGCCCCCATATTAAAAATGTTAACGGACCGCTTTCCTCCACCTGCGTAATATCACCAAGATTAGAAACATCTTGTCCAAAAATGAAGCATAAAAACTGGTTCATGCATTTGTCACGTTTAGACTGGACTATTTTTCATTCATTCTTTATTCAGACAGGTAAATCCCATTGAGCCTCGAGGACTCATTTACAAGAGAGACCTGATTTCAACAAAGAATGATGACAACAATGGACAACAGCGACAACAATAAACAGTTATAAAAAGTCATACTCCAGTTTTTTTTTTTTTTTAAACAAATAGGATGGCTAAAAAAAGGTAACAAAAAACAGCTAGATTCAAAGGCGAATGTAGAAAACTAAAAAACAGGAACTAGACTGGATTAGACTGGACCACTGCAATGGTTTATTATCTGGATGTCCAAATACTTCTTTAAAAAGTCTTGCTAGAGTCTTAACTGGAGTTAGTGGGAGAGATCATATCTCTCCAGTTTTAGTTTCTCTCCATTGGCTCCCTGTCAAATCCAGAAATGAATTCAAAATCTTACTTCTAACCTACAAAACAAAACTCTTAACAACCTGGCTCCATCTTATACTCGAGATCTTATTGTTCCTTATTTTCCTAACAGAGCACTTCCCTCTCAGACTGCAGGTTTACTTGTGGTTCCTAGCGTTTACAAAAACAGAATGGGAGGCAGATCTTCCAGTTATCAGGCTCCTCTCTTGAGGAACCAACTTCCAATCTCTGTACATGAGGCTGACACATTGTCCAGTTTTAAGACTGGGATTAAGACTTAACTTTTTGATAAATCCTATAGTTAGGGTTGGCTTGGGTTTCCTGAGATATCCCTTAGTTATGCTGCTATAGGCTTAGACTGCTGGAGGACAAACTGACCACATTTCTTCACTTTGTCTTTACTTACTCTGCTCTAACTGTTTTGTATTGGTAATTATTTTTTCTATCCTAATGTGTTTTTGTATTTCAGGTACACCTGGACCTACATCTGGACCTTTCATTCTGTGTCCGTCTGTCTCTCCTTCCTGTCCTCTCAAACCAGCCGGTCAAAGCAGATGGCCGCTTGTCCTGAGCCTGGTTCTGCTGGAGGTTTCTTCCTTTTGAAAGGGAGTTTTTCTTTCCACTGTTGCCACTGTGCTTGCTCAGGATGGGAGACTGTAATGAAGTGAAGATTCAACTTGTCTGCTGGATTCCTTAGATGGAGAACTTTACTAATTTACTTTTCTATGTATGTGAATGTTCCTGTTCAGTGCCCTGAGACAACTCTGTTGTGAATTGGTGCTTTATAAATAAACTGAACTGAAATCTTTTCTCACCAATTCTCTGAAAGTGCAGCGTCTCAATCCAAAAATATAAGATGGGTAAACTTGCACTTGAGAGAAAGTCTTTTAACTGTGTGGGAACACAGAAAAGAATTGGAGCCTTTGTAAATAATTAATAATTCACTGGTTGGATCTTAAATTGTGGTGCTCAGAAAATCTGTGTTAGCAAGTTAAAGGTACCTGAGTAAAACTGAAAATAAGCTAATAAAGTCATTTTAGTTTTCTATCTGCTATACCTCATGCAGATCTACATTTAGGTAGGCAGAGAGAAAAATATTTACTACTGTAACATCCAACATGGAGGACATCACTCCTTCAACATTCAGTGGACAAAAATATATACAAATGTAGTTCTTTCTGCTACTCCCTTCTTCAGGAGTCGCCACCGCAAACCAAATACACGAGAAAAACTTGGCAATTGTTTTATGTCAGATGTCCTTCCTGATGCAACCTGGACTCAAACCTGCAACCTCACGACTATGAGACAGCAGCACTGACCACTGAGCTACAGCTGCAAAACAAAAAACAAAACAAATCTGAATAATTTAAGATAGAGAACTTTACTAATTTACTTTTCTATGTACGTGAATGTTTCTGTAAAGTGCCCTGAGACAACTTTGTTTTGATTTGGCGCTATATAAACTGAACTGAATTTAAAACAATGTTTCATTTGTTGCTAAAAGTACAGGCCACATTAGCTGAAGTTGATGTACTCCTAATCAAAAACAATTTCAAACATACACCCACATAAGAGATAAAGAACTGGTGTCTTCAGGAATGGCACAGATATTATTTTGTCCCTAGTTGCTTGCAGTGCTACGCTAAGAGATTAAAAAGTCCTGGAAAGAAGACATATAGAAAAGCCAGAAAAAGGTAAATAGCAGTGATTTGCTTGAACAGCAGTTCAGGAACAAGCTCGGAATCCTCCTCTCTTGCCCACAGTCAAACAGACATACCACCCTCCTTTGACCCAAGGCTGTCCTGTCACACCTCAAATACTGTATCTACCACCCCAGTCATGGACCCTTCTTCTTCTACATATTGGTCTTCAACCAAATCAGAAGATACTGATACCTCCTTTGCCTCCCCCCTCTGCGTCTCTAGAAGTCAGGTGAGGAAGCAGCTGGAGAGAATGAACCGGAATAAGGCTGCAGGTCCAGATGGTGTCAGTCCCAGAGTCCTGTAGGTCTGTGCAGAGCAACTCTGTGGGGTTCTGCAGCACCTCTTCAACCTTAGCCTGACCCAGGAGAAGGTTCCAGTGTTGTGGAAAAATCCTGCCTTGGTCCAGTATCAAAGAAACCTCACCCATCAGTCCTCAATGACTATAGACCTGTTGCCCTGACATCCCACATCATGAAGGTCCTAGAGAGACTTCTGCTGACCCACATGACTAGACAAACAAGCACATATCAGGACCCACTGCAGTTTGCTTATCAGCGTGGACTTGGAGTTGAAGATGCCATCATACACCTGCTTCAGCAAACTCACTGTCATCTAGAAAAGGCAGACAGCACCGTGAGAGTCATGTTCTTTGATTTCTCCAGTGCATTTAACACAATCCAGCCTGATCTGCTTTGTCAGAAACTCCAGAAGACTCAGGTGGAGGCCTCAACAATCGCCTGGATCAAAGACTACCTGACAAACAGACCACAGTTTCGGAGACTGAAGGGTTGAGTGTGTAACCAGGTGGTCAGTAGCTCAGGAGCACCACAGGGAACTGTACTCTCACCATTCCTTTTCACTCTGTACACATCAGATTTCCAGTACAAAACAGACTCCTGTCATCTGCAGAAATATTCTGATGACTCTGCAGTGGTCGGGTGTATCAGAGATAGACAAGAAGCTGAGTACAGGGAACTGGTTCTTGAGGAAGCTGAAGTCCTTCAATGTTTGCAGCAAGATGCTGCAGATCTTCTATAAGTTTGTTGTAAAGAGTGCTATCTCTTCTGCCATCATCTGCTGGGGGAGCAGCACCAGAGCAAGTGACTTAAAAAAAGATCAACAAGCTCATAAAGAAGGCTGGCTCAGTTCTGGGGACTCCTCTAGAACCTTTGGAGATGATTGTACAAAGAAGGATTCTTCATAAAATGAAGAACATTATTGACAACCCTCAGCATCCTCTTCATCAGACTGTCATACAACAACAGAGTGTCTTCAGTCAGAGGCTTCTTGAGATCCGCTACAAGAGATCCTTCCTGACCACAGTCTTCAGCATCTAGAACAATTCTTTAATGAAACCAGGATGATGAGTTACCACAACATATAATTTCCCTCTGGGATTAATAAAGTATTTTTGAATTGAATAGCAGTCATTTTTAATGGATGTTGTTAAGACAGATTACTGAGGTTTGTTTTCTTGTTTTCAACTAGCTAACAACTGTACAAATCAGTAAAAACACTGATGTATAAATGCATATATGTAGTTCTTTATAAAAACAGGGCAGTGGAGTTCTGAGATGGGATCCATTAAAGAAATGGATTACTGCTTGTGGCTGTGCAGACAAAGCTCTGTGGTCTGCACAGTTTGTCGTCGGTGCACTCAGCTCCTCAGTAGCTTTGTGCAGGAGATGCACATTTCAAATGTGCTTAACGTCACTTGACATTTATGAAAGCCATAAATAAAAATCCACTTGTACACTGCAACATTTCCCCGAAGTTTCTGAGATGGTGGCGTTGGTGCTGCTCTGATAACAGCAATAAACTAAACATTTGAATATTAACACAAATACCATAAATAGGTAAAGAGGTTTAAAACTGGAATTATTTTTTTACAAAGTGCTGTTTCTCACAGCAGCGTATTCTTCAGGGCTTCTACAAGATATTTTGCAGAGCCTCTTGGTATAAAACACAGATTTTTTTAAAGCATACATATGAATTATGGTATTACCCTAGGGCTGAGTACTGAATCAAGGTTCTTAAATGGCACCGACCGAACTGCACCAGTTGGTGTATGGATTGAAACGTCACTCTTTTTTTGATGTCAAGTTTCGGTATTGGCTGTAATGTGTCACGTGGTTTCAGCATGCAGGCAGGTAAAACGCAGACATATAGCAAACAGACTACGTGTTTACACCCAGAGCTGTATAGAGCTGCCGCACCTAATCTATGTATAATGTATGTTTATGGTGCTGGTGACGCCCACAGACGGGTTCACATGTGCAGCGCGTGTTGTCGAACGGCTCTGACAACACACGAGCAGAAAGTTGCTCCGTGTTTCTCTGCAAGAAGACAGACGGACAGCAGCCTCCCCAGCGTTAGTCAGTCTGTGTGTGTTAAACGGACTGAATCAACATTCCACGGCCCGACTCGTCTTCATCAAAGAACTCCTGAGGACGGCTCTGTGTCTGTGTTTCAGCTGGTGAGTTTAAGTTTGTTAACATTACTGCAGCTTAACACGTACATTGCAGTGAAATAACGCTAACTTTAAGATATTAGTGTGTAAAATTATTTGATCTACGTAGCTAGCTAAACTCAGAAGCTAACTAAAGATTGACAGTAACAGATGGAGCTCTTGTAAAAATGTGCTCATCCATCCAGTCAGCTACTTAAACAGTTCACCTAATGTTCACTGTTTATGTTCATGTTCTCCTCACAGGAGGTTCTGACCCTGATGTGAGGACAGAGACAAAAGAAAAGCGAGGTGGGGGCCACAGGACAGTCACAGACTTTGCTGTTAAAAGTTTGCTGTCTTTTCTACAGTGAAGGCTGCATGGTGGAGGTAAGTAAAGTGTAAAGGATTTTGTTGACCAGTTAAACTTTTATCTCTCAGCCTAGATAATGTTTTTTTAGCAATAATAACACAACCATGTTATTGTTGATGTTTTGTTCTCATGTCAATTAGGGAGATGATCAGAGCCCTAAACCCCAGAGAACCACAGAGAAGATTCAGGAAGAGACACAGAGGTGCAGAAGTCTGCATCAGCCCTAACCTCAGTGAATCCAGTGACCTGCTGGTGGAATGTGAGGGACAATATGTCAAACTGACAACCAGGTATCTGTGTGTGCAACAATCATCATCTACAGCCTCAGAGTGAACACTTTCTACTGCTGGAGACACCACCAGCCAGGAGCGGGCTTGTTTGTGTCCAGAGAAAGCAGAAATGTTGATGTTTCTGAAGAAAAACTGTGAAGTGAAAAGGTCCTCAGTGTGAAGCAGTGAGCATTAGACACTGAAGTGTCACTTGTTGTTTGCAACTGTTCTTTTGAACTGGAAATTATTTGTTTATTTTAATGTAAGAAAACTGCTTGGAATAGAAATACCTAAGTTAAAAAAATAAAACTCACGAGTTGTACTGTAATGTGTAACGTAATTTTATTCTTGTTAGAATTAATATTAATTACAAAATTGGTACCGAAAAAAGAACCGTCCAGGAACCGACACCAATTTTTTTAGAAAGGTACCCAGCCCTATATGACCCAGCACATTTCTTATTAGTTAGTTATATATGCGAAGGAAATGTTGAATGCATAGAGTTGTTTTCTACTGGATTTGCAATGAAAAAAACAATAGTTAAATAAATATTAGGGACCATCACAGAAGAGGTAATAACTAAATAGCTTTACATTATTTAATGTTTACAACTTAGAGCTAAATCTTCTGTTTTTAAATGAGGTCAAAGACATTTTTAAACAGTAAAAGCTAAGAAAACACTGTCTGTAAACATATGATGTAATTATATGGATTAAAGCAGAAAAAAATATTTTGACTCAAATATTTTCTGCACCTATATCCCCCCCCCCCCCCCCACACACACACACACACACATACACACACACTAAAAAATACTACAATATCCTGCATGGTCTTTATCAGTTTGTCCTGCTACCAAATGCAGATGCCAAAAAGGAGAGTGAAAATGATGTAACACTTCAACTTGGATTATATTTAATGTCAAATTTATTCATGATATTTACTCTAACACAATGACAACACTTGAACAGTGCAAATTTGTAAATTTTCAAAAATCTAAAATCAATGGCGTGCGTGATGTCATAATGTGCTGCACTGCAAGCATCTGGGTTGTTGTACAAAAATGGCACATCTTATGAAATAAAAAAAATAAAAAATAATATGCAAACCGGATTCCAAAAAAGTTGGGACACTAAACAAATTGTGAATAAAAACTGAATGCAATGATGTGGAGGTGCCAACATCTAATGTTTTATTCAGAATAGAACACAAATCACAGATCAAAAGTTTAAACTGAGAGAATGTATCATTTTAAGGGGAAAATCTGTTGTTTCCAAATTTCATGGCGTCAACAAATCCCAAAAAAGTTGGGACAAGTCCATTTTTACCACTGTGTGGCATCACCCCTTCTTCTTACAACACTCAACAGACGTCTGGGGACAGAGGAGACCAGTTTCTCCAGTTTAGAAATAGGAATGCTCTCCCATTCATGTCTAATACAGGCCTCTAACTGTTCAATCGTCTTGGGCCTTCTTTGTCGCACCTTCCTCTTTATGATGCACCAAATGGTCTCTATAGGTGAAAGTTACCCTCACTTACCCTGGAGACAGTTCCCACCTGCCTGAAGACTGCCACCATCATCCCAGTCCCAAAAAGCTTTACAGTGACTGGTCTGAATGACTATCGGCCAGTGGCCTTCACCCCGATAGTCCTTCCAGCCTCAGGCTCAGGCCTGTCATGGCGGCTGTCTCCATGAGCCTCCATCTGCCTGCATGGATCCAACTCACGGACTCATTCAGTTCTGCGGGGAAACCTTGGATGTTCTCTGTCTGCCGGACCTGGTTCTAGAGGACAGTCTGGGGGGGGGACCATGTTGCTAAGATAACCTCACTGTCATCAGGACCACTCTGCCAATAGGACCATGCTGCTGGAGATTTATTTCTTTTTCACTGATGGCGCCTTGTTTTTGTATTTTTGTTGCATGCTTCAAATAAATTCCAGTTTATGTTAGTTTTGGGGTCAGCTCTGAGCCTGACTCTGCTCGCATTAAGCGTGTAAATTATATTCGAACAGAACCTATGAGAATCGTGCTGCTGCTGTTCGATGTATTGTGTTGCATTATTAGTGACTGGCATATATCTTAGATCTTTAAATGTACCACTGGACATTAGTTTAGTGTATATCTTAGTTTATACACTGCCTGGCCAAAAAAAAAAAGTCACCACCAAAAAAAAGGTCCCACACTAATATTTCATTGGACCACCTTTAACTTTGATTACATCATGCATTCACTGTGTCATTGTTTCCATAATCTTCTGCAATGTCACAGGATCCATTTCCATCCAGTGTTGCATTAATTTTTCACCAAGATCTTGCATTGATGATGGAAGATTGTGACCACTGTGCAAAGCCTTCTCCAACACATCCCAAGGATTCTCAATGGGGTTAAGATCTGGACTCTGTGGTGGCCAGTCCATGTGTGGAAATTATGATTCATGCTCTCAGAACCACTCTTTCACAGTTCGAGCCCGATGAATCCCGGCATTGTCATCTTGGAATATGTCCGTGCCATCAGGGAAGAAAAAAATCCATTGATAGTAGGAATGCACGATAAAAACGGTACACGGTAGAAACGACAGACGTTTAGCCTACGATAGAGATCTGTCTTCTACCGGCTAACCGCAGTAATGCTGTGTCTGATGTAAAATCAGAGCTGTCAGATTTAATCGTTACTTTTTTTTTGTTGAAAACTGTGCAAGTGGTGTTAAAGTCTTTTCTTCGAGAGCTAAGTAGCGAAGCTACAAGCTAACTACAGCCGGCTTGCCATAATGCTGCCGTATTCGGACAGATGCGCAAAATGCTGTGTTCCATCAAAAGTCTTTTTTTTTTTTTCCAGTGCATTTAACACAATCCAGCCTGATTTGCTTTGTCAGAAACTTCAGAAGACTCAGGTGGAGGCCTCAACAATCACCTGGATCATAGACTACCTGACAAACAGACCACAGTTTCGGAGACAAAAGTTTTTTGTTTTTTTTCCGTCGAAAGTTGAAATAAGCGTTTCAGCTTTAGAGAAACCTGCTCTCTGATGTGTGATAAGAACGCTGTGGTGTGTGATTTTACTGCGGGACCCTCTGGTCAAAGCCACAGACTCATTCTGTGTCAGCTCTCCATTAAAGCAGGAGTCGCCCACTAGAGGTTTGGAGGGTGAAGTGTTTCAGTGTAAAATGCTGCTCTGTTGCTGTTCATTTATTAAGTGAGAATAACTGTTAAGAGTTAACAACATATTCTTTAGTTTAAAACAGATGGCTAAAACTACATTTGATATCTTTTGCACTGTTTTGCACTACAAGAAAGAAGATTTATTTATTATTTAAAAACTCTCTGGACCTGGAATTTTCTTAATTCAAAATAGATGATGGCAAAAGGACACCCTATACTTTTTTTTCATTCCTGTTGCAAGTTTTATACCAAAAACATATTGCGATATATATCGTTATCGCCACTCTTTACAATATATATCGTGATATGAATTTTATGCCATATCGCACATTCCTAGCGTGTAGGCTGCAAATGTCTATATGATGACGGCATGCCAAACACTTTAACATTTAATAATAAGTTAGCTTTAAGGTTCAACAGTTTCAGGGAGGTCAGGGTGCGGTGCGGGGTGATGGTGAATCTGTTCTGGTATCTCCCTCGGCTGCAGTGAACTGGTCATGTGTGAACACATACGTTTAATACGCAGACGTTTACTAATTTATTCCATGTCATCACCTTCATGAAAGGGTGTGTGGTTCTGTTAGGGTAGTAGGATGTCCTCCTTGGAGTTTCTCTCTGCTGCTCACACCCAGGCTCACCATGAACCAGACAACACGACCCGCCCTGCTCTGACTGGGTCAAACTGTGACTTTGGTTTTCTTTATTGGTTGAAAGCAGCATCAGTTTAATCCCTGCATCATCATTAGATTGGATGGTTTTACCAGGGCCACAACAAAACACTTTTTCCCCGCTCATCATTTGCACAGGATGACAGAAATCACGCTCTGGCCACTTTTAAAATGAAGGAAATCCATTGTGGTGACAGAGAACGAACCCATCCTACAGTTGTGGTAGAAACACGGACATAAAAGAATAACACTGACCACAAATCTTGAGGGGTGCCTCCAGCTCCAGCAGGATGGGCTGGCTGAGGAAGATCTCCCTGGATTTGATGCAGAGGCCCCGGACCTCAGCCTCTGTCATCTGAACTATCTTCCCTGGACGACATCCTCGCACTAAAGTGAGAAAGAGAGATTAAAAGATCGTCAATGACTAATTTCAAGCAGCACAGCCCCTTGCACCCCTCACTTAATCACAATGAAGCCACTGGTTTGTTTTCACTTAAGGGAAAGTTCTAACAGAACCAGAAAACCATCTTCCAAGCAGATAAACTGTGGGTGCAATCATTCTGCATCTCATAACTGCGTAGTCTCAGTCATATTTCAAAACTCCACTGCTTTAGCTGTAGGAGGAGTTTGCTGTGTGGGTTTATAGTTGCAATGTTGGCTTAAAGTACATTTATGAAATTCTGCCACAGCTCAGATTCATCTTACAACTATGAAAAGAGACGAGAAACGCAAACCTTGGCTAAAGTCAGCAACCGAAATACAAGGAGATGTGAGATTATTCCTTAAAAGAACTTCTTTAACATTTTGTCTGCAGGGTAGAAAATAGTTGGTTTTTTTTAAAAGGCATTTGCTTATTTAAAAATGGTCATGTGTCTGTAGTTAGATATTAATTAAATAGATGTTAATTAAAGATGTAATGCAAAAAAAAAAGTTAAATTGAATCCAAAGTGCATTAATTTAGCTCTTTGAATTTAATCCTAATGTCACGTCAGTTAAATTCCCACTGAGTGAAAACTCTGTTTAGGCCTGAAAACAAGCTCATGAGCATACAAAGGAGGAATTATATAATAAGTGACCATTTTTGTAATGCCTTACTGCAGGACGCCCACTGAAAAGTCCAGTAAAGGGTTGCTGTTGAGCCTTGTGGAGCAAATACCAGTACATCTTTAGTCAGAGAGGAAATCTATTTAAACCCCTTTTTGTTTTTAGTGAAGGAGGAAAATGTCCAGGACGCCCAAACAAGAAGTTAAAAATGGATAAGTTGCTGCAAACTCAGAAAGGCTGAACTCTTTGTTGTGCATCTGTAACGGTACACCCACATGTTTCCACAGCTGATTTGAACACTGTTTATATGTAATTAATCCTGCAAATAAGATAGTGACAAGAAGAGAAACAGCAACATTTTAATCTGTACAGGCGATGAACCTGACAGCTCCAAACATGTGTTGCTCCAACATGCCCAGTTCATATTGTTTGTTCTTATTCTTCATCCTATTTAAGCCTAAACGCCGTGCAGAGCATGAAGCGTGACCCTGCAGAAGTTGAGCTCTTTACCAGACCTCACTGGTTCAGGGTGAGTTAAGCTGGGATATCTTAGCTGCTTAGCTCCAACACTGAACTTTTTATTGGTTGCACTCTGACACGCTACCGGCTGGCACTTTTAAATGAGCTTAGGTTCTGGGCAATGACAAGGATTTGTGACAACCACAAACTACAACATTGTTTGTGCAAGAGTGAAGCAACACTCAGCTCATTAAGTTTTAATTGCATTAAGTTCTGTGACTGACACGTGGGTTTACCAAAAGATTTAATATCAAACCTACAGTCTTCATCATGACTACTTTAGAAGAATGCCATACAACCAAGAACACATAATGCAGTCTCTGATAATATACTGCCAAAAAATATATAAGCAAATACAGCTAGAAATAAGAATCCTGGGATTAATTTGCCTCATTTCCAATAAATTTGAACAGTTGGATACAATTTTGGCTTTAAAGCAAATGGAAAAGATACTTTTCCAGCAAGAAGTTATTGATCAAATGTGCAAAACTACACTAAATGAGTGAAACATGTCTAATGACGTTTAAAAAATAATCAACAAATGAGATTTTATGTCTGAGACAGCCCAGAATATGGTCCCTTGCCCATCCTGTTGGATGGTCCTTCGGTATCCGTGTCACAGATACAGAAGGAAAGTAAGCCAAGGACAGGTTGTCTGTTACTGCTGTGACTCAAGAGTTGATCACAAGGGAACCCACAAATCTGCTTTCTGAGGAGCTGCTGGAACGCGATCCATCCTGGATGTTGGTCGCTTTTTAAGTAGTTTGTTCACGAGAGATCATTAAAAACTGCAGCCACACACAGATTTGGTTTGTATATGTATACATGTCTTTACAAAGAGATAATAAAACTGTCTAATCTTTTTTGTTTTGCTGCTTTGAAACGACTTTCATTATGTTGGACCAATGCAAACAGACAACTAAAGGGGATTTTAGAGCATGAGTGCTCTGAACCACAGCAACCTGCTAACAAGACACAAACACTGATTTCATCTTTGATCTGGATATAATGATTAATCAAATTCAATTGTAGCTTTACATTTGCAGCTGCTGGTTTATCAATCGAAACACTTATTTTTTTAAAACATTATTCAGATCAGTCACCAATCTAAGCCCAATAAAATTTATATAATTGAGCAGCTTTCAAAGATATAATAATATTCCTGCATTTTTAAGTGTTACAACAAATCAGTCCGACGCACGTAGGAAACGTCCCTGCCCCTCCCACTGAAAACCAGTCGTTTCACAAACAAATCAACCTTGAAGTTCATTAAGAAACTAAAATAGATGCAATGGTTGATTTATGAGTCAACCCGAGAACTGCGCATGCATGTAGCTGTTTATAAACACGGCTAGCGGCTAGCACGGTTAGCTACAGCACGTTAGCTTCCAGCTAACAACGTTCTGGAAGGCAACGCGTCCTAGATCATTTACAGCCGAGTCAAAGAGTCCAGACAACCGCCTCTGTTTAAGAGCGCAAACTAAAATGTAACTGCTTACCTTCCAGGAGCCGAGAAATGAGGCTATCCACGTTTAATTCACCCTCCGCCATCTTCACTCTGATGTTGCGCACGCTCCCTCTGTGGACACCAGGGGGCGCTGGCGGCGAGAAACGACTAAACCGGAAACACAGAGACCCTGCAAGACGCGCAATGTGGTTTCTTTTAACCCATATTCACTGCGCCCAGAGGTAATATGCAGTATGTGCGGATTAGAGAACGAGCTGACTGATATTAACAAGGCTCAATCATAAATGTTAGACAAAATTTCACTTGAGAATTTTTACAGAAGACACAGATAATGTATTTCTTTAAAGTCTCTATTCAAGGTTCAAGCAGACTTTATTGTCATCACATGTGGCACATGAGGGGGAACAAAACTGTGTACTCAAGGTTCCATTTACACACAAAAAGCAATATATATGTATAAAGTATAAATAAAAAATAAACAGTATATAAGGATCTAGGTACGCTAACAATAATAATATAATAAGGTATATTAAACAGCAGCCTGAACATGAGTCAGCTGTGAGCAGATGGGTATGAACACAGCAGCTTATGGGTAAAAAATCAGCAGCACAGATAAAGTGTCAAATGTCCAATTAAAGTGTCATTACAGTGATTATCCTGGTTAGGGATTTAACTTGAGGGTAGAAGCTGTTCCTCAGTCTAGTTGTTCTACACTTGATGCTCCTCAACCTCCTTCCTGAGGGGAGCAGGGCAAAGTATGTGTGTGCTGGGTGAGTGGGGTCCTTCATGATGCAGGTGGCCCTCTTCCTGCATCTGGAGGTGTAGATGTCTGTGATGGGGGGGAGACTGACTCCAACATCTGTGCAGCCTTCACCACTCTCTGCAAAGCTTTTCTTTCTGCAGCTGTGCAGCCTCCATGCCACACGTTGGTGCTGGAGCACAGGATGCTCTCCACTGCACACCTGTAGAAGGAGGTGAGGACTGAGCTCCTGAGTCCAGCTCATCTCAACCGTTTGAAAAGAAAAGGGTGTTGTCTGTGCCTATGCGCTGAACAACAGTTCTAAGTATCCAGCCATCTTGTAATCTTTTGTAGGTGCTCCAGCTGTGGATTACATTATTCTGCTGGGGGACTTCAATGCACATGGGTGTGGCGGCCAGAGGGACATGACTGGGAGGAACAGCCTCTCTGATCTGAACCCGTGTGGTGTTCTGTTGTTGGACTTCTGTGCTAGTCACGGTTCGTCCATACAGACCAACATAAAGTGCACATGGCACCAGCAACCAGATCCATGACGTTGTAGTCATGTCAGCTGAGGCAGTGGAAGCAGCACTTTTCCAAACATAGTCACGGTAGGGTGCTGCTGATCTCAAGCAGTAATGGAAGGAATACTTTTAAGACCTTCTCAATCCTACCAGCACATCTTCTGTGGAGGAAGCTGAGTGTGGGGTGTTTGGGGGTGGTACTCGTAAGGATCTGCAGCATCTGGTAAGGATGCCAACTTGACGTCTCTGTAGGGAGGTGTACCGGGCATGTCCACCTAGGAGGAGACCCAAGACAGGCTGGAGAAACTATAAAGTTACTAACCTGGTCTGAGAACGCCTCGGAATTCCCCCGGAAGAGCTACAAACAAATAACGGATGGATAAACCTTACAAATATAAGTATCAGTACTTTGTTTTATGATCATCATCATACCATGTTATAATATGGTGTGTGGACAAACACTTTTGGTCTGAAATGAGCACTCACAGATTTTCTAGCTTTATTATCACAAATTATTTATTAAAAATAGGTGAGAAATGGAACACAATAATATTATTTAACAAAAACAAACAAAACCAACTGGATAAAATAATATGAAAGTTCTAAATGCATATTTTCAACAGTACAGCATGTCATGTGCATCTTCCTTCACGTTATCATTTTTCTAAAAAAATGTCTGGTCAAACACTTGCTTCAAACAAGGCAGCATTAAGTTAAAGGTACTCATTGCAATGTAAAAAAAAATCACAAAGTAATAAAAATGTGCACTATATTTTTCTCATATTTATGATTTTTGTGTCATCACATAAAGCAAATTTTAGCTTCCAACTACCACATGTGTTATTTTATCTGCAGAAACAGCTGAAAAGGCTGAAAATAGGTCAACAGTGGTGATTTGCAGGAAAGTTCGATAAGTTTGATGCACGATACATATTTTTGCTCAGATATGTAAAGTATGCAGATAATAAAAGAATCATGTTTACATTGAGTGTGTACCTGCATTTAGAATTGCATATATACAACTGAAGTAAACACTCAATAACTTTTAAACGTTCAATTTGATCATTTGCAATGAGTACCGTATTTTCCACCGTACACATCGCATCACCGTATAAGTCGCATCACCGTATAAGTCGCATCAGTCCAAAAATGTATAATTAAATGGAAAAATCCATGAATCCGTCACTTCACCGTATAAGTCACATCTATTACGCGTCAACCCAGAAATGTGGGCCGGTGTTGTGCCAAAAATCGATTGGCGCCAAATGGCGGCCGCGGGGGCGTGCACGGGAAGACTTTAACTAGAATTTAACAAGATTAACACTTAAAAACAATTATTTGCTCAAAATTATAGTAAAGGTGTATCTCTGTTTAACTTTTCCTTAATAAATGCACTTTGGCAGTCAAAGCTGATGTATTTTCAAAAGCCGGTACGCGGAAACATGAACGCGCAGAGGGACGAGTCGCCGTGCATTTCTTCAAAAATTTTACAAGATAAGCAGCTAAAAACTATTATTTGTTTGCTCGAAATTACAGTAAATGTGTGTCTCAGTCTAACTTGTCCTTAATAAATGGACTTTATAGGTCAAATCAGCTGCATTTCAAAAGTATTTGCTTCCTTGGTGCTCTGGGAGCGCGCTCTGAGGGAGGAAATCAGGAAGTAGGAACGCTGCACATTTCTTCAAAATTTAACAAGATAAGCATCTAAAACAATTATTTGTTTGCTCGACATTATAGTAAAGGTGTGTCTCAGTTGAACTTTTACTTAATAAATGCACTTCAGTGGTCAAATTAGCTGCATTTAGCCGGGCGGTGCAGTGAAATGAAGCTGATTTGACGGTTGCTCCAGGAGAGCTGGACGTAGGGGGCAATGTATGGCAAGCCAATTGTGTCATTAATAGCCACTTTTACCTATTCCATGATACAACTGCATGCCACACTACTTGAGTGCCATCTAATGGCTGAAAATGGTAGTGTTCAATATTTTCAGTCAGAATGAATAAAAACTGTCATATCTCAGCCAAAAATTGGATTATAAATTATTCTAATAATAATTATAAATAAATAAAAAGTTTATAAATATGGGGAAAAAAATCCAAAAATACGTCGCTTAGGCGTGTTAGTCACAGGGCATGTGAATTATGCAACAAAAAAAAAAAGAAGTGACTTATAGGTCGAAAAATACGGTAGCTTTAATCATTAGTTGTAATCTTATACTGATGGACTGAACTGGATCATTAAGCTGTTAGACCAGCTTCAGCACCTTGATATGTTTTAGTAGGTTGTGCAAATACACCCCCCCCCCCCCCCCAAATAAAAAAAAGTTTGTTTGTGCAAAGCTGCCTTGATTACTGATAAAAAAAAAACCAAAACGTTATTTTTACGTTGTGATGCTTTTTCGTGGTTCAGTGATCCTGAAGCAGATGCTCTTTGTGTAGCCCCTCAAATATTTCAGTGCAATAATCACACATTGTTAAAACATTGTGTCCTTCGTGTCCACTGTAGACGTCATTATACTCTTTCGCCTCTTGTCTCTGCAGAAGAAGAGGAGCCAGGTGACAGCCCAGCCAATCAGAAGCCCGATAACAGCCAGCACCGCAGCGAGCCACACTGGGACGCTGCCCGAACAGTCGGTGGTGAGAGGCTGGGCTGAGGTGGTGTGTGCTGTGGGCGCTGTGGGCGCTGTGGTTGTGGTCGAAATGGGAAAACTGTTGGCCTTTGTAAAGATGTACGGATGTTCCTGTAACACAGAAATGGATTTGAAGTAGACTGAGTGTGCAAAAGGAGGTCTTCAGTAGCAGCTGTCTTACCTCACTGGGGCACTTGAGGATATTTCTGGCATTTGTGAAACTGTTGTATGTCTGTTTTTTACCCACCGGCTCCAACTAGAAGCAACAGAAACATGTCTGAGCTGTGTTCACGAACAGCTAGCCGTTTACCGTTTGCTTCAGCCTCACCATGTTATTCCACAAAGCAGCAGCCATGTCAGCATGTCCTCGCTCACTGAAGTGGAAACAGTCCTGAGAGAAGTACGTGGTGTCAGGCCGGCCTTCCTGGAGGGAGCAAACACACGACTGTGTGCATTATGTGCACTGAAGGGGACGGTTTCTGTCCCAAAGCTAAACGTTTGTACATTTGATGCACATCAGTGAAGAGTGAGCGTTGCAGGCTTACAGTGTTTAATGGAACGATGGTGTTTTTGAAAAAAGGCTGGATTACGACGGCAAAGTCCTCTCTGCCGTTGTACCGATCTCCATACACCAGGTTTTCAGTCTCAATCTGACAGATGAGTCCAGATGTTATAAATGACCCTTCTCTAAGATTTATCCAAAAGTATTCATTATGATTTAACTTGTCTTGTCTACTCACTTGGAAATCCCGATTGATCCGTTTCATTTCAGCCAGTTCTGGTGAATCCTCTCCAGGCATCAAAAAGCAGGGGCAAACTTGTCTGTGTGTTAAGAGAGAATTATAAAAATTGTTACGAGGTGGTCTAATGTAACACAAGTAACTGTTTTCAGCTAGATTAAAACAGCTGATGTGTGTGTAAACCTTGAGGGGAACTGAGGCTTTGGCAAAGGAAACATTCAGTGATTTTGAAAATGTGTTTTCAGGTTATTTTTTAAACAGCAAGAGCATCATGACATCTTCTGCCATAAGCTCTCAGATATTAGTTTCTCAGACCACACTATCATTTGGTTTTCTATAGTATCTCTCAGGCCAAAAGCAATGTGTTCAACACAGTGTTTTTTCCCCCCTAGTTATTTAACTGTCAATAATGGTGTACCACAAGGCTCAGTCTTAGGACCCACTCTCTTTACAATCTATATAAGTAATGTAGGTCAAATCATTCCTGATGCATCCTTGCATTTCTGTGCTGACAATACAGTTGTTTATTGTCGAGCTAAAACAGTAGCTGAGGTTTTCGAGCTTCTACAGTCTGCACTCAACATCATCCATTCCATCCATTGCTCCGTCTCAAACTGGTGCTAAATGCTGATAAAACCAAAGGGATGTTGTTTTCAAACAGGAAGTCGGTACCAGCAGTCCTTCCTCCTATCTTAGCTCTGAATGGTGCTCCTGTTGAGTTTGTGGATTCTTACAATTACTTGGGAATCTTGGTCAATGCACATCTCTCTTTTAAGCCTCATGTCAAAAACTTGGTAAAGAAATTGAAAATAAAATTGGGTTTCTGTGTCAGAAATAGATCATGTTAACTCTGAACGCCAGAAAACACATTGTAGCTGCTACTTTCTTACCAGCAATTGATTATGGTGACATTTTTTACATGAATGCTCCTACAAGAACCTGCAGATGTTGGATGGTGTGTATCACGATGCGCTAAGATTCATAACTGGCTGTAACTACTGTACCCATCACCTCACCCAGTATTCACTGGTAAATTGGGCATCATTAACTTCACGCAGACTCTCTCACTGGTACATTTTCATCTTTAAATCACTTATTGGTCTGCCGCCTTCATGCATCTCCTCCTACATGTCACGTCATCAGTGCAGTTACAGCGTGCACCCTCAAGACATCATTATCTGCAGCGTCCCCTCAGTACGGACTGAATTTGGCAAAAAGGCCTTTTCTTACTTTACTCCTTTAACCTGGAACACCTTGAAGCTGTCCGCTTTCATCTCTCTGTTAAGTTCAATGGACACATCAATGCAGTATTTTACCTCCTTTCATAACGTAGCTTGATTTATTTTGTTCAATATCACTACTTTTATATATTTTTCATTGTATATGTATTTTATGGCTGTTGCCTGTACCTTGTCTGTGGTTTGTTTAAAACAATCTGGGTGAAGGACTGGCTCAATGTTAAATTTTAAATACTAAAAAAACCACATTCTGCCTCTGTCTCAGAGGTTTTGGTTATTAAGGGATGATCGGACATACGAACGTTGCCTACTTTTGTAACAAACTGCACCCGAGACTGTCCCTTTTAATCCTGCGAAGGCCTTCAATTTCCAGGATTTCCAAGACGTTGATGATCGTTCTCGGGACCTCCGATGAGAAAGTAACATTTAAATCTTACATGGATCAATGATAATTTAAAGAACATAACATAAACCTTCAAAACGCTTCAAAGCATTTAAAATTATTTATAATGCAACATTGTCTCACCTCCTTATAAAACATATCCAAGCTTGTCCTCATGTGGTAGCTGTAGTTCTGAGGTGAAAGGGAGGCCTGGAGAGATTATGGTTACTGATAAACACACAGTTCACCTGAGCCTTATTAGCATCTCTGCTGCGACCAGAGAAAAGCTGCATAATGAAGAGGTCAAGTCTGAAATGAATCATATCACTTCAGGAGCCATGCAAATACACAAGCTGTCACCAGCACAGGCTCAGAGCTCATCTTCATTTGATGCTTTTTCAGATTCTGCTTTGAAGGACAAACAGTGAAACAAAGAATAAAATCACTCAATCACAAGGCGTGTGGAGACTAATGGAGCGAGAAAAGCAAAACAAGATGTACAATTAAAAAAAAATCAAATAGGATGGAGGGAGGGTTGGCTTGTGTGTTGTTTATGCTTTTAGAGAACAAGGCCTCTCTCTGTGCCTTGCTGCACTCAGACACAGGAGACAAAAAACCTCTCATCTCAGTCTGACACAAAACTGGGAGGAGAGGGCTGCTCACAAAACGTCATTATTCTGCTCCAGTGCTCAGATCCAGTGATATCATGAGACAGCTCCACACAACACCCAGGGACGTTCAACCACTAAAAGATTTCGCGCACCTTATTGGATCTTTCTTTTTGTGAAGTGACTCACCCGGTCGTTGCAGTACTGACACAAGTCATTGCCACCAATAAAGAGGGTCACAAGCTTCCAGTCATTCTGAAAGTCTACTGTCTGTTTACATCCAATAGATCATGGGAAAATGAGAGAAACAGACAAACAGAGCAGTAATTACTATTAAATATTATAATGTAAACTCATTAAATCATAAAATATGTTCCAGCCACTTTTAAACTCACTTTATCATTTTTTATGGCATCAATCAGACGTTGAGCCTGCTCCGGGACTTCTCTGCGAGTGATTAAATAAACCGAGTTATCTTTTTTTTTATTTTTTATGAGAGCATAAAAGGCTGGCAGTGTTGCACAGTTATGATGTAAAAATGTTGGGGCTTACGCTATCTTGGCCCCAGATACAGCCACATTGAAACCAGTCTGTAATTTTCCAGTCCCCTTGGACATCCCTTTGATGTTGGGGTTGAACTTCTTGAGGATATCTGATGTAAAAATTACAAAAAGAGACTTTTACTGCATAAGACACCAGTTTTGTTCAGACTGAGGCTGCCATCTAGTGGTGGTAAGGAGCATTACAGCGAGCTGCTTACTTGGAAGAGTGGTGACAGTCTCCAGAGCACGATCCCCTCCAATGCTTGGTTAATGAAAACAGGCAAGAAATGCATGAAGATGCAACAAGAGTATGATTGTGAGGTGAGTGCAGTGTGTTTCACCTCCATGACACGCCTCTGTATTCTGTTTTTAGCTGCAGAAGATTCTTTGCCTTTGCACCAAAGCCAGCCTACATGCAAGAAACCATACACACGTTCAGGCATACGTTCTTCTGTTTTGTTCTCTGGTGTACTACAACAAAACTGATCTCTCAGCTGTTGTTTTTGTAGACTTACTGAGACCTAACTCACATTTATAGAACGAGTCAAACCCACAAAACTTTATAAATACTTAAAACAAATAGCATATGCCAAGTTTTCTATTTTCAGGCTATTTGTAGGATTTATTTTTCCACACAACCAAACCATCTGTCATCCTCTGGAATGACACAGAAACCTACCGTTATGGAGTCTCCTAAAGCAGCCACCACCTTGATATCTGCTGGACGTAATCTGTGAACTAACAAAAGTCCAACGTGAATATATTTTGTATGCTACACAAGCCTTTTTCACCAAGTTATTGGGAAAACTGGATTAGCTGTATGCTTACCTGAAGTTGGTACTGAGTTTGATGGAGCTATATGAACACAGGAGAAGTCACTACCCCAGTTCTACAGAATAACAAAGATATATTTTAGATATTTTCAGTAATAACAAGTGAGCTCTAAATAATAAATGCATGCTCTGTTATAATAAAAAAATATAATGTACATTAACTGGAGGGGAAGTTGTCGGAGGGCCTGGAAAAGTGTAGTTGCTATTATGAGCGGTTCGTAAGAATGGGTATTCCTGTAGTACAAACATAATCAAGCTCAATTTCATCACATGCAAGTGTTTAAAAACAGCACATAATCTTATGTGTTTAATATAAATGAGTACCTTGGATGGACATTTCAACTCTGTTACAGCTGTGAAGTTTTCTTTGAAGGTCTTGTTGCCCACTGGCTCCAGCTAAGAGACGGCGAGAGTCAGTAATTTAATATTGATGAAATCACGAGAGAAATGTCCAATAAGGGAGCAAACTTTACCATGTTGTTCCAAAGTGAACGAGCCATATGTGTGTGAGCTTTCTGGCTGAGGTGAAAACAGTCTGGTGAAAAGTAAGAGCGATCAGGGCGGCCATCCTTAAAAAAAAGGGTTTAAGAAAAACATCATAAGCAAACAAGAACAAACAGCTGAACAAGAGTACTGTGAATGGCACGTTATGTTCCCATCAAACTATTATACAGCAGTCTATAGCAAAGACGTTGATTTGTGACCTTGATCTTGACGCTGACGTGATGAAGACAAAAAAGGTTAAATCATGTCATCTGGACCAGTTTGATTTCTGGAATAGATGGCGAAAGGAGCACCTTTGTACTCTACAGACTCGGCAAAAATGGCAACATAAACAACTTGATATTAAAGAAGAAGATGTGGTTCTTTTTAAAGAAACACAAGCCAGGAGGAACGAATGGCCAATGGGTGTTGTTGTCAAGCCTGCTCCCAGCCAAGATGGACTCGTAAGGAAGGTTGAGGTCAAGGTTGCTCTGCATGGTATGACTAAGACCTATTACAGACCAATTTCAGAAATAGTTTTTCTTTTGCATTCTTAAATTAGAGAACAATAATTGTGATATCTTGGAAGATACCAGGCAGGGAGTGCTTTGGGTTTTCATCCTAAGATAGTTGAATGGAGTTCAAAGTGAGGTCTGTACATGGGGGCTCGTCCGAGATTTGAACGAAGATATTATGCAAGAAACTGTGTTGTGGTAGTACACATGAGTTTCAAGATTTGTCTTGAGTGGATCAAAGGTTATGGCCTGGACAAAAAAAGTTTATGGATGAAGACTGTATCATGAAATGTCCTCTTTTTGATGGGTCTATAAGAATCAAACCAGAAAGAGACTGATCCAAATCTGATTGTTCTTACCTCTAACTTGGGAAGGATAATCTCTCTGAAGAGAGGCTGCAGCACCACAGTGAAGTTGTTGTGTGTGTCATACCGCCCTGAGTCAATTAGCTCTCTCATGGCCAACTGAAAGAAAAACACAACAGTTTGATATATGATGTATAAAGTTGTGCTTCGATAACTTCCTAAATTATTATTATTATTATTATTAGACCTTTATTTATACAGGTTAGTTCCAATTAAGCCTCGAAGACTCATTTACAAGAGAGATCTGTTACATACAACATACAGGCAGATGAGAAAAAGACAACATGAGGATGGAGGAAGCCAAAAAATCTATGTCTCACACCATGTCCTGGCCAGGGCACAGTGTAAAAGATGCAACAAAAAAAAGACCTCGCCACATAAACAGCAACATACAATGGCTTCACATTTATGCATAGAGGTCGACAAAGCCAGTGAGTTATCCGTGAACACTCTAGAAAGTTCCAAAGTTCAGATAAGATGATACAGTGTCTATCAGCATCATGGTTCTGATAAGGCCACAGATGTCCTCAGGAGGGGAGGGGGGCAGAAGCTTCTAGTTTACATGTCCTCCAGGAGCAATTTGAGATAAGTTGGCCTGTCCAAGGCCAGCAGTGAGGCCAAATTCAGATAAACAACAATTGTTTGGGCCGCCAGACTCTGTTTTCTGTCTGTCTTCAGTTCTGCTGGTACACTCGGTGGCAATCATTGACATACCCAGCTGCATAGGTTTGTTCAGAGCATGAGGGCTCTCCAGCACACTTGTCTGGTCAAAAAACATTTGATCAATTGTGTTGAGGGACCAGCTGACCAAATCCATAATAATTTTTGATTCAGAAATTATTAAATGTTCACCAGATGGTTTGCATGGGGGACTATCAAAAGAGGCATATTTTCCCTAATGAAAACATTTAAAAAGTGGGTAAAAAGTGTCACAGTTGGTAGAGTTGTTGCCTTTCAGAGAGAAGGTTGCCGGATCATATCCCATCTAGAGACTTTTCTGGGTGGAGTGTGCATGTTCTCTCCGTGCATGTGTCAGTTTTCTCCTGGTACTCCTTGTTCCTCCCACAAACCAAAAACATGCATTTGAGAGTGAATTGTTTGTCTCGTTTGTCTCTATGTGTCCCTGTGATGGACAGGAGACCTGTCCAGGGTGTCCCCCACCTCTCACACAGTGATGGCTGGATATGGGCACAAGTGAACCCCCCCCCCCCCCCTGCAACCCGAACAAGGAAGAAGCGGATAAAGACAATGGATGGATGGTTATATATGAAATGTCAATTAAAAACTGTCTGAAAACATGAAACCTTTTCATTTATTTGCACCTGATAAGCTTTGTTGAAGTCATTCATCCTCTCCAGTTCAAATGTTCCTTCAATGGGCTTCAGCACGCAGGGGCAAACTAGCCTGAAACACAAAAATCAAACCTGGTAAACAGTTAGGTGTGATTTTAATGGTCAAGCCACCTAGTGAAGAAGTGACTGACCTTACAAACCAGGTGGGACAACCCATTGATTTATCCATGTGCAAATCACGCAGTGGTGCAATATTTAACATCTCTACCAAATTCACCATTGCACGAGGCACCTGGAAGAAAACAACCGTTTTACAGCCTTTCTGTAATTACTACAGTGACTTTGGTGCAAAAAGACGACAACATACTTCCCTGTGGAGTAGGTCCAAAGCTTGGCGGATTCGACTGACCACATTGTCGGGTGAAAAGAAGATCTGAAAGAGCGAAAAATGTTTTTTCGCTCAATTAGTTTCATTTAGTGGTGGTTTTCAAGGAAAAAATAAATTACTAATCGGCTCAAACGTAAATAGCTCTAGATTTAACTAAATGTGCAAATACGCTTCAGATATCACAAGAAAATCACAAAATATAAATTAACATTTCAAGTGTTTGGGGCAAAGTGTGCTCACACTGTCTGTGCAGAAGTCACAAATGTCATTGCCGCCGATGAACATGGTGATCACTTTCCAGTCGTTGTGGAAATCAATGCGCTAAAGAGAACAACAGGGAAAGGGTCAGATTACTGAGATAAAGTCTACTAGAGACTATTAATAAATGTTTCTGTAGAACGCCTCTGCCTACCAAGTCATTCTTCATTTTGTCTACTAGAGTGCGCACCTGTCGTACCATATCACTGTAAATAAGAACAACATTTTAAATTATTATCAAGCGTTGAAATGTTGTCCTCAAGCACCACCTTATTGTGATGGAGGCCAGTGTACACCTAAATGATCCTGGGAGCTATGATGTAGGTTCTCCCAAGGCAGACTGGTTCTAGATGACAGGCTGAATAAAAAACAGTTCACAACATATATAGTCCAGAAAAAGACAGGGAGCGTGATATCTCTTGTTGACATGGGTTACTGGGGCCCAAATCTGGAACCAGAGTGAGGGGAGGAGCTTGTAGGCAAACACCTGTGGTAAAAGATTTCCAGCTTCCCTGAGTCTCCAACACCAGAACAAGAAGCAGATAATGGATGGATGGATGAATAGATGGATGAATAGATGAATGGATGAATAGATGGATGGATGGATGAATAGATGGATGGATGATGGATGTATGGATGAATAGATGGATGGATGAATAGATGGATGGATGAATCGATTGATGGATGAATAGATGGATGGATGAATAGATGGATGGATGATGGATGAATAGATGGATGGATGAATGGATTGATGGATGATGGATGGATGAATAGATGGATGGATGAATAGATGGATGGATGAATAGATAGATGGATGTATGAATAGATGGATGGATGAATAGATTGATGGATGAATAGATGGATGGATGAATAGATAGATGGATGGATGAATAGATGGATGGATGAACAGATGGATGGATGAATAGATGGATGAATAGATGGATGGATGGACGTGGATGGATGAACAGATGGATGAATAAATGGATGGATGAACAGATGGATGAATAAATGGATGGATGAACAGATGGATGGATGAATAGATGGATGGATGATGGACGGATGATGGATGAATGAGTAGATGAATGTATTCATGTGGAATAAGTCATGCAGTACGTGTGCGCGCGCGCGCGCGTGTGTGTGTGTGTGTGTGAAGTGACTGACCCGCTCCTCGCTCCTGGCACAGCCTGGTTCAGAAAGGCTCCTGGAGCGTCCTGGGAACATGTTCCCTCAGAGAATCCAGTCAGTGAAGGGTTAAACTCCTTCAGGATGTCTGAGAACAGCACGAGGGAAAAAACACGAACACGTTCGTTTTTATCAAACAAGTCATGCTTTCTATTCTAGAGGCAAAGCTCTGTTTTTATACAAACAGAAGAGAAATCATTTTTAATGTGCTGATACTGTGTGAACTGTACTTGTAGAGTTCTACAATTTATAATTTGTACATAAAATCTTTTTATATTTTACTTTAGCAAACATTAAAGGGACTAAAAGGCCTGACAGGAGCAAAGACAGGGAAGTCCATGTGCAACTTCAACAGCTGAAACAATCTGAAGGTTTCCAAGTGTTTTCATCATCACTGATACAAAAGTATTCAAAATTCAGAGAATAAAAACATATATAAACCAGCTCTGAACCTTAATTCTTCAAATAATATTATTATTAATATTATCAAGTATAACTTTGTCTCCTTTATGAAAACTTTTAAAACACATCAGACAGGCCGACTCACTTCCTGTTTGTAAATCTATTAAAACATTTTTTCTCTCTTTGGCTTTTAACTCAGCTTGACACGTTGGCTCGTATTGTTTTAATATTTGTTGTTTTTATGATTGAACGGTTCATTACTTTTACTGTTTTAATTGATTTCATGATTTCAGTGTACAGCACTTTGGCCATCGGTGGAGTTTTTAAATAAAGTTGTGTTGCATTGTAAAACACATAAAAGGCTCAATTTCAGAAGAAGTACATATATGACACAAACAAATAAAAAATAATCTACTTAAAACCGTTATTTCTATAGTTTGAGTGTTTTATTTTCTGTTTTTTTTTTTTTTATGAAATACGAGCTTATATTTACATTCAAATTGTTGAATTACATCCAGTGATGATTTTAGCCTCTTTCGGGGGTGCTCAAGCTCCATTAAATTTGAAGTCAGCACCCTTGAAAAATTGAGAAACCATCATTAGGATATTGTAAGGAAGCTCAGCTCTCAAATATTAAATTCACCAAAATATTGAATACATTTTAAATAAATATGGAATAAATGATGACACTGTTAAATGAGCCAGCAAAATCCATGTTTGTTTGTTTTTTGCATGAGTCACATCCTTAACGCCACCTGTCAATCATTCCAGTAGGCTCGTCAGCAACTGACCAATCGGTGACCTCAATTTGTCCCATTACCTGCCCCTTACATGCAGAAGCTCCACCCCCTTTTTCCTCTGACAACATTGTTGGGGTTTTGCATTATAAACGCTTTGCAGTCAGAGGTTAATGGTTAAAATAAAGTGTAATGCTTAAAGCAAGTTGTGCTTTGTTTTGTGTGTTTTGTGTAGATATATGTTGCAACTTCTGCTTGCACAAGTTCAGTCTTTGATCCTTTAGAAGTCCTATTTGTGACTGAGCTCCTTGTTTACGCCACACCACCCTCAACTAGGGGTTGAACAGACGAACCGACTAGTCGACTATCTTGCTCATCTTGCAAGTTTTTATATTTCACGATGACTAGTCGCCCCCCCCCCCCCGCCCCCTCCCCTGCTGTTCCTAACCCTATTCCACCCAGTCCACACGGTGGATTAAATACAAATGTAAAATAAAACTAAAAACAGCAGCATTTTTGCAGCTTGATAATAGTTTTGCTTTTGCTTTGACTTATTTGCAGTATGATAAATGGTAGGAGCATAAATATACGCCTGATGTTTTGCTGTTCCTTTTTTGTTGTTGTATATATATATATATATATATATATATATATATATTGCAAATATGATATAGTGTCTTGAGTTCCTATGGCATCATCGACTAGTCGAAGTCGACTCAACTCTTATCATGTTAAAGTCGACTTTTAAAAATATGTAGTCGTTTAACAACTACCCTGAACACACCGGATGTCAGAAGCTGAGCAGGGTGGGGCCTGATCAGTGCTTGGATGGGAGACTGTAAGCTTGTGCACGTCTCACAAACCACACCATGGGGTGTGTTGTTCAAGTACTGGGGGCTAAGCACCCCTGAAGGTCAGGTCCTAGAATTGCCCCTGTTTGCATCACAGTAAGTATAGAGATGTTATTAGTGCTACCAATGATCAGCGTATGGGCGCCTGGTGTTTAAAGCTTTTAAATGTTCTTGATCTCTAATAAAAACGAGCTGAAGAGGCAGGAAGAGGAACATACTTGGCAGAGTTGTCACAGTGGTGATATTTTCATCACCTCCAACGCTAAAAATGGGAGAAACAAGTTTCAGTTTGTTTTAAATGAAGTTAAAAGTTGAGCAAAACGTTCCCCCACCGTCACACTGAACCAGCTTACCTCCATGACAGCCCTCTGTATTCATTTAGCACTAACAGGAGGTTGTCATTCTTAGCGCCCACGCCATTGGCTGCCTGCAAAAACACCCGATGAGTGACGACTGGAGCCAGATAAGTTATCACTGCAACCTCTATAAACTCTATAAACAGCAGATTGTTACGAAGCATTAGGACACCATGCGTAAATAATCTAATTTATCTGTCATCCTGTGATTTACTTTCACTGGATCCCTTGTCTTCTGTATCGATGTTGATCAAAATATATAGTTTTTTTTATTAATGATGATCATAACCAAAAAAACAGGTAGAGGACATAAAAACACTCACCGTCAGAGAATCCCCCACAGCTGCCACCACCTTTATGTCTCCAGGTCTGAGCTCATGAACTACACAGAAGAAAAATAATAATTTTATTGGATTAGCATGAAATAAACTTTTTCCTTGAACCTATTAATGGAGATGATAAATATTTCAACACCTGATGTGGGCGTGCTTGGAGATGGACTGTGATCTGTGCAAGGCACCTCAGTACCCATTCCCTAAAAGCACACAGTAAATTCTAAAAACCGTAATCTGAAACTGTTAATCCATAATCTGGTTGTGAATGAAACTCTTACAAGGTCTGCTGGTGCAGAAGCTTGTCTGTAAACCTCCTGTGCTCTTTCACCCGGGGAGTTTATCTGCGTTCGCAGAAAAGGAAACTCCTGCAAATAAAAAGCAGCCGATCATTCAACCGCACTGGAGAGGACTTTTATTTTGACAGTGTTCGAAGAGGACTTTTATTTTGACAGTGTCTGCATGAATCACCTGAGTTGGACAAGGCATGGTGACATCACCGCTGTCTGTGACCTCAGCTTGACCTGCCGCTGGTTGGAGCTGAAAGAAGCCATGTTTCATACATTAAGATTTCTTATTTTTTACCAGACTTTACAACCAGGGCCGGCCCAAGGCTTGAGCAAACTAAGCAGCTGCCTGGGGCCCCGGGGCCACTAGGGGACCCCTCTAAGTGGATACTTTTTTTTTTTTTAGTAATGATTTCTATATGATTCTGTTTAAATAATATAAGTTCAGCTTTTGTAAATTGTTGCATACATTTACATAGTTTTAAGAACTAATTATTCAACTTTAAATTTCTTTTTTTCACATCTTACATGGTTTCAAGTAATTGTTCATTTACATTATTTAAGTATCTCCTTAATTTTTTAAAAACTAAATTTGTCTGGTTTTGCACATTTTATGTTATTTTATCTGTTGTTTGTTGATGATCTTGCGCTACAAATTATTTTGAACATTACTGTGGCTGTTCTTTGGAACCAAAGATAATAAACCAGATGACACTTTTGCTGTAAAATACGTTGCATACTGGTGTGTTTCCCCCTTTTGTTACTTTTAGTACCACTAGATAACGTGTCAAACTCAAGGCCCGTGGGCCAAATCCAGCCCACCATAACCACTTCTGTGTGTCTCTACACCCAGCCTAGTGGATCATAGAAGCAGAACTTCAAGATGACATTTATCCTCTCTGGCTCTGATTGAGGTGGCTGCTTCTGTCTTTCCTCTCCTGTTTTTCTTTCCTCCTGCTCTGCTCTCTGTGTGTCTGAAGTGCCTGGTTCACATCTCCCAAACGTAAATTAATAAGATTATGGATCTGGTATCCTGGACGTTCAACTCTATTGATAAGATTTCTTCAACAAAGCGTCCTGGAGAACCTGCGTGTCCAGCTGAGACACACGCTGTGGGGTACGTCATGGACCCGTGGGGGAGTGTGGCAGCTGATGTGCCTCTCAGTCCTGTCTCAGGAGGATGTTGAAGACATTTACATTAGGGGCCCTGATTTCCTTAATTTTGGGAAATCGGAAATTGGTCGATACCTGCATGAGAAACCGATTTTACCGATTTTTTAGTTTTAACAATTGTCTAAACTTCATTTATATTTCAGAGCACTGCCTCATGGCCAGTTAAAACAAGTTTATATTGTTTCTAGGATATTGTTCAAGGGTATGTTTTTCAATAAAATAATATTGGTAAATTGAAGGTGCATTGTGACCTAATAACACCTGACAGTGTCTCTTATAAAACAACATCGGTATCTGCCAAAATCAGAATCGGCAGGTCCGACATTTTAGAAATTGGTGATCGGCCAGAAATCTGTGATTGGTGCACCCCTAGTTTACATATTTGGATTTATGATAGCAGGGTCTCTGCTTTTTGGCATTGGCAGGGCTCTGTTTTATCGACTTTTGAAGAAGACATCGGCAGCAGTTTCGGCATGGCAAAGCTTCAGAGTCAGTGTGAAGGTTTGGTCCGTGCTGTAGGAACTCTAAATCAACTGGTTTTCAAGCTAAACGTGAGGTGGAGGCGATTTATGAGAATCGCAGGCCACCTGCTGTTTCTGGGACTCGTCAGCGTGGCGGGTTCGACCTTGAAGGAGACTCATCGCATGGATCAGTGGAATGGAATCCCACAATTAGGCATTTTCGGAACCAGAACGTCCAGATGGACTCAAGGCTGAAGAAAAAAATCTGTCTGCCTGAAGAAAAACAAGAATCAAGCTGATCTGAATCTGAATCTGAATCTGACTCCCGATGGCCTCGGAATGGGCCGATTATCATATTTCTCCTGGGTCATGGGTAACCAAGGACAAAAGCTTAATCTATCGCCCCCCGAGAACTTTCTGTGCAGCCTTATCAGAACTGTCCGCTGAAACAACATCTTCAGAAACTGTGGCTGATCTGAAAAGCGCTCAGACAAATCTCAACACCTCGATGTCAAATGCATGTGATCATGTTGTAATTGTGTTGCTGGTAGAGTTTCTAAATGTCTCAAATCATGTCCTGATGTGAAAGATCTTTTTTTGTAATACCACTATCTACCCTCATGTTTCTCCCCTTTTCCCATCTAGGATTATTATTCTGATAAAGGATAAGAGAGGCCGCGCTCAGAGCAGCAGCAGCTTCGTGCACTCCGTCCATCTTCCGGACGCCTGCATGTACATGTTCTTGTTGTATCTCGGTGCAATGATAATAAAGCTTATTCTGATCAGTCAAATCAAATCAGTTTTTATGTTTATAACACCAAATAACTCAAACATAAAATATTGCATTTTTAGAAGTAGTAATTGAATGCATAGAAAGTTATATTTACCAGTGTTAATAGTTTTATCAATACATTCTACCATGTCCGGCCTTTTGAGGACATTCATGAGTTTGATGTGGCCCCAAATGAAAATGAGTTTGACACCCCTGTACTAGATGAAATATACTTATATGATCATGTAAACAAGGCTGTCAGAGTTGCAGTGAGTTTATGTTAGGTGGTGAATGATCTGATCATCTGTTGAGTGCAGTAAATCACATTATTAGCAGAAATAGAGGCCCCAAACTAAATTTCGCCCCATGGAGGCTTGGGCCGGCCCTGGTTCACCCAAATGCAGAGTTTATGAGAAAATATCCTTGACTTTAATCCAGCAAGGTTAATCTGTACATCTCTTATCTAATCTGCGAGACAAACAGTAATTACTGTTCGATATCGTCCTTGATTTTGAGTGTCAGCGATGTCCCTCGTGATCTGCGTCACGCTGCTGTCACACAACCCTCAGTAAATCTGTTATCTGTCGTTTGGGCTCTTTGTTTCTAACAACTTACCAGATTTGTCCATAGCTGAACAGCCAGCTGGTTAAGTTCAGACGAGGAGCTCTCCTTTAAAGAAAAACGCCACAGATAGAAGTTACACATTAGCTCACATCGTTCTTGAGTTATCACTGGAGAGGCAGAGTTTATAACTCCTCGTTGATAATGTTGTCGACAGGAACTGGCCTTCAAGGTTGTATTTCTCTTTACTTACAGACTCTGACTCTAAGATGAGTGGAGAAGACTGCAGCACAGCAGCGAAGTCGACATCTTTGTGGTACCACGAAGACGTTTCCAAAAGATGGCTCAAAGAGTCCTGAACCGCAGAATGATCACAAGTAAAATCTCTGCAAGCTGTAAATCATTTAAATGCTGTAAGGGTTTTACCTGCAGTGCTTTCAGCAGAGCTGCTTCGTGTAGGCCTTGGCTTATGACTTTATCATTTAAACATTTACATCTGTTGGGAAAAAAAACAATTATGTACTTTTAATGGACCTTTACAAACGAGAAATGAAGTAAACAAGAAGCATCAAATAGTGTATTTACAAAACTCACGTTTCTTCCTGATGATCTCCACTCCAGACCAACACGTGAACTAAAGTGTGATGCAACTGTAGAGAAATGCCCAGATTATTATTTCCTGTTAAGCGTGCTCGTGGCAAAAATACACTTGACAGTACATTTTATACCTGATTCTGCAAAATCTGCAGAGCTGCATCCACTTCCTGCACTGCAGCTTTAACATCTGCAGCAGTCTTTCATACAAAAAACAGCACCATCATTTCTGAACCGAACATTTACCGTATTTTCTGGCATATAAGTTGCATTTTTTTGCATAGATTTTCAGTCTTGTGACTTATACGCTGAAGCGACTTATATGCAGGTTTTTTTTCCCCATATTCATATCGCAATTATTGACTGATGCTTTAAATGTCTAAGAACTGCAACAGCCAGTCCTCCCGTGCACGCTCATTTTACTCAGCTGGTGCAGGTGGAGGAACGCTGGAGAGCTAGCGGCTTCGGTCGCGATGGATGGATGGATGGATGGATGGATGGATGGATGGTGCTGCGCCGCACAGGTGAAATGAAGCTGTTTTGACCATTAAGTAAATGCATAATAAATGAGACTTATACGTCGAAGCGACTTATATGTTTTTTTTCCTCTTCATGATGCTTTTTGGACTGATGCGACTTATACGCCGGAAAATACGGTAATCATTAAAACACACATTGTATTGTATTACTTATATGTATTGTGTGGAGGCTTCTGCCTATCCCTGCACTGTTATAATTATTTTTTCTTAATATCTTTGATCTGTATTTTAAACTAAATTAAACCAAACTAAACACATTATAGTAACTGTTTTTATTTTAGACATGAAGTAAGGACACTTACATGTGGTGAACAGGCACACATTAGATCTGCTGGGACAAACAGCAGCACGATCTTCCACTTGTTTTTCTGTAAGGACGTGAAGTCAGAGGGAAAATGTGTGTACTAACCCAACTTAAATAAGTTACATAAATTAAACCCAGATAAACAAGTCTCTGTGAAATAAAATGTTTTAAAGTCTAAAAAAGAGATCATGAGATTATACCTGATGAGAAAGAGACAGTGCCTCAGCTTCCTGTATCAGGCTCCTGCAAGACATTATTCCCACATGTGAGAAATGATGCAGCAAAAAAACCTTAGATTATAAACTTGTCTTAGAGACATAAAAACCTCGCTGACTTCTAATTTTCTACCTTTAATCTCAGATAGTCATCATGGTTTTTGAACATGAACCCCTAAGAAACAACCTTTCACTCTTCTGAATAACTTGGCTTCCATTAATGTGAAGAATCTTGGTGCAGTTTTTACCTGGAAATGTTATTTAACCCCCAAAATTAAAAATGTTAGCAGAACAGCTGTATTCCACCAGCACAATATGATACTTATCAGAAACTTCATGTTTCAAAGCAATGCAGAAAGCAGCATTTATCACTTTTAGACTGGATTATTGTAATCCTTTATTATCTTGTTGTCCAAAGAAACATTTAAGATGTCTTTAGTTAATCAAAATGTTGCTGCCAGAGTTTTAATGAGAGTTGATAGAGAGATCATATCTCTCCAGTTTTAGCTTCTCTCCATTGGCTCCCTGTCAAATCCAGAATAGAATTCAAAATCTTACTTCTAACCTACAAAGCTCTCAACAACCTAGTTCCATCTTATATTGCAGATCTTATTGGTCTATATTTTTCTAACAAAGCACTTTGCTGTCAGACTGCAGGTTTACTTGTGGTTCCTAGAGTTTCCAAAAGCAGAATGGGAGGACGATCTTTCAGTTATCAGGCTCCTCTCTTGTGGAACCAACTTCCAGTTTCTGTCCGTGAGGCTGACACATTGTCCAGTTTTAAGTATTTCCTTTTTGATAAATCCTATAGTTACAGTTGGCTTGGGTTTCCTGAGCTATCCTTTAGTTGTGCTGCTATAGGCTTAAACTGCTGGAGGACAAACTGGCCTCATTTCTTCACTCTGCAGCTGTCTTTAGTCTCTTTACTCGCAGTGTTTTAGTTTTTCTTTACTTGAGGACACTTTGTGTTTCTCCTTTCCTGCTCCTTTAGACCCCGGCCAGTCGAGGCGGATGCTGCTCACCCTGAGCCTGCTTCTGGTTTTTGGTTGAGATTTCTTTCTATTAAAAGGGAGTTCCTTTCCACTGTAGCTAAAGTTGCCACTTGGGATTAGCGATTGAGCCATAGTAAAGGTTTACAATAATCTGCTGACCTCAAACAGATTGTGTTTACATAGCAAGGTTTCATAATCTACTGAATACTGATCGGGCAGCATTTAAATCTGTGTCCAAGTTAGATTTATGATTTGAATATTTATTTCTACAAAGACCTGAGACGACTTTTGTCGTTAATTGATGCTGTATAAATGAACTGAATTGGATGAAGTGGAATGAAATGTTCACATATGCAGAGTAAACGTGTTACCTGCGCTGCACTGGTGTCTGATCCTCATGCTGAATTATCACTTCTGGATTAAACATCGACAGCAGCTCTGCTCAAACAGGAAACAACAAAGTATTTACATTCTGTGCTTACTGGTTGGTGAAAGCAGTTTCATTCATGCAGGTTGTTATACTTCTTCTTATGGTAAAGGAAGGCCAGAGGTGCATTTATGACCCGCTATCTTGCTCTTACAGATAAGCTGCATCAAACTGTCCGTTATAGAATTTATAGCTTCTCTTCAAAGTCTGATCTAATCTGGTGTTTTCTGCAATAAAGGCTGCACTTGAAATGAACTTTTGCAAGCTTTGAATGCAATGCTATCAAATGTATAAAGCATTTTACATTAAAATAAAGCATTTAAATGAAAACTCACGTAGTGTTTATGAAGCTAATAGAGCTAACCGTGTAAATCATTAATCTAAAACAAGGGGATAAGGTGAAAAAGATTTTCAAAAATACATAAAGTATAGACAAGGCTTTAAAAGTCAAAGCTCAATATTTGGTTGGTAATTTGTAGGGATGCACGATATTATCGACATGTATCGGTTGATATTAGCCATAAAGTTAAATATCGAACACTGACCATTCCATCAAAATAACTCACCTATATAAAAGGCACTATATATATATATATATATATATTTATACATATATATATATATATAT
>NC_056518.1:10211983-10238024 GCF_014905685.2 Nematolebias whitei | reverse complement strand
TGCACGTTTTTCACCCAAGTGATGTCAACTCGTACCCGTGGGATGAAACAGCCCCACACACGAGCCGGTGTCCTTAAATAAAGGTTTTTAAACTCACCGTCGCTCTAAGACATGACGAGTCGATCACAGAACAGCCTCCACACATGAGCCGGTGTCCTTAATTAAAGGTTTTTAAACTCACCGTCGCTCTAGACATGACGAGTCGATCACGGCACAACGGTAAGCGAAAATAACTCATTACCAACTAGAACTGCACGATCCTCACTCAAGCGGTGTCAACTCGCACTCGTGGGATGGAACAGCCTCCACATGAGCCGGTGTCCTTAAACAGGTTTTTAACTCACCGCCGCTCTGACATGACGAGTCGATCACTAAGATGGACAGCCTCCACCCAACGGCGCTACGTTGATGCTGGCGCACACACACAGCTGCCGGCGCTAACCAGCTCACATCGGTATAAATGTGGTCCGCAGGCTGGTCCGGGTGGGGGTCCTTCTCTCTCAGCTTTCGGCAGCTCACCGCAGCTTAAACGTGAAGCAGCCGAAGAATCCGGTAATGAGTCCCACCTCCCTCTAGCGCGCGCCCCTCCAGCGAGAGCGGCGCGCGTCCCTCCAGAGAACAACGTGTGCTCCCGCGGGGCTAAGCAGCCTTCACTCCAACAGCACGGTGTAAATGAAGTCACGCCCTCCGCCTTTCAACGTTCGCACAGCGACGTCAAACGCGCAGCTCACCGCGTCATCAGCTGTCACACGCTTCGCCTTCAGCTCAAGTCTCGCCCGGGGTCACACAGAAAACATTCCCGCGACGCATGACGGCGGTTGAGGGACGGACTGCTGACAGCCGTACAAAACATGACGCATCATTAACGCACGTTCATCCACGAACGTTACGTAGAGTGGCTAAACATGCTCGCCGTTTTTTCAGATGGATGGACAGGGTTTATGCAAATGGTACAAGTTACAGTTTGCAACCCGAACCCCTCCATTCAGAGGAGTTATATAAACGGTCCCGTCATCATCATCAGACTGATTCTCTTCCCTAAATGCAGAAATCCAAGTGTTTTCTGATAAAAGTAATCTACAGAGTTCCCCAAGGGAGAGAAAACACGAGGGTTTTTACTCACGGATCGGAGGGGTGAGACCGTTCTTGGATCTGTTGTTTAACATCCAGAGAGCGCATACCGATCATCCTAAAACACAGAGACGAGAGTTTTTTGTTTTACCTGGATGATCTGCGGATCCTGTCACTTCAGACAGGAGGCGCTGATGCAGGATCAGGTGTTGACATCACACCTGTTAATCTGGGCTCGCCATAAGTGGAAGGAAGCTCGATTTTTCCGGCCCAGACATTTGTTTTTTTCTGGAGTGGAATTAAATTCAACCACCATGAAAACTCATTTATCACATGAGACGCCTCTAGAGGTGTTTTTGCACGTCTGCATGTGGATCCAGTAAAACAACGACGGATGATCATTGTCTTTTCCTCTGTGGAAGCAGACCTCCGACTCTGGGGAAACACCTTGTTTTTCTATCAGAGGGAGTCCCCCTCAGCAGACCCACGTCATGGGTCAGTCTTCACGGACACGTCGCTGTCAGGCTGGGGGGGGGACATACCTATCTCAAGCAGTAGGGGCGCTGTGGCCCCACTACACATCAGCCCACATCAATGTTTTGGAGTGTCGCACAGTACTGAATGTGATTCAACACCTTGCTCCTGTGCTACAGAATCAACACGTGTTGATTCACACAGACATCATGATGACTGCTGCATACATAACCATCAGGGTGTGCGTTCAGCCAGATGTTACACATTGTGCGAAAGCTACTGAGTTGGGTTCATCAAAACCTGCTTTTATTAGAGCGGTTTACATATCCGGTGTTCTGATGTGACGTCCAAGGGCGGCCCACGTTACGTGGACCGGATCCTCCATCCGGATCTGATGTTTTTCAGACGCAGCAGAAGTTGGCAAAGCAGCTGTGGACCTGTTTGCGATGCGAGAAGAACGCTCAATGTCAACTACGGTTTTCCCTGAGCCCGCGAGACGATCCATCGCTGGGGGGGGGACGCATTTGCTCACAGTCGGTGGCCCAAAACGCTTTTTACGCGTTTCTTTCCCCCCCACCTCCTCTGTTTTTTACGGTCCATGAACCGAGTTCAAGAGGAGGGATTGACAGTTTTCCTGGTGGCTCCCGGCGTGTGAACGCACTATGGTTCCCAGGCCTGCAACGTCTGTTGTTGGGTCGCCGTGGAACTGTCATGGAGGGAGGATGCTCTCCTTCAGGCAGGAGGAGCGACCAAGAGTTACCCAGAAATAGGTCAACACCGGTGGGTCTGACCGCTGAGCGGTTCCACTTAGAGGATGGGTCTCCCTCAGGAGATAGTGTGCACAATTCAAGATTCACGTGCTGCATCTACCACAGTTCTGTACACATCAAGGGGACGGCTTTTCAGCGCTGGTGCACAGAGAAGTTTTAGAGACCACCTCATGCCTTTTAAGCGGCGTGTTGTTTTTCTACAACAGCTGATGGATAGGGAGTTGGCTTTCAGTACGCTTTAACGTACGATTGCAGCCATCTCTTCCTGCCACAAAGGGTTTGGAGACAGAACAGCTTTTATCACCCGCTGATGAAGCGGTTTCTAAAAGGTGTACAGAGATGTAGGCCTGTTTTCACGCCCACTTGTTTCCACAGTGGGTTTAACGCTGGTCCTGCGAGCCCTGATCAAAGCTTCAATTGAGCCTCTGGATCAGGTTTCATTTAATTCTTGTCTTTTTTAACAGCCCTGTTGCTGGTTTTAACACCCGCTAAGAGGGTAAGTATTTATCTGCCCTCTCTGTTGCTTCGTCATGCCTTAGAATTAGGCTGACGGGCAGTTCAGCTGATTTAAGACCAACCCAGCTTTTATGCCTAAAACATCACGAGCTCTTTTAAATCAAGAGTGATATCGTTGGAGGGGTCTTTTCCCCCCCACAGATCAGAAGAGGAAGCATCTTTTCATCTTCTCTGCCCGGTGCGGGCGTTGACGTGTTACATAACGCACACAGCTGCAATGCGTTTCAAACTCAACAATGGTTTGTGCATTATAGAGATGCTTCTACAGGTCGCCGTTATCCATCCAGCGCTTGTCACACTGGCTGTGTGAGGCCTTTTCTGAAGCCTACAGAGCATCAGATTTAGAGCCTCCTGTCAACCTCTAAGCACACTCGACCAGGGGTATCGCATCTTCGACTGCTCTGCATAATGGTATGTCAATGCAGGACATTTGCACTGCGGCTGCATGGTCAACACCCTGCTCATTTATTCGCTTTTACCTACGTGATGTAACGGCTCGTTCCATGACACATTCTGTCCTTAGTGCTCTAACAGAATGAATGTTATTGTTCTCATGGAACTCTGTTTAAGCTCACTTCTGTCTGCATGCATTACAGTGTGAGATGTTGTTATCAGTCACAAGTCGTGTCTGTGATTTTGGTTATATTGTCACTAATCAGTTCATGATTATTGTTACCAATCAGTTCAATTGATTTGTAATCAATTTATGGACATTAATCTGTTTATACTGTTCAGCCATGAACCAGTTGGTTCATGCCCCCCCCCCCCCCCCTCTTTTCAACTTCTTCTTCCCGTTGAAAGTTTTCCGGGGTATTCATGCTTTGTCAGAACGCATAGCTACACAACATGCGTCTGTGCATGGCACATAATTACGCGATGCGTAGTTATGCACATGGGGAGCTGAGTGACAAGACGTTTTTTGGGCAAGCTTCCGCTTCTTACTGTGTTCGAATGGACCCAGTGAGGCGAGGACCACATCGGCTTCGCCCTTTTACCCACTAAAGCGAAGGCCTTAAAGGGCGAAGCTTATATGACATAGAACGTTGGTTACGTACTGTAACCCCAGATTCTATGAATATAAGCGTAGCCCTTTAAGCGTCGGGCCTCACTGGCTCCTAAATGGCTGAAGAAAAAGCTATTTTGGGAGCCGATTTCCCGCTCTTAACGTAATTTATACGGACCGGGTAGGGCCCACACAGCAGGTGGGCGTGGACTAATTTTTTCAGTGCTTATGCTCTGCATAACGGGATAAACCCACTAAAGCGAAGGCCTTAAAGGGCTACGCTTATATTCATAGAATCTGGGGTTACAGTACGTAACCAACGATTATCAAAACATTTGTAAGACAGTAATGATTATAGAGGATTGTCTTTTCTGCTTGATTAATTCAAGAAAGAAAGTCATCAGATGGCCCAGACTTATTCAGATCAATGAAAATAACAGTCTCTGTCCATCTGGTAGATTTGAGGTCATCAGGGTCAGATGAGGGTCAGATCATCAGGTCATCTGGTTCACTACACTCACTACCTGTGAAATAACCTGTGTAGATTATGTTAGTTATGTGCAATAATGTGCATTTAGGCTACATGTGAAATACATATTTATACAAATTCATCCTACTTGTACCGTTATATTCTACCATGTTATTGTTTACCATGTCTCGTTAGGACCTTGTAAATATTATTTTTCTTTTTCACGTTTTGGTACCTTATTTTGTTCCCTTATTGTAAGGGAGTGGTGGCACAGAGGTTAGAGAAGGCGGGCCTTTGATCGGAAGATCGCTAGTTCAACTCCCGGTACCGACAACATCAAAATGTGAGTGGGATAGGTGAAGCACCCACACATGCCTCCACCCTCAGCCAAGTCTTCGTGTGACTTAGTTCGCTGTGGTGAACTCTGACAAAGGGAGCAGCCGAAAGAAGAAGAAAAAAATGTATGATAGTTGTTAAATGTTAGTGAGTGTTCTTTAGTTTTTATGCTAAATAATATTTACAAATTTATAAAAAATGATGAAAGAAACATACTTTGCACAATTGTAACTTTGCATAACACAGCTTAAGTAACATATACAGGTGCTGGTCATAAAATTAGAATATCATGAAAAAGTTGATTTATTTCAGTAATTCCATTCAAAAAGTGAAACTTGTATATTATATTCATTCATGACACACAGACAGATATATTTCAAATGTTTATTTCTTTTAATTCTGATGATTATAATTGACAACTAATGAAAACCACAAATTCAGTATCTCAGAAAATTAGAATATTGTGAAAAGGTTCAATATTGAAGACACCTGGTGCCACACTCTAATCAGCTAATTAACTCAAAACACCTGTAAAGACCTTAAATGGTCTCTCAGTCTAGTTCTGTAGCTACACAATCATGGGGAAGACTGCTGACTTGACAGTTGTCCTAAATACGACCATTGACACCTTGCACAATGACAGAAACACACAAAAGGTTATTTCTACAGAGGCTGGCTGTTCACAGAGCCCTGTGTCCAAGCACATTCATAGAGAGGTGAAGGGAAGGAAAAGATGTGGTAGAAAAAAGTGTACAAGCAACAAAGATAACTGCACCCTGGAGAGGATTGTGAAACAAAACCCATTCCAAAATGTGGGGGGCATTCACACTGAGTGGACTGCAGCTGGAGTCAGTGCTTCAAGAACCACCACGCATAGCTGTATACAAGACAAGGGTTTCAGCTGTTGTAATCCTTGTGTCAAGCCACTCTTGAACAAGAGACAGCGTCAGAAGCGTCTCGCCTGGGACTGCTGCTGAGTGGTCCAAAGCTATGTTCTCTGATTAAAATAATTTTGCATTTATTTTGGAAATCAAGGTCCTAGACTAGAGTCTGGAGGAAGAGAGAAGAGGCACAGAATCCATGTTGCTTCAGGTCCAGTGTCAAGTTTCCACAGTCAGTGATGGTTTGGGGTGCAATGTCATCTGCTGGTGTTGGTCCACTGTGTTTTCTGAAGTCCAAGGTCAACGCAGCCATATACCAGGAAGTTTTAGAGAACTTCTTTCTTCCTGCTGCTGACCAACTTTATGAAGATGCAGATTTCATTTTCCAACATGACTTGGCACCTGCACACAGTGCCAGAGCTACCAGTACCTGGTTTAAGGACCATATCCCTGTTCTTAACTGGCCAGCAAACACACCTGACCTTAACTCCATAGAAAATCTATGGAGTATTTGTGAAGAGGAAGATGTGATACACCAGACCCAACAATTCAGAAGAGCTGAAGGCACCAGAACAACCTGGACTCTCAGAACACCTGAGCAATGACACACAATGATCCACTCCATGCCACGCCACATTGCTGCAGTAATCCAGGAAAAGGAGCAACAACTAAATACTTTGTATTAAGTGCTGTACATATACTTTTCATGTTTATATGTTTCAGTTGAACAACATTTATAAAAATCCTTTTTTAATTAGTCTAAAGTAATATTCTAATTTTCTGAGATACTGAATTTGGGGTTTTCATTATTTGTCAGTTATAATCATCAACATTAAAAGAAATAAACATTAGAAATATATCAGTCTGTGTGTAATGAATGAATATAATACACAAGTTTGACTTTTTGAATGGAATTATTGAAATAAATCAACTTTTTCATGATATTCTAACTTTATGACCAGCACCTGTATATTTTGCCGGGTTTATTCAATGTTACATGTTAACAACCAGCAGTTCAGTAAAATTAGACAGCTTTTACTTTTGGGTATGATGACAAATATGATTAAATTGCGATAAACTTTACAAGTCTGGCTTTAGAGCAACTTTATAGATGGACTGACCTTGGCTTTATTGTTATCAGATTTCCGTCACAGAGCCAAATTGTTAACAATATGCTGTGTCATGGCAAGTTGCATAAAAATATAAATATTACACATGTTGCACTCTTTATGATGCTTCTACTTGTACTCATTGTTCTGCTGGATTTTTTTATTTTTTTTCATTTGGGACTATTACATTCATGGTCATGTGTACTGAGCCCTCTCCTGTTCGCTCTGCTCACGTATGATTGTGCAGCTGCCCATCCAGGCTGTCACATTGTAAAGTTTGCAGATGATACAGATGTGGTGGGATGCATCACAAACAATGATGAGTCCAACTACAGGCAGGAGGTGGAACACCTGGAGAGCTGGTGCAGGAAGAACAACCTTCACATCAATGTGAAGAAGACAAAGGAGATGATTGTGGACTTCAGAAGGAACAAACTCACCTACCCCCACCCCCTGAACATAAGAGGATCTGCGGTGGAAGTGGTCTCCAGCTACAAGTACTTGGGTGTACACCTGAATGACAACTTCAGCTGGAGCAACAACACCACCAGCCTGATGAAGAAAGCTCATCAGAGACTCTACTAGCATCAATGTGTGGCATGGAGGCTGCACAGCTGCAGAAAGAAAAGCTTTGCAGAGAGTGGTGAAGGCTGCACAGAAGATGTTGTAATCAGCCTCCCCACCATCACATACATCTACACCTCCAGATGCAGGAAGAGAGCCACCTGCATCATGAAGGACCCCACTCACCCAGCACACACACTTTTTGCCCCGCTCCCCTCAGGAAGGAGGTTGAGGAGCATTACATGTAGAACCATTAGACTGAGGAACAGCTTCTACCCTGAGGCTGTTAGACTCATGAATCTCTAACCAGAATAATCACTGTGAAAAATCACCTCATGCTGCTGCTGATCTGTTTCATGCTGCTGCTGATCTGTTTCCATGTTGCTGCTGATCTGTTTCATGTTGCTGCTGATCTGTTTCATGCTGCTGATGATCTGTTTCATGTTGCTGCTGATCTGTTTCATGCTGCTGATGATCTGTTTCATGTTGTATTCATGCGTGCTCATCTGCTCACACAGACTCATGTTCGTGCTGCTGCTCGACGTAATGTTTTTATGCTACTAGTGCTTATTGTATATTTAGCTGATGTTTTTCTTAGTTCATATCTTATTACTGTTTTTCTTTTACATTTTATTGTTGGATGTAACTGGGACCCTGTGTACAAAATCTCGTTCCACCACATGTACCACATGAGATGCTAATGACAAATCTCTCTGCCTCTGACATGAAGTGTCATTTATTTATTTGGTCAACGAGTGTTTGTCCCAGGAATAACACACCTAAATACAAACTGTGCAGGAACTATTTTATTAAATTATTTGTTTCATATTGAATTGTGTTTTGTCACCTGAGTCCGCTGGCACCTGCAAGCTGCTTCTGCTTTTATGCCCAGGTTAAACAATGTACATGTGTTTTCTGTTTGCCATGAACTCCTAAAAAAAAAACACATTCACGCTTATTGCGCCTCGCGCAGGACTGGAACAGCCACGCGCGTCTCTGCAGCAGGAGCCGCTACGTCATCACCGGATGTTGATACCAGCTCGGAGCTCGACGCAGAGAACAGCTGAAAGAGGAAAACAAAGCCGCGACGGCAAAACCACAACACTGGGGTTGAAAAAACAGATCCAACATTTGGTGACACCGCCGCTAAACGAACATATTCTGTTTAATTAAACTCCTTTTCAAACAAGGTAAGAGCCTGAAATGTGTTCAGTTGTATTTCCCAGTTTAGCCTGTTGTTGCTGTTAGCTGAGCAGCTAACCTGACGTTTGTTTCTTTCACTTCTGACTGATTCAACAAGAGGTTGACTGATCACCAAGCCTCTCTGGTTAGCACCACATCCAGCTAAAGGCAGGGCTTCAGTGTGAAAAAGAGCTGTTGCTTTGGTGTCTTTGTTGTTGTGGCTCTGCTGAAAGCCCAGCTGTCATTGCAGTCATGACAGTTCTGTGAGGAACATGGAGGCACTGATAAACTGTGTCAGGTTGAATAACAACACAAAGCTCATGAGAGCACCTCCAGGTTGTGTTCAGTGAATGTACCTGTGATGCTATTTAATTAATTTAACCTTATACAGGTAGTCTCATTGAGTTATGAGGATTCATTTTCAAAGGAGAAGTTTGGGAGCAGATGGTGGGGGTTAAGGGTCTTGCTCATGGGCCCAGGGTAGAGGCAGGTGTGGGTGTTCCACCTTTCCCACCCACGTTTTGATGTCGTTGGTCCTGGGAGTCGAACCGACGACCTTCCGATCACAGGCCCACCTTCTCTAACCTCTGCACCATCACTCCCCGAATTATAGGTTTTATCTTCTTGTATTTTCTTCTGTTTTTCTCGTTCTAAAATCACAAGTCAACCTTAATGTAGTTTTAATATTTTTATTCTTACTTTATTGGCATTTTATGTTTGTCTTATTGTCAGTATTTAGTTCTCAATTTTATCATAATAGAAAAAAATATTAATTTTACAGCCCAAATACAAATAGACTGATTATTTAAACAGGTCTCTCTTGTAAATGAGTCCTCGTGACTCAGTGAGACAATCCTGTATAAATAAAGGTTTAATAAAAAACAAGACTAATTTAAATAAACAGATAATTGCCAGTCGGTCCTGCATGTAATTAATCAGTTACCAAGGTGGAAAATGAAGCAGCAGCAGTTATTGTTGTGTGTCGAACATTGGCTAACCTGATTTAAAAAAACAACAAAAAAAAAACAGTATCAGCCTTGAAAATCATACTGGTCGACCTCTAAACTCAAATATGTACAGAACTGATCGAATGAAAGCAGCAAAAATATTTGATTATTAGCTGTATTTATTAAAAATGCACTTGCTAAAACAGTGGGATGAATTTATTTGACTTGCACTGATTGTTGTGAGTTTCCATCAGTCGGGCAAAAATATTCAGGCTGAAATAATTCATGATACAAAACTAAACAGTTTTACTGATTACATCACCGGTCAACAACCAACATGTGGCGTTTCTGAAAACATCTGCATGTGTTAATGGTGTGAGACGAGGGGCCATGCTAGAGACAAAGTATTAACAAATCTGAGTACTGGTACAAGAATAAACAAGATGTCACGCTCCACATTATCAATGGTCAGATTGTTGGACTCTTTGATCCCTGTAGCTACAAAATGAGCAGTAAAACCAACAACGTTGAAGTTTAAAATGAAATCAATGCTTTTGTTTTGACGTGTGCTTTCCTTATTGGACCTTTTCATTTAATCCTAGCCGACAGTGAATTAAAAAAAGAGTAAAAATATTTGCTAAACCTTTTCTTCCTTGTGACTGAAAGCTTGACATAAACAGTTTTTATCTTTGATTTCCTAAATCAGGGGTTCACAAACTTTTCCCTGACGTGCCCCCCCCCCCCACACACAAACCCACAAACAATGCTACAAAACATGTAAAGAAACATCAACTTTTAGAACATTTTAACTTTTATTCACTATATTCAATTAATTATTACAGCTGCTGAGCATAAAATGTTTTTAACCAACATGTTTTAAACATATTCCCACCGAAAACACAACTTTTCAACAAACTGTTGACCAGAAGAACAAAACTAAAGAAATATAACTTCTCTCAAGTGTGTTTATCTGGAAACAACAGATACAGATTGCTCTTGTGTACAATTTTTATTATTATCATTACTTTATTTTTGCTTTTAAAAAATATTCTCCTCTCCAGCTTTCTGAGGCCCAGCGCCCCCTGACGGCCCCCACTTTGAAAAACACTGCGACTGAATTTGGTCTCATAACTTCAGTGATGGCACTCATCCATCCATCCATCCATCCATCCATCCATCCATCCATCCATCCATTATCTTTACCCGCTTCTTCCATTTTTGGGTCACGGGGTTCGCCGGTGCCCATGTCCAGCAATCACTGTGTGAGGGGCGGGGGACACCCTGGACGGGTCGCAAGTCCATCACAGGGACACATAGAGACAAACGAGACAAACAACCATTAAGTGATGGCACCATTAATAGTATTTCAAAGCCTTTCAGAGTTTACAAATGTATTTATTCTTTGAATTGTATTTTTACTTAGCCATGATATGTTCAGGTGTGAGGCTTTTGTAACTACCGTTAAAGTAGTTTAAATTTCAAACAGTAATTTGCAAGTCTTTTTTTCCTTTCAGGTTGTGAGAACAGCTCTGTAACTCCACCGGTGAGACGATGGGACGTATTTTCCTGGACCACATCGGTGGGACTCGCCTCTTCTCCTGCGCTAACTGCGACACCATTCTGACCAACCGCTCTGAGCTCATCTCCACACGGTTCACAGGAGCCACAGGCAGAGCTTTCCTTTTCAATAAGGTACGGTGAAGTGTGAAGCCACCAGCAGTTACATGCTCTCCCCAACCCTACGGTGTGCACATATTCACGTTGCACGCTTCGGAAAAAGTGTCATGGTTCTGTCTCGCGTCCACAGGTGGTGAACCTCCAGTACAGCGAAGTTCAGGACAGAGTGATGCTCACCGGCAGGCACATGGTGAGGGATGTCAGCTGCAAGAACTGCAACAGCAAGTTGGGCTGGATCTATGAGTTCGCTACGGAGGACAGTCAGCGGTACAAAGAGGGACGTGTCATCCTGGAGAGAGCGCTGGTTAGGGAGAGTGAGGGCTTTGAAGAGCACGTCCCCTCTGACAACTCATGAGTGTTGGACATGTGCTCTCTCCCTCTCCTTTGACCCCTCCGCCTCTGTGCTGTGCATCACCACCTGCAGACTCAGTGGCCAGTGAAGTTTTCACTTCAACCCCCGCACGCCTCCTTCCTCGTCTCCAGCATATGACCTTGGACCGGCGATTATAAGAATAACGTGCTGGATCTGTTCTTGCTGTATAGGCTTCCCCAAAAAATAGTCCCTCATTTATGCATCACTGTGCAGTCCTGCCCAACACAGCTGTGAACATTGTTAGGGAGTGTCCACGCAAGATCACACTGATTTATCACCAAACCTGCACAAGAACACTCCACGCTTTCATGGTAACTCCTTCGTGGATGGTATCAGGTTTAAAATCATCACCTTGTTTCATCTAGATGAGTAGAAGTGCTACTTCTGAGTATGATCCATGTCTGCTAAGTTAACGTATTGCTTTGCTAGTATTTGTGCTCCTGTGTTGTGTATTTGTTCTCAGTACACTTGTCACTGGTTAATGAATGCATCGAAGACACTTCTTTATTCTGGATTAATGTTTTTTTCTCCTGCAGATTTAAATGAATGTAGTACAGTTTAGAATCTGTCCTCGTTCATAAGATACACTGACGACCGCACAGAATGATGTCACACTTTGACTATTTGTTGTAGTGCTTTAAGCTCTTTCTTTATCTTGCTCATATGTGTCAGCGTTGACTGGTTTTGACGTTCTTGAAATGTACAGAAAATGGCCTAATTTTCCCCGTACAACCCATTCATAGCGTGGAGGTGATCTCATCCAGTACAGTTCCATACGTGAACGCACTTATACCAGTCCGCAGCTGTTACCACGGATCTGTGCGTCGTGTGAAGATCTACGTGTCTCACTCAAAGTGTCCTGGAGGCTGTGTGTCTGAAACGTGAGGGGAACCCTCTCTGGCAGTCTGCGCGCTCGTGGACTGGAGTGGATTGTATTTCAAAGTAACTTCATATTCCACCAAAGTAGAAGAACAACATATTTGACCTGCAGGAAACGGTGATCCTTGTTTAAATTAGTGAACTGCTTTTACCACGGCAGCCCACTCTTTATATAATCTACAGCCTGAGGCGTGTTGTGTCATCACATGGCTGAAGCCAGGCGAGCTTTAATGGGGCACTTTTCTTAAAAGTCAAGCCTTTGTCCTTGGAATTAACCAGACTCTCAGTTTTCTCTAATAACCAGTAAAAAAAGAGGTGGTTCTTGTGACGGTGAGGAGAACCCTGTACTTGAATTGCAGCAGAGCTCTGTGGCAGAACATGCCATGAACGCATGTTTCACCCAAAGGTGCAGCCTTCACCAATACTTTTTTATAATTTACTCTTTTGTGAAGGAATAGATAAATGCTTACAGACATTGACTTCCAAAGTCAGCGCGGTGAAATCAGTTAGTTAAAATTTTTAGCGTTTTATTCGTACGTTTTTATTTGGTTCACATTATACGAGTGCTGTTTGAAACATTTATCTCGATATTTAGCTTTTTCATGATTTGAACATGTAAACGAACTTCTGTAGCTCCTGGAATTTATTTCTCTGACGTGATTTCTAAATAAAAAAATGTTGTCTTGCTACGTCTGCTTTTACTTTTAGCATCGACTCCAGAGACGGTGTTACGAGGTGCCGTTTGTAAAGTTACACACTCAGAAATTAACAGCAATATTTTGGTTTATTTACCCTTTAAATAAGAAAAAGTGTTTTTTTAATCAGTTATGTTTCACCATATTATTCTTACATTTATAAACGTCATAGTTCCAAGCTAAATATTTAATTTACAAGTTATACATTTAGTGAACAAACTAAATACTTAACTTGCAAGTTAAATATTTAGTTTGGAACTATGACATTTATAAATGCATGAATAATATGGTGGAACTATGACTAATAAAAACTTTTTCTTATTATTAAAGGCTAAATAAACCAAAATATTGCTGTTAATTTCCAACTGTGTAACTTTACAAACGGCACCTCATGCAGTGTCACTTCTTTACATTTGGATCAGACTTTGAGATGATGATGATGATGATGTTGGGATCAAGTCATTGTGACCAAAGCGTGGACCTGTAGATGGCAGCAGAATACTAACAGATGCAGTGTTCCTCTTGAAATGCTGCTGAAGCTGAAAGCTTGTCCTGCCTCTGACGTCACCTGCTTCAGTATCTGTAGTTTTCATGCACATCATGTTGATGTCATTCCCTGGAGCAGGTGAAACGAAACGTCATGAATTATTTGCAGCAAATGCTGGTCAGTCTACAACCAGAAATGGAAAGAATAAAACACAAACGCAGAAGTGAACAAGAAGTTTTTTTTTTAAACCCAAACTATACAACACTCACTATGAATCAACCACAACTAGATATGAATACATTAGGTTTAAAAATATGAAGTGATGACTCACTCCTAATCCGCCCACTAATATTGCGGTGCTGCTGGAGTTATTTATAGCCCTGATGCTGCTGGAAGCTGTCTTTCTTGTACTTCTTGGCGTGTGAGAGGCTGTGTCACTGGAGGAGCCAACAACAGGCCTGCTTTCCTGCACTCGCTCCTGGAGGCACCTTACAGTCATCACTCAGGGCTAAACTTAGCCCACACACGTATTGGGCTTCTTGAAATCAAACTGCTCTGGTTGCAGCCTCTCTTTGGAGAGACGGAGAGCACGTATGGATTGAGAATATTGATGAATTTATGACTCACACTTGTGCCATTTAAATGCCACTTGTGGCTACAGGCGAGGAAAGGTTTTCCAGTGACCTCAGTGCTACAGTCCTGGTGCCTGCCCCGGTGTAACCCCAGAAGTGTCTGTTTTATGTGTCCAGACAGAGGTAATTACGCCGCCTTGTTGGTCCTGTTGGACTACACCAACCTGAGCAGACATCGCTCAGATCTTTGCAGGACAGTACGTGACTGTGCATGTTCACAAAACTAAGTTTCCTCCGTCTCGGACACGTACAAGATGTACCTGGACAGGAAGTAAGACAATGAGGTTCCCTGAAGACTACAGACTAATGCTTTTAATTCAAAGACCATACCTCACAGACTTTTGCTTTATAGTCCAGTAAAAACACCAGTAAAGCGATGCTCTCTCACATCTTAAGAGTGGATTTAGTCTTCCTTCCACCCACTGTCAGATCTCTGAGCAAACATTTAGATGCTGAGAACGTTAGAAGGGAAGTAAAAATAGAAGATTGCACTTGATTGACATGATTCACCCTCCCCTGGCAGCGATTTTAGTTAATCCTCTCCCTTTTCTTATTTTCCTGATTGTCACCAACCCCAATATGTAGAATAAAACTTCTCCCTTTCTCTTCACACACACAAAAGAATGACATCATTCTGTCACCAGTTGAAAATAGCATGCTTTCCATTGACATCATTCCACATCCCGTTGCCAGGAGACATGGGAGTCAACACGAGTTACTATGGCGACTGCACTTCACCTTCAAAGCTCCTGACCTTTTTGGCTGCCGGTGGTAGATGTGTGTGTGTAAAACAGGCAAGGCAAACTATAGTGTGTGTGTTGTGTAATCTAAATGTTCAAGGACTTGTTTACCCATTCGCTGCGATGTAGCCATTATTCAAGAACTTTCTGGATTAAAAGGGCTGCCTGGATGTTACACGAGACAACCTGCAGCTGATCAAAGTGTCAGCGTTGGCAAAACAACACTATCGTTGAAAAAGTGTTGAGTAAAGAAAATACAGCTCTAGTCAAACAGGGCACAAAAGCTAATTAGGCTATTTTAGCTGTGTATGTGCTACAGCTTAACCTGCTAGTCATGGATCTGGTCAGCAGGACGTTCAACGCAACCGATACAAAATTTTCAACCAAACGACAGAGTCCTGGAGAACCCTCATGCTCTGCTGAGGCTCACGCAGCAGGGTACATCATGGATTATACCACTGGACTTATGATGGCACGGTTTCTGCTTTTTGGCACCATTGGAGGTTATCGGCTCTTAAAGAAGACGGCGGCGGCAGTTCCAGCCATGGCAAAGCTGCCAACCTTGTGTGAAGGTTTGGTTTGTGCTTCGAACACTCAGACTCAGCTGATTTACGAGCTCAAACGTAAGATGGAGCATTTATGAGAATCGTAGGCCACTTGTGGCTTCTAGGACTCGCCAGCAAGTTGGGGACGACCTTGCAGGGAGCTAATAAGCACGAACCAGTGGAATGTCCACAAATCTGTCTTTTTTGGATGTCCAAAGTACCAGCAGAACTCAAGGCTGACGAGAAACAACAGTCTGCCTGAAAAAAAAGAACATCTGTGGCTTATCTGAATCTGACTCCCCTGTTCGGCCTTGAAGTAGACCAACTTATCACATTTCTCCTGGGATATGTGTAAACTAAGAAGGCTCTGCTCTATCCGTCCCCCAAGAACTTCTGTGAACGCTTATCAGAGCTGACACCAACATCTTATCAGGACTATGGAGCTACCTGGAAGTGCTTCATGGACAAATCTCACCATCTCATCATCGAATGTAGATGTAACGTCTATAAATGTTCTTGCTGGCAGAGTTTTATTGACGTCTTAAATGTACACTGTACTTCAGTGTAATGATAATAAAGCTCATCCTGATTGTGAAATGACCTACGGTGTCCTTCACCATGAGACTCCGTGTTCGTTTCCTGAACAGCCCAAAACACGAAAGAACAAAAATCTAATTAAAGGAGACTTTAATGAGGTGACATCAGACGTATTGACACTCACACACACATTGTATACCTTCCTTATGGAGTGTTTAAAACGTGTCCACATCGTTTACCTGAGGACTGTGACCTCACTGAAGTCCAGCATCTGCATTTGAACAACTCAACACAACAGAAAAACATCTGCATGGAAAGTGTGGTTCATTTGAGAGTTTAAACAATTTGAAGAAACAGACTGTGTAAAAGTCTACATGCACATAATAAAACTGTTCATACAGCTGCATCACAGTGACTGGAACCCATTCTTTACACATGAACAACGGGAGCTGCAGAGCTGTATACACTGAAGACACTTCTGCTGTGTGGATTGTGACAGACTAGTCCCACAAGTGGAGGCTGACGTGGTTGGATATCACACATTGCACAGAAACTGCTATAAACCAAGACAATGGTCATTTACTAATGGATTAATGCGATTCAAAATAAAATTAGGAGCGATCTAAGAGTGCAGTTGAAGCACTGCTTCAAACCGTTGTTCATTTGTCCATTTTTGGCCTAAGTGCCAAAGCTTTCTCAGCTGTCACTCGATAATTGAACATAGCAGGCACACTGGTGCCAGTCAGGAGAGCCGTGGGGAGAGGTGGGCATTTTGTTGGATTAGGCTGACTTCAGGGCCAGTTTTCCACTCCAAGTCTGGCTTGCTGTGCCACCCTGCACACTGAAGGGTGATGTTGTCTCAACAGGACGTTCTTCCATCAAAATCCTGTCTCGACGAGGCGACACTTTGTTCTCAAAGTACACACAGCTCATCTGCTTTTACAGCCATTCATGTAAATCTTGAGTTTTATAGTAAATCAGCTTTGCCAGTGGTGTAGCAGCTTTTTCTCCCTGACAACAAAAAAATTTGTTTGATTACTTTGTTTTTTTTACATTTTGGTACATATTGTCTCAACTTTGGCTTTTTGTGCTAAATCTTCTTGACAAATGACAAACAGCAGGCCAACTTGTAGGACCAAATAAAAAAAATACAAGTGGACTTTTGTTTTGTAGTTCAAGACGTTCTGCTTCGCAGCCCATCTTTGAGTTGAGCTTTCTGTGCTCACAGTTCCAAGCTTTAAGCTGTGGGTCTCTGTTGAGAGAGTCATTAGAGTCTTGTTTACCTGGCTCAGAAGGCAAAGACCATAATAACTGTCTAGTTCAGGGGTGCCCAATAAATCGATCACAATCTACCAGTTGATCACAAAGGTATTATGGGTAGACGGCATTAAAACCAGACGTCAGCCTCTCGTCCATCTATGAAATTTGTCACTTGACTGACAGACGGGGCAGCCGGTCTGAGGATCCATTTACACGACAGCCCTCATCCTCTCACTCTTTTTCGTCCAAAGAGGCGTTGGTGTATTCACCAGTAACTGTGATCATGCAGACGCTGCATGCGCAATGAATGCAGCTGAGCTGGACTCAGGGTTGCCAGATAAATTAAAATGTTTTATTTACCCCCTCCTTTTCTGTGCACATGTTCAACAAACACAGCACACACCTCATCTTAGAATATCTTTACTCAGCAGATATGACCGTTTAGGTCAAAACACTATCATTTTAAAGCCACAGTACTAGAGTTCATAATTTCTTATCTGGCAACCCGACTGGCAAGGAAACCATAGCGTTTTTGTGTAAACCCGCTCATTTTCTGTTTACTACCCCCGATAAACATTGTAAAAACACTAAAGTTTCCAGAGGTTGGTCTCTGTAACCTGGGTCTTACAGCAGGTAGATCACTTTGACTTGGTCATTTTAAAAGGAGCTCGCATGCTGAAAAAGTCTGGGCACCCCTGGTCTAGTTGTTCCGTTTCATTAATTTTCGTTTGTTTTTTCTTGCTATGTTCTGGATGACTGAGAATCTTGATGAGCACAAACTGAAAAAGCTAAGGTTTTAATTTGGTTTAAAAAGCAAAGTGGACCTGATAAAAGGTAAACCACAATACATACATACGCGTACGGCAAATCCCTGTATATTTCTTACATAATTCCTAGGGCAAAACGTGACATTATACAAGTGGAGTCAAGTCATCACATGGTCTGAATTATGGCTCTGATCCATTTATGATATAAAACCAAAGGCAATTCATTCAGCATACACATATTAAACAAGAATAATGTAAAATTGATAAAACTGTACTAAAACTTAATTTAGTAGCTGTATTTGTGCAAGAAGAGAAATAAAAACATACAGTGAAACATCAGAGGTGACGTCATCCTTGAATCTAGCAAGGATAAAAGTACTTATTCCTTTTTAATAGAAAGCTTTCCACTGAAGCCTTGCATGCACTCAGAAAGCTACCTTGTTACTCACTAAGATGCGACTTCTTCATTTTCTCAAAAAGAGCCCATAAGCCTCATACAAAACACAACAGACCAAATCTACCAAGTGTCCTTGCTGGTTTTAAGTGCAAATATGTTTTACAGTCATAACAGTTTTTCATTTCTACTGTATCTTTCCATCTAGCACCTTGTTTTTCTCACGCCCATCTGCACCCATGGACCTCCAATATCGATGGCAAGCCATCTCCAGCAGTTCCAGCCCACCAAACAGCTTCAGCTGGGCCATGTAAACTCCAATCATAACCAGAGCAAAGAGCCTGAAAGAGCCCCAGAGCCACAGGCCAGTGAAACACAGAGCAATGAAGCTGCTCCAGTACAGCAGCGAGGCAGCTTTGATCAGAGCCACTCGCAGCTCCGACTTACAAGGTGGCACACGTGCAACACCGTCCCTGTCAAAGGCTCTGGGCTGGCCTGAGTAGAAGTCCCGCAGACGGATCTCTTTCTCAGCCCAACGTTGCTGACACCAAGACTCTAAGTCAGAAGATGAGGTTGGGAGAGCAGAGACTGGATAGCGGCGGACATGAAAGTGGATTTCACGGGGGAATTGTCCCATTATGAGGTGGCGTTCTGTCTGAGGGATGTTCTTGGGGTATGCCACTGTGATGTCATGGACGGCATCCAAGTTATCACCTAGAAAAAGACACACAATTTAAAATCAAGGAAAAAATGTTCGATTAATAGAAATTATTTTTAAGCATAAAGAACAATATTTACCACTACCGTAATTATTCATGCAAAATAACTGAGCTCTGCTGCCTTTACAACAAACAGAGAGCGCCAAATAAAATATCCAAATACAGGGTGACACCTGCCAGAGCCAGCTCCTGCACAGCTTAGCTCTGTCCTGGTAAAATAAACGAAAGGGGCACAGAAGAGCCAGATAAAGACAACGTGCACATCATGTCAGTCAGTGGAGCAGCGAGAGGAGCAGGATAAGCTACAGCCTATGACATCACAACACCTGCATGGAGTGTTTGCACCATCATCAGCAAACAGGGTGAGCGAGGGTGAGACAGATGTGGCATTTAAAACCCCTGGAGGGCTGCCAGAATGAGCTCATACTGTAATATGAGTTACAGGGAGATGAAGCACAAGTTTAGGGCTTAAAAGAATAACAGGTATCAGCCATGACCTATAAATACAAAGTGAACACTTTAAGGTATAATTTGTCTGTTGGTTTTGCTGATGAAATATTTCCACAGTGATGGCAGGATTATTTTGTGGCATGTTAAATTTCATTTGGGCAAACATAAGTCATGAAAAGTGCACGTGTCTGCTGCCGGACCGCAGACTAACTGTAAATGGACTGTTATGATGAACATAGACTTTACATAACTCTAGAAGCTGCTCATGTGGATCATCCTGACCTTTTCGTAGTCGGTTCACAATGAAGGTGAATCCGGTGGTGCGAGGATGAAGAACATACTCCATCTTTGGCAAATTGTTCTTTACAGCAAACGCATCGCTCTTCGCTCGTGTATTTTCTGCAGGGGAGAGTAAAATAAACACAAAATAAACCTCAGGCAACGACACGCTCATGTACATGTAGTGTTTTGTCATTTTACACACACTGGATGTGTAATGGTAAATGGACTGTACTTATATAGCACCTTTCTATCTTGTGAAGATACTCAAAGCTCTTTACAGCAATCTGTGCCTCATTTATCCATTCATACAGCTCTATACTAGATCTCTACAAAGCTCATTGAACAAATCATTCTAAAGAGACTAATCAGAGCTTTATCACATTCATACACCGATGGGACACATCGAAGGCAGTGAGGGGTTCAGTGTCTTGCCCAGTGACACTTCGACATGTGACTGCTGGTGGATTCGAACCCCCAACTCTTGCATTGGAGGACGACTGCTCTAACCACTCAGCCACAGCCGCCCTTGTGTAGCATTTTATCTCTTTTAAAGCTGAACGCAATAAACTAATTATTCTATTTTTGTACAACCACATTTTTTAAACTTCATTAGACTAATCAGTAACTATTACAAAATTCAATTCAATTCAAAAATACTTTATTAATCCCAAAGGGAAATTAAATGTTGTTGTAACTCGTTGTCCTCGTTTCATTAAGAGATGTTATAGATGCTGAGGGCAGGAAGGATCTCTTGTAAAGGTCCGTCCCACAGCGAATCAGAAGAAACTGGCCGCAGGTGCTGTCCGATCCGTCCACCCACACTCAGCTGACCTCCCGGTTCCTCCGGGCAGTGGCAGAACTCCTCCCAGCAGCCTGCCGAGCTCCTTGTTGCTGTGGACAGCTGGCTGCAGGTGCCAGGGGAAGATCCTGTCCTTCTGCTGCCATGAGCCGTGTTTCCTGATAGTTCCAGGATCTCAGTGGTCAGACACTCGAGCACAGCCGGCAGGGAGACGGGAATGCATCTACGGCGCCTCCTTTTCAACTCATTTGAGATTTGGGGCTGTAGCTGATGTATTATTTGAGCTTTTGAGATGTTAATCAGCTGTTCCCGGTTGTGAAAAAACACTTTGTTGTCATGGTTACGCATCATAACAAATGTCCAAAACTTAAAAAAAAGTTTCAGTAAAAATCCTTCCAGCTGCACAGCATCTGATACCAGAGGAACCAATCCAAAATATCAAGAAACTTCATGCTCAGTAATCCAGGTAAAACATCCAACGATGTTCAGTCAGGTCATCTGGACAGCCCTCCATCTGAAGGGCTTCATCAGTCTGAGAAGTCAGACAAACTGTTTACCCCACTAAGCAGTACACTCCTACAGTGGACCAACCAGTTTGCTGGTGATCAGATGGTTTCTGGGTCCTCTCCCCCGTCGACTCCTCCCAAACTGCCACAGCCAAAGTGGTTCAAGACATCAAGGTTCATGCTCACGTTTGATTGGGACTTCTCAGACTGATGAAGCCCTTCGGATGGAGGGAGAAACGTCTCTCAACAAAGAAACTGTCCAGATGACCTGATGACCACTGATGCATAAAAAAAGAAGTGATTTACGTCCAGAAAAAGAGGAATTAAAGTTTTCAAAAGCAATAACTCAGAATTAAAGTAACAGAGCTGCTCCAACACGCAGCTGCCCCGAGCGGTGCGCTTCTAAAACATTACAATTACCAATCAAATTTCTCATCCAAAAATCTACAAGCTCTCAAAGTTATTAATTGTTGTCTTATTTAATTCAAAAAGCTTAGCATTGAGTCATGTACATGTTTTAAGTTTAATATTATCTGAACATGATCCTCAAGACAAAGGTCTGCTGTAAGCCTTCACAATAAAGTGTTAGGGAGTGTTTAACGCAACAACCTCTGTGTAGGATGCCAGAACATAATGTGTATGTGTCCTGGTTTCATGTGTCAAATTAAGCCTTTGGGTTTAGGAGGCTTAAACACAAATATGTGTGGACATGGAAGCAAACAGACGCACAGGGAGGACCATAAAACAAGACAATTACAATGTGGACTAACTGAAATCCTTAACTGTGATGTGGAAATCTTGACGAAACAACGTGTCGTGTTTGTCAATGTATTCAGACACATCCACCCTACAACGGTTTATTAAACACTACGCAGAGTTCACCAAGCACTCACCCTGATGGACAATAGACAAATGGTCCCTAAAATGTGTGCATTTTTACTTTGTTTACTTCTCACCAGTGAGGTCTGTGCCCTCGGGAAACAGTAACAGCTGCAGGGGCTCCCTGATGTCACAAAAGTAGTCCAGCATGTTTTCCAAATGTTCTTTGTCCACCTCCCAACGACGCTGAATAAAGACGAAACAGGCCACCTGCATTGCCCACCCTGCAAGGAGCACGTAAAATCATGACACGTCACTGGTAACTCTATCTTTAACTGGTCAGGAGAGACTTCAAAGCCGACTGAGCCTGAAGTTCTTAGCAAAAAAAAACACACTTCATATTCAACCTTATCAAGTTTTCTTTTGAAAGTAGCTGCTTTTAACTTATTTTACCACTGATGAAGCAAACATCCACCCACCCCAAAATGAGAGTTTGTCAAGCAATAAACAAGCCAAGTGGAATATTTATAAAGAACAAAGAACCAATTTAACAAGCATCTTCTGTCTTTTTGATATTAAAATCAAAGAACAAAAAGGTGAAACATGTTTCTAATTCTTTTGTTGTATCCATAAATAATGCAGGCCAAGACACCAAGCACAAACCCTGAACTCCAGTAATGTTCAACTGAAGGATGATGCAGTTCAGTAAGTCTTTTGGTGATGGTTCATTTCCTGTAAAAAGTATTTGAAGCACGACAATGTGCTTCATTTGTTCTCGTCTCATAAAACCTTGAAAGCACGCGCTGCAGAGAACACCAAAATATGACATTTTTTACTAATAGTTTTTTAGATGTGCCCGTTTTAGTTTAAAAATACTTTGTTAAAGTTAAACTGTTACATTTAGTTACTTAACCAGGAAAATCCCATTAAGATCACAGGTCTCCTTTGGAAGGAGCCGAGCCTGAAGGCAACCTACACATTCATGCTTCTGGACTGTGGGAGGAAACAGAGAAAACCCAGGCAAACACAGGAAGAACATGCAAACCACACAGAAAGACTCCAGGTTCAAACTGGGAATTGCACCCGGGACCTTTATGCTGTGAGGTAACAGTACTAACCACTAATCCACCGTGCTACCAATTTTAAAAAATGGGGACACATTTTGTTTTTTTGACTAACCCTTAGTAAAGTGTCCAAAGACATAAAATAGGTTCTTTGCTAAGTTCTCTGATATATGAATAGGCCTGTCATGATAACAAATTTTGCTGGACGATTAATTGTCTCAGAAATTATTGCGATAAACGGTAATATTGTTTGAAAGTTTACAATAATTAGTCATTACTGTCAAATTTAAGAAGAAATGTAGGTTAAATTTTTGAGTGTAGTACCTTTTGTCGACCACCAGATGGCAGTATAAGACTGTTTGAACTGAAGGATGGAAAGTGAGGGAGCGAGCAGCGTGTCTCTAACAAAAATGGGAGGGAGGCCCCTTGACGCGACATGGGCTGTCTCTCCGTCCTTAATTCGGTTCTCAAAATGACGGCTGCTCGGTGTGGTGTGAGCTCTTTAGCATAGCATTTGTCACACAAAGCTTTTAATAAAAAATCAGCAAACAAGTTCTCAGCTTCTTTTCTCAGAGAAAAACAACTTTTTACACAAAGGCACGGGTTTCAACTGTGAATTTTGGAGCTTCGATAAGACGGAGGTTTTTTCCCCGAGGTCGGTCTGTTAGCGTAGCTCGTAGCTTAGCTTCTCAGCTTAGCTACTTTTAACGATCCAAAAACGCAATCGTTAAAATGGATTTTAAAGAGAAAGGGAGGAGTCAGTGAAGAGCACCGGAGTTGAGCCTTTTGTCATCCAGGGTCTTCAGTAGAAAGAGAGAGACACGAAGAAACGATAAAGCCGATAAATGAAAATGAGGTTGATAATTTTCATCTATCATGCGATTAATTGATTTATTGCTTATTGTGACAGGCCTTTATATCAAGCCTATGGTAGTTCGTGCTTCGAGTTCTGAAGCTGTTTTTACACTTTAATGAATAACAATCTCATGTTAAATAGATTAACATTCCAAAAACTTTCCTTTGAAGAAATTCAGGTACAGGGACTTAAAAAAGTAGCTAACGTCTACTACAAAATATCTAAAAATACCTCTAAACGGTCGAGAGAACTACTGCTTAAAAAAGTCAGGCTCTTCTGAAGAACTGCAGAAACAAGGGACTAAAGAATTTTGCTGCAAATTGTTGTGCAATTATACGTTTTTGGATATGCCCTGAAAAGCTGGCATTATTTTGTGCACGTGTCAAAGAATGTGTTTGTGTGTGGACGAGGGGAAAAGGGCAGGACACCCACTGTATACACACCGAAGCCAGGGACGGCCTTGAGTGCAGCCTTGAGGCAGACCTTTTCCAGACGAAGGTAGCTGTACCTGAGCAGACAACACCAAAGAAACATCCAGTCCAGACGGGTGCGGTGGTTCATGATGATCACGCTGCGCTCCCCAGGAATAAAGCCATCTCCTGTAATCACCACCTTCACCCCAAATACCAGCTCCAGCAGCGACTACAGAGAAAACAGAGAGCGAGTGCAGGGGAAGGCACAAGGGAAGGGTTAGGGAAAAAAGACAAGTTTTATTAAAAACAACAAATCCAAGAACATTTTTTAAAGAAAAAAAAAAAAACAAGGTGGAAAGATTGAGATTATGACAAGAAAAAAAAAGTTTTTTTCAAAAACTGATCTAATTAAATGAAAAAACATAAAGTCATAGTGTACACACCACAGGCAGGGTGAGCCAGGTAGCAACGATCCGATCAGTGAGCCAGCGGTACCAGGCAGGAGACAACAGCAGGAGTGGCAGCACTGGACCCAGCATGAAGATACTCCCAAAGAAACTACCCAAAAATAGAGTTGTGACAAAGTACAGGCCTCGCACTGACACAGCCATCTGGAAGAGAGAAAACAAAATGAGCTCGAGAAGAAATCAAAGACAGCTTAATGCTAATTTATTTATTTTTTAACACAAAAAGGACAAAAACTGAAGTGCCAGTAAAAGTCTGGTACTCGTTCAAATGACATGGGAATTTACAGTTCACGGACTTTGTTTTCCTGGTTTAAACAGCAACTAACAAATTAAAAGACTGTCAGCAAAACACAACTAATGACATTACAGACATTTTTATCCATGAAGACTGCTGTTCTGGTGTTCTTTTGACATCTTTTCCACACACACAGTGGAAAAACCAGGACAAGCATTCTGAGTATGGAATGTAAATATGGGAACTTATCTGATGGTGGGTGATAAAATGTGGGCGCATCGTGACAATAATCAACTTTGATTGTGGCGTTACTGCGCACGCTCACTGGACGAGCAAGATCAAATGTGGTTTCTTGGTATTTTGAAGCAAAATGTTGGTGTTTTATCCACTAACATTTTACTAGTACTATGAAGTGTACTCAGAAAATGTACAAAAGAGGCCTTGTTGAATTAACTACAACTTTAGCTGGAAAAATATTGTTTTCCATTAATAATATATGTTGATAACTTTTTTTTACGCAACATATTTGGACAATAAGAACATTGTATATAAAGAACAAAATAGTCCGAAAATAATATTTTATAACTTGGATTTATTTTTTAAAAGAAATGGCAGTCTGCAGTCAAGTGCACTGATGGTTTCATTACAGGTATTTACATTTCTAACCAAGTTCATTGATATACTTAATAGCAGTTAGGGTTGGTGACAAATTATAAATAACAGATTTTAAATAAAAGTTTAAACTAAAGCAAATTACAACACAACTCTAAAAACACGTTGATTAAATTTTAAATTAGCAGGCTAATGCTAATTATGTGGAGGGCAGTCATCATAGGTTGCTGCGGTCGTTATCATCATCATGCTGCTAACAGAACCACACCGCTAACAGAACCACACCGCTAACAGAACCACACCGCTAACAGAACCACACCGCTAACAGAACCACACCTCTAACAGAACCACACCGCTAACAGAACCACACCGCTAACAGAACCACACCGCTAACAGAACCACACTGCTAACAGAACCACACCGCTAACAGAACCACACCGCTAACAGAACCACACCTCTAACAGAACCACACCGCTAACAGAACCACTTTGCTAACAGAACCACACCGCTA
>NC_056518.1:10199970-10211583 GCF_014905685.2 Nematolebias whitei | reverse complement strand
CTAACAGAACCACACCGCTAACAGAACCACACCGCTAACAGAACCACTCTGCTAACAGAATCACTCTGCTAACAGAACCACTCTGCTAACAGAATCACTCTGCTAACAGGACCATGCTGCTAATGAGACCATGTCGCTGTAGATGTTTTTTTCTTTTTCACTTTTGGCGACTTGTTTTTATATTTTTCTTGCATACTTTTTTTTTATTGGCGAGTCGAGACTGTTCTTCTCGTCCTGAGCATTTCATTGCATTGTTGACCTTGTGTTGATCTGCATATGACAAATAAACCTAAACCTAATAGCTACAACACTTCATAAATACTCATGATCGCTGTATCCTTGAGGGGAGTGAGCTGATGTTTAAAACCAAAAGACAAGACCTTCAATTATCCATGACATAACTAAGGAGTTAAATGACTTATCTAATGATGCCAGAGGGACTCCAGTATCTTTTCAGGGACACTAAGTTCACTTCTACTGCTAACCCTACAACCATCTCAATAACTCCTCTTAAAGTGCCTCAGTAAATAAGTTAAGAGGTTCGATTTGCCTGAATACTAAACATGACTGGTGTTGCAGTGTTTGCAAATAGCCACGGAGCAAGCATCGACTTCCTGAAACAGATGTTCCTAACGTGGGACAAAATGTGACATATTTACATCTGGTCCAAAAGGAATTCCAAATGAAGAAAACAAATCCTTAACACAGTGTATTTATTTTATTATTTGTTCCAAAGGTCCAGTTGACCTAATCTGGTAAGTTATTTTCATGACATAAAACTGATACAGTACCTAACCAAACCATCTAGAGGCAGAACATGCAAACTTTCACTGAGAGCTGGTATGATGATCCTATATTTACTGATGAAACAACCAAATTACCACAGAGCCTATATAGAATAAACTTACAGAACATGATTTAATTAGGTAATTGCTTTGCTGACGCATAACGTGATGCTTTAGGGAGCTTTTATCATCCCCCACCCACCAGCAGGTGTTTCCCCCTCATCTTTGAGCTTCAGCTGACACCTTTCCACCTCATAATTGTACAAAGCCTTGGTTCAAGCAAATCGCTCATCATCTGGCCCCCGCTGACTACTACATGACGCAGTGATTCACATGGCAGCAACCGCAGAGTCTCACTGTGCATTGCAGGAGTGTTTGTGTGCATGCTTATGGTGGCAATGAGGGTTTAAAGGTTACAAAGCTTAACGATGGAAAATATGAGGCATGACCGGTGAGAATAACTGGCTTGTTCAGCAGAATTGCCACACTATGACTTAGTTTACAACACATGTAAAATTAAAAAAAAAAAACATTATTGGATGGGTAATGTAACTAAAAGATGGGTCAATTCATATACCAGTATTAAAAATGATGCATCTAGAGACAGGAAGTAAGAAAAGAAATAATGACATTTAAAACATTCAATAAACAGGTATTTGCTTCTGTATTTCCCAATGCATGCTGCAACCACAGAAACGTGCACTCATCCAAATACAGCTCCACACACACAATCTGCGTCTGGATTCTCTGGCAGTCATGTTGCATTCCTAACTCCAAGACCAGACATCTAAACAAAGTAAAGAGGCCAAGCATGTCTCAGCTAAAGAATGAACTTAAGTGGTGTTTATGTGCTCCAGGGGTGGGGCTGGGGGTTAGGTCTACAGTGTTTGATACATAAAGTGTCTTAAGCAAATTTAACATAAGAAACTCTGTCCCAGTACCTAATTTGTAAAACTTTGAATAGGATATCTTGTTGTCTTGCAGACGTGCACAACTGTTTGGTTTGTTGTCATGTTATGCTGGAGAACTACTCTGTTATTTCACCTGTGCTCTTGTTGTTGTGAAAAGTAAAAAAAAGGAGTCTACGCTGACTGCTTCAAGGACCTTTCTATATACACACTATATAAATAACATATTTCTGAATGAGTACATTATCCTGCATCAGGAAATGCAGAACAAAGCATTGTTAATGGAAGTAGTAATAAGTTCCAATAAATGGCCGATGTATTTATCTGGTTAAACGAGTCACACTCCAACAGAAGAATCTAATAAATTAAATGGAATATCACACTGCGGTTGTGAGTGTTTATTAGGACAAATATTTTACAGGGTTTGAGACTAACTATATTAGCATGCGAGACGATACTATTAGCCCATAATTTGAGCTGCATAGAGGACATTTTGTTCATATCCCCATTTATGTGTTACGGATGTCATTGAGTGATGATTAATGCCCACTTTACGTCACAATATGACTCAGATGTTTGTACTCGGTCCAACAAAGTAAACAACTATTCAGTATTTCACAAAATACGGTAGGGAAAGGTCCCATCTTCTATTTGACCAAGGCAGTTGTGTTCTGTTTGGACCCGTCTGCTGCAGCTGATGCTGGCAGATCCTGTTAATATGATCTTGCCGAGGTAGGAGGGTTCCTGCGATAAACAAGTTCCACCCCGAGTTCCTCGAGACTCTGGATGTCACTGGGCTGTCTAGGTTAACACCCCTCTGGGGCAGTGCATCTGGACTGGCAGGTGGTTCCCTTTTTCAAAAAGAGTGAATGGAGAGTGTGTTTCAATTACAGGGGCAACAAAGTCCTTAGCCTCCCTGGTACGGTCCATTCAGAGGTGCTAGAGAAGAGAGTCTGATGATCCATGGTCAAAGCTCAGATTCAGAAGGAGCAATGCAGCTTCCGCCCCAGTTGTGAATGTAGGTTGCCCAACCAACCTACATGCGTTTTGGGTCATGGGAGAAGGCATTTGGTCGTGTTCCTCAAGGTGGTGGTGGTGGGGGGGGGGGGGTGCTCCTTGAGAATGGGATTGGGGATTCATTGCCATGACCATGATGGGTGCAACTCTCTCAGTGTCTGGCGATTCTGATTCCGATTCGATTCAAAAATGATTTTCAATTCAGAAACGATTTTTCTATTGAAATGGTCATAAATTTTGTTTCAATTATGTAAATGATAAGATGAAAAGAACAACAATGTAAAAATAATAGAACATTTATTTAAAACTTATTTACTGTATCAAATCTTTATGCATCATTTTATATTTATACCAAAATCAGCAATATAGGAGTGAATCAAATTCTGTACCAGCTGCAGCTCAGACGTAACTGTTTGTTCTCATATTATATTAAAACTTATAGACAAGTTATACAACAAACTTAATATAATTTGTCTTTTTAACAGGTTGAAGAGGACGGATGAGACACATCACCTGCAGCCAGTTCTAAATGATACAATTTATTTTGGTTTATAAATTACAGTTCAGAAGAGTTTTTGTACAGACTTGCACAGGTTTTGAAATTTTGTTAAAGATTTACCAAATATGAATCAATATGGTTAAAACTGTGAAGTCTGTATATTTCATATTAGGTTTAGTTTTGAAAATATAACATTTTTCATTTCAATGTTTTCATTTACCCGTTACTTATCCAGGTAGTCTCATTGAGCCACGAGAACTCATTTTCAAGAGAGACCTGTTTAGGGAGCACATGGTGGGGGTTAAGGGCCTTGCTCAAGGGCCCAGAGTGGGGTGAATGAGGGTGGTGTGCAGGTATGGGTGCTTCACCTACCCCACCCACATTGTTGATGTTGTCGGTACCGGGGCTTGAACCGACAATCTTTCGATCACAGGCCCACCTTCTCTAACCTCTGCGCCACCACTCCCCCATAACAAATGTTAGTGCAGTACATAATGTCCCAGTGGCTTTTAAACCCCAAAATACATTACGACAAAGATCCAGTCCCCCGGCACAAACAGAGTAATATTGTGTATGCTGTTCAGTGTCAGGAGGGTGATCAGTCTTACATCGGGGAAATTAAACAGCCACTGGTCAAAAGGATGGCCCAGCACAGAAGAGCAACATCATCAGGCCAGGACTCTGCAGTCTACACTCATCTCCAGGCCAGCGGCCACTCTTTCAGGGATGAAGATGTTTGAGAGAGGAGTAAAGGAGGCCATCTTTGTGAAAAGAAATCGTCCATCATTAAACAGGGGTGGAGGCCTCCGGGTTCAACCGTCCCCCTCTTACAATGCTGTGATTGCTAGTATCACTCAGCCCTCTGTGAACAGTAAACAGCCATCAGGTGCTAATGACCAATTGTTAGGCTGATGGTCCTTCTTGAGCATGTGATCAGCTGGTTTTGGTTGTCAGCAGCAAAACTGGTTGATCCACTCTGAGAAGGTGCTATTTTAGAGACTGAGCTGAATACAGCACCTCAGACTGAGGAAGTCTCTTGGATGAGAGACGAAACGTTTCTACAAATAATTTTTTTTTTTTTTTTGAATGTCCAGAGGACCAGATTTAACTTTTTTAGATTTTTCTAGGTGGATTATTGAGCATGCATCAGGATATTTAGTGCAGTAGTTTTAAAAAACTGTGAAGTCTGTATTTTATTTTGAGTTAAATGTTAATAAAATATGGTAGGCTGAAGTCTTTGTTTACTTTTGTATTTATATTTTAAATTATTTGTCTGTGATGGACTTGAGACCTGTCCAGATGTCCCCTGCCTCTCGCACACTGGATATGGGCACCAGTGACCCCCCATGACTCGAAAAGGAAGAAGTGGTTAAAGATAATGGATGGATAAATTATTAGTTCCTAGATTTTTATTTTAGAAAAAGCCAGGCAGCTAAGCTAATTAACAGTCCCTACACAAGCAACGTGAAAGTTTGGTTTGCATTGCTGGCAGTAAATCAGACCCCTTCAGGGTGGGAGTTGGACTCATTCATTCAACCTTTATTTATACAGTTCCCATTGAGCCTTGAGGTCTCATTTACAAGACAGACCTGTAAGACCTGGACCCTCCCTTGTCATCTGCTTGTTGTCACCAAACGTTCATATTTTATGGACAGAAATTCTCAGTGCAGCCCAGGGCGAGGGGAGTCCGGTTTGATGGCATCAAGATTCCATCTCTGCTATTTTGGGATAATATGGTCCTGTTGGCATCAGGTGCCATGATCTCCATCTAACAGGAGCGGTTTGCAGCGGAGTGTGAAGCAACTAGGATGAGCACCTCCAAATCTGAGGCTATGGTCCTCAGTCAGAAAGGGTGGACTGCACAATCTGAGTTGGGAGTGAGGTGCTGTCTCAAGTGGAGGAGTTTAAGTATCTCAGAGTTTTGTTTATGAGTGACGGAAGAAAGACTGACAGGCACTGTTGACATGCCTGTTGATCTTTGTCCCTACCCTCACCTATGATCATGAACTTTAGGTAGTGACAGAAAGGATGTGATCCCAGATGCAAGTGGTCAAAATGAGTTTTCTCTGCTGGGTAGATGAACTCTTCCATAGGATGAGAAGTTCAGTTATCCAGGAGAAACTGGGAGTAAAGCCACAGCTCCACATCGAGAGGAACCAGTTGAGGTGGCTTGGGTATTTGGTACAGATGCTTCCTGGACATCTACCTAGCTTCCAAGCATACCATCTAGGAGGAGACCCTGAGGAAGACCCAGGTTTATGCTGGATAGACTATGTCCCTCAGCTGGCCTGGGAATACCTTTGAGTCCTCCCTGAAGAGATGGATAAGATGGCTGTGGAAAGAGGTCTCTGCGCCTCCCTGCTCAAGCTGCTGCTCCTGAGACCCAACTCCAGAACAAGAAGATGATAATGGATGGATTGATGGATCGAACCTAAGTTAAGTTGAAAAGAAAAATTCTTCTACGGGGTATTGTTTTATCCAGACTTAGGTTTTAAGAGTATTACAGTTTTATAAAATGTAGTCTGTGGGACAAAAAGGTGGGAAAAAAAAGTCTGAACTCAGGTTCGGATGTTGTTTTCTTGTTTACTGACGGAACAGAACTCTAAAAAAAGACGACAGGAGAGTAACAAGATAACAGAAACCAAAAACAGATAAAATCGCGCGCTATTTTGCATTATTCATCTAGAGAACCATGAACAAATAGATGAACAGATTAGAATAGTTTGCACAGCAATAACAAAGATATGCGTTATCAAAAGTATGAATTTTTCATCAGTATAACATTTGCTATAACCTGGGGCAACCAGGAAAATCATTATCATAAACGTGAATTAGATAAAGCTAACTTTAATTTATGCGACGTGCACTGTCGTTGTTCAAATAAATAATTCCTTAATTCAAAGGCATTACAAAATATTGAACCATACAGTGTTTGTTTTTTGTAAGATTTAAAGCCTAAGGTTAATAATGAACAATTATAATGGTAGTTAACGACATTATGTGAATAAAAAAAGATATTAATTTATTTAATTTAACTCGATGTGACTGCAGTCAGTAATCTCAAATTCAAGCTAACATGAGCAACAACGCTAACATAATATAAACGTCAAAACTAGCTCAAGTTAGCATAATAATATAGTAACTACAGCTCCAACTTACTTTCGGGTAAAGTGACACCCACCTTCGTGTCTTTCCTCAGCAGCCACAGCTAGATTCAGATGTGCAAGTCACGTTAGCTCCAATAAGTCCAAAAACTTGGTTGCGACATAGTAGTTAGCCTGCTAGCAACTTGCTAACACCAGCTAACATGCAAAGCAGCTTCGCTCGGAGCTTAGCGTCGCTGCTTGATGACGTCGCTTCGCATCGTGTTCATAAACGTAAACTTTATGTTTATGATACCGCACAGCATTTAAACGCACGGAGCAGCAGTCTTTTACTGAATTATGACCTCTCAACTTTCTTTACACGGGCGCGTCAACAGGGGGCGCTGTTTGGGAGCAGCTACCGTCATGGAGCTCAGTGACAGACTACAGAAAAAAAAAAAACATGCAGCACAAGTCCCTCTCTGGATAGATGTCTGCTGATAGCGAGTGTGAAAGTTATATTTTTAGAAGCAGTCAAAGTTTGCTCCACATTTAAAGTCTTCAGTGGGATGTGCTAAAGAGGAGGTTTAGATGGAGGAAGTCTGCTTATTCAAAATGTTCCAAGTCAACTTTATTTATAGAGCACATTTAAAACAGAACCTGTTATCAAAGTGCTTAACAACAATCAATGAGTTAATTAAAGAGAAAAAAAAAATATATATATACATATATATACAATACACTAATAATAATAACTGAAGAATTAATAAAAAGCATTTAAAACATAAGGTCACAGATTAAAAACCACTAGATCAATTTACACTGTATGAAATGCCTGAGAGAATAGATGTGTTTTTAGCAGGACTTGAAGTGAGGAACGGAGGTGGCCTGCCTGATGTTGGGGGGCAGGTTGTTCCAGAGTTTGGGCCCCATGACTGAAAAAGCCTGATCTTCTCTGAGCTTCAGTCTTGTTTTTGGAACAGCCAAAAGCAGCTGATCGGATGATCTCAGGGCTCGAGGGGGAACGTAAGGTTCCAGAAGCTCAGAGAGGTAAAGGGGTGCGAGGCCATTTAAGCATTTGAAGGTCAACAGAAGAATTTTAAAGACTATCCTCATACGAACAGGGAGCCAGTGAAGTGAGGACAGAACTGGTGTAATATGTTCAGACCTACGAGTTCCGGTTAAAAGCCGAGCAGCAGCATTCTGGACGAGCTGAAGATGTGAGATGGAGGCCTGGCTGATCTCAGCATACAGTGCGTTGCAATAGTCCAATCGGGTCGTGACAAAGGCGTGGACTAGTTTCTCAAGGTCGGGTCTGGACAACACTGGCTTGAGTTTAGCTACCTGTCTTAGTTGGAAGAAGCTTTTCTGCAGAACAGAGTTGATTTGTTTGTCAAACTTGAAGTCAGAGTCTAAAACCATCCCGAGATTTTTACCAGACTGCTTCAGATAAGGCTGAAGAGAGTCCAGGTTGACAGGATCAGTGGTGGCAGTTGAGCTAGGGCTAAAAACAATGACTTCGGTCTTCTCATTGTTAAAACTTAAGAAATTTGAAGCCATCCAGGCCTTAATGTCATCCAGACATTTTAACAGAGGGTGAATGGAGCAAACACTTGCTGGTTTCACAGGCAGGTAGATCTGGTAGTCATCAGCATAGCAATGGAATGAAAGACCATGCTTCCTCAGGATGGACCCCAGTGGGAGCAAATAAAGTGAGAACAGAAGGGGTCCAAGAATCGAACCCTGTGGGACCCCGCAAGAAAGAGGTAATGAAGCGGATATATTATTACCAACCTTGACACAGAAACTCCTGCCACTCAGGTATGAGCGGAACCATTCTAATGCAGCACCTGTGATCCCAACCCACTGTTCCAGCCGTGATATGAGGATACTGTGGTCAACAGTATCAAAAGCAGCAGTAAGGTCCAGGAGCAAAAGTACCACAAATTGACCAGAATCATTTCATATCATAATGTCGTTACAAACCCTCACTAATGCTGTTTCAGTGCTGTGGAGTTGCTTAAAACCAGATTGAAAAATCTCGAAGATTCTGTTCTCATTCAAAAACTTGTTGAATTGAATGAAAACTATTTTCTCCAGGATTTTGGACAGGAAGGGAAGTTTTGAGATTGGTCTGAAATTTGAGCAAGTCGAAGGGTCAAGCCCAGGTTTCTTAATTAACGGATGAACTACTGCATGTTTGAAAACATCGAGAACCACACTTGTCACAATACTACTATTTAAAATAGTAAGATTCCGTACCAAAATGATTAAATGCTTGTGCAGCAAAACAGATCTGATGCAAATAAAGAAAAAAAATCTTAAACATCTTGGCACTATGTGTCTTATATAAACACATTATTTGAATGGTATTTTAATTGCCTTTATAGGTAGATTGCTGCAAAGATGGAGTGATAGTTTTCAGCTGGGGCATATAGCAATGCAAGTATGTGCCTTTGTGTGTGTGCAATTTAATAATTAGTGCTACCAGAATTTCTTAAAATGTAATAGTCTATGTAATAACATTGCACCATGTATGGATCTTCATATAGTTTAAATCCAACACATTATAGGGAAACTACTTTCAGAAGGTAAAATCACTAACACTCACAAAAAAGAGAAAAGAGGCCTCATGGGGACACTTATCTTTCCAAGGCCATGTGAGAAATAGGGAAAAAACCTCTGACACTCATTCATCAAGTTAACTAAACAAAACAGTACACTTTCAATTATTAAGATATGAGCAAGACAAAAACATAAAAATACACAGAAAAGTTTATCCAAACATTAATCATTCCCGCCTATTGGTTGAAATGTTTAAAGACTAAACAAGCTGTGGGTCATGCATTGTTTAACAGGTTTAATTTTAGGAAGTATAACCTTTGAAATGACCCGAACGTCTTCAAATGCTGAGATCGCAAAAATAAGCACTGGAAAGATATCTAATTTTATGCACACTGATCTGGTTTTTATGGTTTGAGAGTTTTCTTTTTCCATCTTACAGTGTTTCTCCCCAAGAAGTAAATGTGAGTTATTCCTCCAAACTCATCCATTATGGTACTGATAATATACTTCTTGACATGAATCCTTCAGCATAGCCTTTTAAAGCTTTGTAAACCCAAGCATGTGACGTTTGTTTCTTTTACCCTCGGTTATGAGGTGTTCTATCGCCACAAATTACCTCAGCATTCAGTGATGTGCGTGCACACACTGGTCAGTGTGTTGGAGTGGATGTGAAAGTGAACTTGAGCTCTGCTCTGTGGACGTGACTGCGTGTGTGCACATGGTGAGTGAGTGAGTGAAGCTGAGACGGACTGACAGACAGGGTAGAAAAGAGAGTGCACTTAATCAAACTGGAGACTTTTCCATGACCTGCTCTCCGTGGCATGCACTCTATCTGAGAGACTGTATAGCTTTATCAGTATAAACTCCTCAAGGGTCAGTGCCTCACTTGAGAGAGGAACGGAAAAACTTTGCTTCGTAACAACCTCACTTTTTCCCCCCAGTTTGCTGCCAGCTCACCTTCAAAAGAACCGCGCATCCGCAAAATTAACGACCACCTGTTTGAGATGATTAAACAAAAAAACGTTAAAAAGTGACTGCTCCTAAACTCATCGCCTCCAGGGAATTCAAAGTATTAAAGCCCAGTGGAAAAAATAGGATTTTAACCCAGTAAAACCAAAATACATACTTTTTTTTTTTCTTCTCAAATTAAAGGAGACTTGGAAAGTAAGCCAAGTTATGGGGACAGTTTGTTTATTTTCTAAATATTCTGGGAAATAGTACATTATGAGCTGTGACATGGGAGAATGTAGAAAAGGGCAGAAGTTATTGCCCAGGCTAGGCTAATGGCTAGCCAAACAAAACATATTTTTTATATTGTTTTTCAGGCGTATACAACAACTTTTTGAACCGCTACATTTTTTTATGACATCATTTTGCTTAGTTTGTTAGTGATTTCTTGAGCGGACAGCCAGACTGACCAGTTCAATCGAGGTTAAAACTAGATTGCAGCCATCTTAAACCAATTTCAATTTAACGTTTTGCATCACCAATAATTTTGCACCAAGCAATAATATTAATAATAATAAACCCCAGCTGGAAGTGCTTCAGACTGAACCAGAAGTGCTACAGCTGATTACAGCTGCTGCTGTCTGGACTGTAAATATTCAGTTTTCTCTGTAAGTGATCACGTTTTGCAAAACTGACTGTCGTGTGAAGGTTTACAAAACAGAATTCAGTACCACTTTACAATAAGGCTCCCCTATAAATGGCTAATAAATAGTTTATACGTTATTAATGCCTCTATAAACACTTTATAAATCATTAATAATTGTTTATTATGCATTAATTAAGGGTGACAGAGAGACAAAACTGCTCAGTTTCTTGCCAAATAGTGAGCCAACTCTGTCCACTTATATATTTCATCTAGAGTTGTTATAGTAAACATTTCACACTAAGTTACCACCTTGTAAGCACAATAAGCGTTTGTAAACCAATTGTTTTTAGCATATAATATTGTACTTTATCACTGCATGGTAAGTATCTACATCTAATATTATATTCTAGCACAGCGGCGGGCAACATTTTTTCCAATGGGCCACATCAAGACATTTAAAGCAATCAAAGGGACGCATGGAGAGTTGGAAAATTTTCTTCATGACAGATAATCTAGAATATCTTTATCAGTCTATGAGACTATGTTTCTCGGTTGGCCTGGGAACGCCTTGGAATCCTCTCAGAAGAGCTGGAAGTGGTGGCTGTGGAAAGAGACGTCTGGGCCTCCCTGATCAAGCTGCTGCCCCCGTGACCCGACTTCGGAATAAGTGGAAGATGATGGATGGATCTTTTTCAGTCTTATTGTAGCATAGTTAGCATGCTTTATAAAAACATGTCTTTCCAGTATCATTTAGGAATATAAGGCATATTCTGTAAATTGGCTCTTGTGACAATATATTATACACGTTAGCTTAACGTGTTATACACGCTAGCGGAAATATGCAAAACAAACTTATATATTCGTGTTTCCAAGTCTTTAAGGTTCAGTCTAGTTCTGGAAACACAACTTAAAAAATGGTTCTTTTTTTAAGTTTTGCGTGGATGTTTAATTTAAATTTCCTTAGGTCTTGTTCATATTTCAATTCTATTTTACTTGTTTTTACTGTGTGTATAATATTGTGTCTGCTTTTATGATTGACAATATAAGGTGACCTTGAGTGCCAAGAAAGGCGCCTACAAATAAAATGTATTATTATTATTATATATGTATATACGTATATATACGTATACATATATGTATATAAATATATATACATATATGT
>NC_056518.1:10171750-10194970 GCF_014905685.2 Nematolebias whitei | reverse complement strand
GAGAACTATGTTCAGGTTCTAGAACAACATATGCTCCCATCTAGACGTCATCTCTTTCAGGGAACACCCTGCATTTTTCAACACGATAATGCCAGACCACATTCTGCAGCAATCACAACATCATGGCTACGTAGGAGAAGGATCCGGGTACTGTAATGGCCAGCCTGCAGTCCAGATCTTTCACCTATAGAGAACATTTGGCGCATCATAAAGAGGAAGGTGCGACAAAGAAGGCCCAAGATGATTGAAAAGTTAGAGGCCTGTATTAGACATGAATGGGAGAGCATTCCTATTTCTAAACTTGAGAAACTGGTCTCCTCTGTCCCCAGACGTCTGCGAGTGTTGCAAGAAGAAGGGGGGATGCCACACAGTGGTAAAAATGGACTTGTCCCAACTTTTTTGGGATTTGTTGACGCCATGAAATTTAGAAACAGATTTTTCCCTTAAAATGAAACATTCTCTCAGTTTAAACTTTTGATCTGTGATGTGTTCTATTCTGAATAAAATATTAGATGTTGGCACCTCCACATCAGTGCATTCAGTTTTTATTCACAATTTGTTTAGTGTCCCAACTTTTTTGGAATCCGGTTTGTAGATTTTTTGTTTTTAACATGGAGATGCTACAGTTAAACTGCGGTTAAACATGGCCTGCTCGAAAGCGTTTAAAAAGGTTATCAAATTTAAGTTTTGCCTTTACTTTTGGATTTGAAGGCAAATGTTCTTCAAAAGCTTGCAAAAATGTTTGATAAATATATCTTTTTAAATGAATAAGCTGAGATATGTCTGAAGAGCCCGAGCTGAAGATAAGATGCTCAGAATATCAGAACGTTGCAGGAAGATGCTGCAGGGCTCCTTTTCATATCTAACCTCTGAGGCACAGGGCCCAGCTTTATTAAAACTCAAGTATATTGCTTTCTCCTGCAACAAGAACGTGCACGTTCAGAGGTCTCTGGCTGACGTCATTTACTGCGTAGACGGGCGCAAGTTCAGTTTGCTTCTCAAAAGACTTTAACTTTTTCTCATTTCTTTTTCCATGATCTCAGTATTTTTTCTTCTTCCACTGAAACAATGGTCAGTAGGAAAAATAAAAATGACACTTGACTATTCAGAATTACTCAGATCATCAGCTTGGGGATATTTATAATCATCCATTCTCAGTTTTTCCACAGAAAGGATGTCTAACTTCAACCCCCCCTTCAAGTGATCAGAAGGTGCTGCACTTTGGCCAGTACGTCAGGTATTTGGTCCAAACATCGACTTGCATTGTGGCCTTTCACCGATTTAACAAGAAGTTTCCATTGTAAAACTGTTTATTCCACTTAATCCCCACTCAGTCACATTTCACTTGTCACAGTTTACGGGTAAAGCTGGAGGAGTGGCTTGTGCAGGTCTTCAGACAACACCAGTCATGTTCCTGCAACTACACAAGACCGACGTATGGCAGGTCAAATCATTGTTTTACTAACGTTTTAGAAATAATGTGTTCAGGATTTATAAACTGTTCCGGCCTCAGGAATGAGATTGTTTTATATAGGAGAAAGATTGTGTTCAAGTAGAAGACAGGAAGTTGAATGTGGCTTGCTTTCGCTTCTATATTTACACACGATGCATCTGTGTTCAGAATATGAAAGCTGCAGAGCAGGAAGCAGCACTGCCTTCTAACCACTGCAGGTACAGTGAATAGAGAGGTGTGCTTAAAAACAAAAGCTTTAGTGTTAGAAATTGCTTTAAATGCAAGAGAATTACCAGTTTATTAAAAAAAAAAAAAAAAATACAAATGCACAAAGCTGTATAGCAAATTCAGTTTATTTACAACTTCAGTAATGAGAAAGTGTTTAAATACAAAAAAAATAAAATAAATGAACAATATGAACAAAGACCAAAGAGAGGAAAAAAAAAAATCTGCTAATCTCCCTGAGCTTTACAAAAGAAACATTGGACTTGTGGCACAAGGACGATGTTCTTTACAGAGCCCTAATGCCACTCAACGAGAAAACGAATAGACTTTAGTCATGCTTCTACAAAACAGGAACGTCACACTGGCCACAAAACGTACACATTTTCCTGTTAAACAATACAGCAAGTTGTTGAATATTACATTTCCAACTAACACCATTTGGTAAATATCAGAAGTCAGTGACTCTGAGTACTGCCTGTAACCCACAGGGTGGACCAGAGCCTCGCTGTGTCAAAGTATGGCTGTTTTCAAAACCAGGAAGACTTAAAGTTCACTTCATAATGTCTGCGCACCACAAAGCCTCAGGGGTTGAAACGTGCATTTGCACATCCGTCACTGGGTCAGTGCATTGCTTTCATCAAGTGCTCCCCCACTCCCCAAAATTATTTGTTTAACCTCAGTCCTCAGCTTCACCTGAAGCTCAGTGTCACATCGTCAGACGTCTGGTTTATGGAGGCCAATGTGAAGACAGAATTAAAGCATAACTCTGGTGTCAGTGCATAAAGCCTGTAAAGTGAAAAAGTTGCACAGCTTAGCAAGGCGTAACAGTACCCCCACCCTACTCATTTACTGCTATAGGTTCTCTTTACTTCCTATGAAAACCGTTAGCCCCCATCAAAGTATAACTTAGACAAAAACTTGTAACATTTTACACAACACCCACCCACTGTTAAAATCACAACATTCACTTCTGAAAGACATTAGACAGCAGTGGCAGGAAAACAAGTGCCTGTACAATACTTCCCACAGGTAGCACAGTTCAGCACGCAGGGATGAAGACTGAAGTCACGACGCCAGATGTTTTGGAGTCAAAGAGCAGCAGAAACCCCGTCAGAGTTTGAGCTGCTTAGTGAACGATGATGAAGCAGATATAGAACGGGCCTCCAGCTTTGGGCCGACACTTCCTGGTGGTGGATGTGACTGGAAGAAGGTGTGGGCCGAGGCTGTGAGTCGCCCATTAGTTCATGTCCATGTCGGAAGAATTTCAGCAAAGGAAAAATGTAGAAAAACTCCTTCACTTGTTTTAGTCAGTATGTGCGTGTGTGTGTGTGTGTGTGTGTGTGTGTGGGGGGGGGGGGGGTCTCTGACAATGACTAGGTCGGTAATGTGCCGAGTGCTCCAGTGAGGTGTGACCAGTGTGAGAAACGTAGAGCTCATCAGAAATGAAGAACAGAGTGGACAGGTGCTGAAACGCCACCTCTACTGCAGAGAGTTTTATGCTGGCTGTCCATTTTGGTTGCTGCCCTCCTCCTGCTCCTCTTCCTCCTCTTCACTGACCAGGAACTCCTCTGGTGGCCAGCGAAGCTCTCCGCTTTCAACTTCTCCATCAGTTGGCTCAACCACGATGGATGGCAGGCGATCTTTGAGCTTACAGCAACGGTCAAAGTCCGAGGGGTCTGGGAAGATCTAAGAGAGACGAGCAAACATTTTAGAGTTGATACAGCAATCAAGGTCCCCCCCCCCCCATTTTATACAAAGATTAGTCAAGTTTTCCCACCTCTTGGGTAAAAGCAACCAACATTTCAGTGCCACACCTTCACATGGCTGATCACAAGAGTTGACAAACATTTGATCAGAATGTCTGAGTGGCAGACCTGCACTCTATTACTCATTGTCCATCAAGCACAAATAAATAAACCTGAGACCGTTAAGATCCATATTGATGGCAAGGGAATGTTTGGGTCTGAACTGAGGACTCTTCAGATCCAACATCCCTGCTCTGGCAGGATTAGGCTCAGGAATAAAGTGAAACAGTCCCGAGGGAGTGAGAGAAATGAATGTCTACCACTCCTGGGCCAAGAACAGCATTTTTTGCTGTTTGGACAGAGCGGGTGAATATTTTTAGACCTGCATATTTCACTTCGAGTCAGTGGAGGTGGGGGTGCAGTGACACTGTCTGGGCAAAGAGCCGGATGAAAAGAAAGCATTCAATGAAGCAGGGGTGAGACGAGAGATATGGAGGAGATCCAGCTGTGTCCGAGTCTTCCTGGGATTCTTTAAGAGACGGATGAGGGAAAAAGCTATAAATATGCTACATGAATTAGACGTTCTCAGACAATTAGGCATGTAGCTCTTCCAGTTACCAGCCATCTGCACATACATGGTCATTATGAGAGAGAATATTTGTGTAATTTTCAAGTTACTCTGCATTTTTGACCTGAATCATCAACTCAGTCAGTGCTGCAGACCTTAAGGGCAGCAAGTGACTTTGCCTTTGGACAATGAACCAACAGTGAAAAGGAGGCGGAGCCACTGAATCATGTTGCCTTTAGACACGATCACAAGTCCGACTCCACCACGCCCTTTAAGTAATTGTTAAGATCTGGGGTTGCAATCATTTCATGTCAAAGTCTTTGATGGAAGTGATGGATGAACCATCACTGCTTCATTAAGAAAAGAAATGCCAGCAACCCCCGCGCACCATGGGCCTCCACTTTTTCCATTTTGTTCATCCCTTTCAAAACTCACAGCTGGGGTGTGAACTAAAGAATTTTCCATCGGTCCGTTGCCTGAATGCATCATAAAGCTGCTGTGTACAGTTTTTTTTTTTTTAAAGTGTCCCAATTAAAACCAAGAAAATTACTCTTGCAATATTGGTAACTCGTCTTTTTACCTGTTCAGTTTATTTCATAACGGGACAATGTACATTAAAACATGAATACTCTACATAAATGCACCAGATTTAGCCAAAGAGGCTACTTTATCTGTAGTCCCCCAGCAGGTTGATGTAAGATTATATAAAATTACAATATACATAGTAACTTACATGACCTATTAAAAAAAGGTATGACAATTTTAAATTACACTATTCTTAGCTATATTTACAGTTAACATTTATATAAAGTGAACAAGTAAACCATAAAAAAAAAAAGTTGAATTAAACGAATGAGTACAATTTTGATCATCTAGTAACAATTTCTTAAAAAAAAAAAAAAAAAAAAAAAAGTATTTGTGGTGGAGCCAAACCATGAAGGACTTTATGTACATGACATGGGAAAACATGATGTTTTCCATAACTCAAGTCACTTTTATAATATTTTACAATGATAAGAATTAGCTCCTTTTGTCCAAAGTTTTCAGAGTATTGGTTGCAGTGTGGTTCCACTCACCTGACACCAACTCGTCATGCAATAATGAGAGAATCAGCATTTAAATATATAGTTTTGAAGCTTATAATGTCAAATTATTCCTAATGTTTAAAATTGCATAAATTAAAATATTATACGCTTCTTAAATGAAAGTTGGGAAACCATTATGATACCCAAGTATTTATAGTCTTGTACTGGTGTTACCATTTGTTTATCCACTGTAATGACTGGGTCTGGTTCTTTAGTTTTGCACTTAGAAAAGGACCTTGGGGTACACTCATTTCAGTTTGAACTACATCCTAAATAAAAATAAACCATCTATTTTAACAGTTTACCATTTGTCTATTCAGTGGATCAGCTCATACTTAATTATGAGGGTTTAATTTTCCATCTTTGACAAGTATGTTGTGACCGACTGTCAAAAGCCTTACTTAGATCAAGGAACGGCACCAATCACACCCCCTCGATCCAATTTGGCCTTAATATTTTCCAATAAAAAAAATAAAAAAAGTTTGCCGTCTGTTGAATAATATTTTCCAAATCCAAACTGCATAGGATGCAGCTTGAATTGAGTTTCCCCAACAAACAGACTTCACCCCCAAGTTTCAGAGTGCCCCTTCCATTCCGTTTCCTGCTCGTTTTAGTTTCATATTTAAACCGAAGAGGTTCAAGAGTTTCCAAGATGGCCTCATTATGCCGACAGTGAAACAAAGCCACCGACAGCCGCCTGTCACATACACCTGACTTATTCTGTTCATCTGCAGCAGCGCTTTCCATCTGCAGTAAAACCAAATACAATGTTGTGGTCAAACTGTCATTTTCAGACAGATATCCTTGACCACAACATATAAATCAGCAGCAGATTTCTGGAATCCTTCCTAATGTCAAACTGAACACATACAAGTGAATATGCGTCTCGTTTTCAAGTGTCCTACCTGGAAGGGGAGTCTGTCCTTGCTCGGGCTGAGCCTCATGTCCTCCATGGGGGTGCTGCTGATAATCACCTCAGTCATATCTCCGACAGGCACGAACACTGGGCTGCAGGGTGGAAAGATGCAGAACGATTAGATTTAACACAATGGCATCTTTGTGGAGAGAAGTTTGCATAAACTTCCTTACACTAAAACACAATGTGAAAGATTATAGTACAGAATTTATGCGTTTACATAAATATTTCTCACTAGGTGGGCAGGTTGTGCCCCACCGAGTGCAACCAGATAATTGGGGCCATGATAATTACAAAATGTCATGCAGATCCACGGTGCGTTCATGTTCCTGTAAGCGCTCGACAGTTCTGTTTAATACTCCGTTACTTGACCACATGTCGGCTCATGCTCAGCCGTTTCAACGCACTGCAAAGCTGCACAGCCCATGATGCTGCTGCTAACATGAGGTGGCTGTTTTTAAACGACGTGCACTCGCCAGCAGGGAACAGTCATAGTGAAAGTGTGCTGGAGGTGGGTTGTGGTGTTTTCATGAAGAACCCAACAAGCTTGGCGTCATATCAGGCAAACTTTCCATTTCAGAAAAAGAGCATGAAGTATTTTAGTTATTAAAGAGAAACTGAACCGGTCCCAGAGCTGATACGTCTTGAGACGAGATGCTGAGCAGCCTTCTCACGCTATTTAAAGCCTGCTGGTACTGGTCAGTGGCCACAGGCTGTGTGGTCCGTGGCTTTTTACGACAAAGAACATTTAACATGACAAGACTGCTTTATCCCCGCATTATACAATCCAGTGGACTTGCACACTTTTCTAGAGAGAGATGTGTGGCCTTTACTTGACCTACTTTTAAAAACCATGGTAAGGTTTACAATAAAACCTGTTCAAGTATGGAATTAATTTTAAGGATTGCTGTAGTGTTTTGATGAGCTCTCCCTTAAAGTCCTGAAGTTCAACACACTACATGACACTGAACGCCTCATCCACAAAACAAAGCCATATTGCATTAGTTTACATGTTTAAGTGAAAGCACAAATTTATGACCGTCCATCCAGTTAAACCCAGTTCATGGTTAAACAAAGTTCTGTGGAACTTCTGAGTGAAGCAATTTGTTTTCTCATGACTCAAAGTTCCTGAGACCGTTTGAGAAACTTGAGCTCATTGTTCAAACTGAAAATCTCATTACTTTATACAATGGCTTACTGTGTAGAAAAACAAGTCGGGTTAAAAGTACTTTAGTTTAAAACCATTTGATTCTTGTTAACGAGTTTGTCACAAATTGCTGTTCTGAAGACAAACAGCAGAACTGGACAGCGGTTGTGAAATTGTGTCTTTAACATGTTTACCGTATTTTCCGGCATACAAGTCAGTTTTTTTTTTTTTTTTTGCATACAACGCAATTTTTTAATGATGTTTTAAATAAATAACACTGCAATAGTGGGTGCCACCCCATGCCTGCTTGCTTTACACAGCTGGTGCAGGCGGAGAAACGCTGGAGAGCTAGGGGCTCTGCCGCGATGCCCAGGCGAAGGGAACCGTTGACCATTAAACGCATAAATTCAACTTTTACACCAGAAAATAATGGTATACGTGGCAATTTACAAATACAAATTAAGAGTCATCTGGATGAAGTCATGCGACAGTCGCCTAATTTCAGCAGAATACTGCAGCAAAGGCAGTTTAACCCTACCTACAATTTTTCCACCAACAAATGATTAAAAAAAAAAAAAGCTGAAGGCTGTACAAACTAAATAAAATGAAGTCAGTGGTGGCTGATTTGATTTTGTTCAATCCCTGAGCAGCGTATGAAGTGGGCGAGGCAGGCATGCTAAAAAGCAGCAAAGAGGATGAAAGAGGGATGAAGAGTGACGGCCGAGACCTGAACCGACGAGACGTGGAGTGAAGGGAAAGAGATAAACACTCGGGCCTTGCCAGTCATATTTCTGTTCAAGGATCATCTAAACATCCTGCTCAGCTAAGAATAACAGAATGTCGCTTAATAAAACATAAAGGGGCACAACAAGGAGGAAGTGGGCGTGCACAAAGTGACAATTCAACCTGGAAGAAAACACGCACAAAAACCACAGTCAGCCTGAAGACTAACACGCACGAGGGCTCATTGAAGTTCAACAATTAACTACAATTACCCATGATTCAGAATCATTGCTACATCACAACATTCAAAACACCAGAAATGACTCAACACGTCAAATCTGTAAGAAACTGATCAAGACTGCCTTAACGAGCGAGGCAGATGGCAGCAAATCTCAACCTTTGACCCCAACATATTGGACACCTGATCTCACCAACTTCCCAATTCCACAACCAGATGGAACGTAGAAACAGTCCCGTAAACCGTCCCAAAGTCAGGTTTCTGCAGAGGCTGACATTCCGTCAAGACCAAGTCAAGGCTCTGGGTCATTCGCACCACATGTGGTACATGAGGTGGAACAAATGTGTACACAGGGTGCCATTTACATCCAACAAGAGTACAAAATGTAACAGCAATAAGATCCAAGATGTGAACTAAGAAAAACGTTAAACTAAAAAACACACCAAGCACTAGAACAACAACGATACAGTGAACAGCAGCACGAACATGAGCCTGAGTGGATGAGTACGAATGAACAATGCAAATCATCCCCCATCAAAAATGCTCCAAGGATTTTAAACATTTTAACTACATGTTAAATAACTAAACTTACGAGAGCCTTAATTTTGGTCCACCTATACTCAATTCAGTATTTATATAGCACCTAATCACAATGAAGTTGTCTCAGGGCACTTTACAGGAACACTCACATAAAAGCTAATTAGTAAAGTTCTCTATCTAAGGAATCAGCAGACAAGATGAATCTTGGCTTCGTTGCCCATCCTGAGCAAGCACAGTGGCAACAGTGGGAAAAAGAAACCCCCAGTAAGGCTGTACTGTATAGAACTTTGATTATTTGGACTGTAGGTGCTACCCAGGTCGTCTCTGCAACAAATCTGAACAGGAGAAATTTGCATCATCAACATACTTTCCCGTCCCACCTCAGTTCCCACCACCACCACTGGAAATCTCAGCCCGTGTGGAAAAGCTGCTGACATTTGACGGTGCTTTCCAGCAGCCGAGCTGCTCTGCAGGTATGAGACGAGAGCGAGCTGCAGGGATGGCTGAGTGAACCCCCCAGGAGGGAGCAGGTCCTTTTCCAGATTCTTGTGGAAGAAGCTGCCAAGATCAGCTTCTCCTGCAAGTTGTTTCCATCTCGGTTCATCTCATTCATGCCTTTGGCAGAGTTCAAAAAAAGAAAGTGTCTTCCTGTTCACACTTCAAGAGGAAGTACTTTGCAAATCCCAATTAAACTGAGCTCAGCATTCAAGTCATGACTGGAGACAAACAGGTTCTCAGAGGTACATTACAAAACTAAAATAAAGGCAGGTGTCAGGTTCAAGAAAAAAAAAGTGGTTACAGTAAAGAGTGATAACTTCCTGCTAGAAGGGCAGAAACCTTTCTGAGGTTTTAATAGAGCTCGCAAAACAATGCTTCAAAGAAACTCATATCCTCTGCAAAAAACAAACCAGCCCATTTCAGGAGGGATTGATCTGCACCTGCTGCAAAACTGAACAAGCTGAAAGTCCCTGCAAGCAGCTCAACATTAAACCCGGGTTTTCTTGACTGGGATGAAACCATTCTCCAAAATGGTTAAATGCAGCAGAACTGAACTGACAGCTGGAGGAGGAAAAATATGAAGGTTATACTTCAGTTCCATCCGCATGGCCTGACATGTTCTAGCTTCAGGGGCAACACCCCACAGAACAATCTAAAAAGGAAACAAGAGTGGGTTTGAGCTAAAAGGTAGCAGCTTCAGCAGGAAAGCACCAACCACAAGCTTCTTTCTTCCCCGTCAGGCTCAACATTAAAAGTTATTCAACCATTTCTCCACAGAAGCTTAAATTTAGCTCAGCATCCAGCTGAAGCTCAAACGTGACACAGAGAGCTGATGAAAAAGATGCGAATACTCACCAGAATACCTGAGGTGTGAATACAGACATGAATTCACCTGCTGTCCTGTCGGGGGTGGCGACGAGTCTAATTATGATAATTGACACCAGCTGCCCTCTGTCCAAGTAAAGGCAGCACGCGCAGACTAAATGACAGCAGCTACGAGACGAGTTTCAGCACCTTCACCGGGCGATGCTGCTCAAACTAACGCGTCTGATCACACGCACAGCTGTGGCGCCTATTTATGCGCGAGGTGTGTGCTCGCGCCGCCGGAGACACGCCTCCTTCTCCGCGCGAGCCGAAAAATCCTCAATGGCAGCTCATTACCGCGGCGGCCAATCAGAGCGCAGCTGATCAGGCCAGGCTCCTCCCCCCTCCGATGACGACAGCAGTTACAGAAGCCGTTCATTGGGAATGGACGAGCAGATGCCGAAACGTGCAATTGATTTGTAGTCTCCAAGGCAACAAAACGAACATCTCACCACCATTTGAATGACAAAAACACACTGATTTGCGCGTTAAGTAGCTCGTGACTTTTATCCAAATGAGGGAGAGACAGAGGCTGGATTCATTCACAAATATATTCCAAGGGCAGATCAATGTCTGCATACACCAGCGGTCAAGAATTAAGGTTTGACCTTTGTATGTGCATGCACAAGCAAGCCTGGTCACATCACAGGTTGTCTGTCCAAACCCTGAAGTCATTACGGTGTAACAATCTTTGTTGTTGGATTCAGCCATATGTGCATGTGACCTCTACTGGAAATCTGACCTTCCTTCTTATAAAATGCCCAGTTGCCTTTTTTTTTTTTTCCCAGCACACAGTGTGCTGTACATTTGGGTCATGAAAAGGAGGTGCTTAGCAATGATAGCTGCAGTTGTACAGGCAGATGGTGACATGCAGGTAGGCCTCCACTGCCACCTTGTGACTAAGTGTTGAGATGACTCATTCATAAAAACATACATTTTTACCATCTTTTTTAAATGAAAGCATTTTTACAAGTAAATATGAATCTGAGTTTGTGTTGTTAATGACTTACAGTTACTACCACACCAAAATTTAGCTCGATATCTGTATGTTTGCAAAGTCAGAGTCACTGTTGTGTTCGGTCAGTTAGATGGGGTGGGCATTTTGAGTTGGGTTCACTTCAAAAGATAATCACTTAAGAAACAAGGATGACAGCAACTTTTAATGCAAGCGATCTTTGTGTTGGAGATAGCGCTTAGCTGCTACGCCAAATTTGAGCTCAACATCAGTCAAACTGGGTTATAAACATTTATGGGTTGGCTCAGGTCAGTTGGAATACTTTAAAGTTAATCGTCAGTAAAAGTTCGCGAAATGTTCATTTTCTGCAAGTGTAAACAAAATCAGTCCAGTAGTTCACGAGAGACTTTGCTAACAGACTGAAAAGGTTGACGCTAATGTTCTAAAATTGTATCTTGTGGGATCAATTAGTGCTCAGAGTACAAGAGGGTACAACTCTCAGGCCAGTTTCTATAAAACTGAGTGAGTCGTAGCTATTTTAGTGTTCTCTAGGTTTCAACACAAGTTTGTTTAAACGTGTTTCACGTTTATTGGTACTGTTATACATCGTGCTACTTGTAGCAGTAATCTTGAATCAGGTTGACTGCAAAAGTTAAAGAGTTGTAGAGGTGCATCCAGTAACTATTACCCAAGTTTCATTAAAATGCAATTAGAGCTTATATGAAGTGCATCATTGACAATAAAAAGACAGCTATTTTTCTGACTGAGACAAAATTACACCATTAACTTTGTTCAAGTAAATAACAAACAACACATACGTCATACTGTTTATGACATGGTGCAAAAAAAACACTTCTATATATTTGCTGGTTTCTGAAACATCTCAGTGGAAATGCCAGTCAGTCTGAATAAAGGTACAGAAGTCTTTTTTGAAAACTTTCAAAATTGGAAATTAACTTCCACATTTAACATATTAATTATATTTCAAACTGTTATTTTTCAATGAATCTTTTTTTTTTTTTTTTGTCTATTCGGTGGTAGTGTTTGTTTTTAGCAGCAGACTGTGGATAAACTGGCAACATAGTCGCCCTGATGTCATCACAAGCAGCTGCTGCATCAGTGAAACCTGTGAAAGCACACGGTGTGAGCTATCACTAGAATTTGGCTCCTAAGAAGAGCTGGTAGAAACAAAAACAAATACAGTGATATATATTTTTACAGTTTCATTCACACAGACTGACCACAGGATGTCAGTAGTGCCTAAGACGTAGAGGTTTAAGGAGAACACCAAATGGGTTGAAAAGATGCTTGGAACAAATTGCATTATTGTCTGATTTAAATATACACCTTACCTTCATATCTGAATAATTGTGAGTGTTGTCTTACATGAAAATTCAAAATGGTTTTGTCCACTATACAATGAATACAAAAGGTATTCACCTCCACAGATGTTATTGATTTCATAAATCAGTCACGGCAAACATAAATGTCCTTTTTTGACAAAAATACTTCAAAATAACCCTTTTCATTGATAAAATGAAAACATATTTCTAAAAAGTATATGCCAATATGTAATAATATGCTATTTCAATCAAGTGATTGCATAAAAATGCACCCCCTTGAAAGTAACTGTCCAAGTTTAACAAAGATCCAGCTTCTTTGTAGCCTCACAGTTAGTGAAGTGAGAATCACCCGAGGACAGTGAATGTATCTCAGGCGATGGTGGCGTAAGAACACCTGTTTCTGGAAGGTCTAGTCACTGATTAATCTGTATTCCTGGTAGGGGATGATTTGAAAATTATTTCCAAAGCCCTACACATCCCCAGGAGTTCTGTTAAATTTATAATCAAGAAATGGAAGACACGTGGGACATGTGTAAATCTCCCAAGACTAAGCCACCCTCTCAAGCTGAGCGATGGTGCAAGATGAAGAATGTTGAGAGGGGCCAACAAGACGCCTGTGACCTCTCTGAAAGAGTTACAAGCTTCAGCAGGTGAGATGGGAGAGACTGAGCATACGACGACTGTCTCCAGGCTTCTTCACCAGGATGGTGAAGAAGAGTATAGGCTACGCCTATACTCATAGAATCTGAGGTTACAGTATGTAACCAACGTTCTATTTTGTATAGGCTTCACCCTTTAAGGCTGTCGCTGGTGGGTTAAGGGCGAAGCAGATGTAGTCTTCGCCTCACTGGGTCCATTCGAACACCATAAAAAGCACCCGCTTGCCCAAAAAACATCTTGTCACTCAGATCTCCATGTGCGAAAATACGCATTGCGTAATTATGCGCACCATGCACAGATGCGCACTGCGTAATTTACGCATTCCGAGTGCATGAATGCCCCAGAAAGGTTTTCAACAGAAAAAGAGGAGAGGCTGAAAAAGGCTGTGAACAGAGCAGATCCACGGCTCTTCAAGATGAACATATTAATAATAAATGAACTGATTATTAATCAAATGAACTGATTGATGACAGTAGTCATGAACTGATTAATAACCATAGAACAAGAACAACAGTCATAACCTGTGACTGATAACAACATCTCACACTGTAAATGCATGCAGTCAGATGTGAGCATTCGCTCAGCCCCCCTCGTTCCGACACTACGCTCTCCAGGAGGGAGTGAGCAGCGGGGGGTGCTGCTGACGTCGCCTGTCTCGGAGGAACCATTCGATTAGCTCCGAGAGTCGGCGTTAAAAGGAAAAAAGGGTCGATGGCGTCGTTCAGTGTGTAGCGACCCGCCACTGAAAAAATATTCCTCGGCACTTACCTTGAAACAAGGCTGCTCATCTGCTTCTCCTCGGGGAGGAGAACTCACCGTGGCGGCAGGAGGTTGGCGTGGCGGGACCCCAGGCAGCCTTAACAAAGGTTGTGCCAGTCAAGCTGGACAACTTCCCTTCTTCATTCTTCTGACAGTGCTATTAGCTTGCTGAAGAAAAATGGGAGCTGATTACCCGCTCGTAACGTAATTTATACGGACCGGGTGGGGCCCACACAACAGGTGGGCGTAGACTAATTTTTTCAGTGCGATGCTTTGCATGACAGGATAAACCCACCAGCGACAGCCTTAAAGGGCGAAGCCTATACGAAATAGAACAGTGGAAAAACTCTTATTCCTAAATAAAAACCTCTGGATTCCCATCCCCAAATTTCATGACTGAGTTACACAAGCACAACCCACCTTCTCTGCAGCTACTGTTTCCTAAAGCACACCCTCTCTCAATCCCAGATACCGGTACTAGTCAACACATCTATTGAATCAGCTGAACGTATATAGACAGTAACAAAGTCCATGCGCAATAATCCAGGTATAAAATCCAACATTTTTCAGTCAGGTCATCTGGATAGTTTCTTTTTTTGTGCTAAAACATTTCACCTTCAATCCGGAAGGCTTCATCAGTCAAGGAAACACACAACAAAACTGATTATTCCCCCAAGAGCTTACTCCAAAGTGGAACAAACCAGTTCTGCTTGTGATAAGATGGTCTCTTTGGTACGCCCCTCCTCCATTGATGGCCCTAGTTTGACAAGACTGTCAACAAGGAAGAGGAAATTTCTAATAAGTGTAAAAATGACTGTATCATACCTAAAACTGCATCATAGATTTTTGAAAGTCGAAAGTTTAAACCTTTCTGTTAACGACTGGGACAGATTATTTCATGTAGGAGAATTCACTTCAAACCTGCAGACATATTATGAAGAATTTTTCAGGCCAAACATGTATGTATGTATGTATGTATGTATGTATGTTTTATTTATTCATTTCATTTCATCCAAACAACAAATATAATACAATTTAAAGAAAAGAAAAAAAGATATACAATCACAGAAATAAAATGAAAGGCAGCAGAAGAAGAATGAGTTCTTATAATATCTGCCCCTTGTCCCCAAAATATATTCCAAACAAAATTACTATACAAAAACAAGATGAATTTATAAAAAAATAAAAAATAATAAAATAAAAACAGCTAAAATATAAGATCAACTGTAAACAATTTTTATGAACTCACATTATACTTAATGTGAACATAAACATAAAGATAAACTTAAACATAAAGCTGCTAGCTTTAAACCTTCCATGCAGTCTGAAATAATCTGTATCCCCTCTTAACACCACCCAGGAAAGGAGAATTCACTTCAAACTTGCATGGGTTAGCAGAGATTATGTGACATATCACTGAGGCCAAACACAAATCTGCTAACTTTAACCCTTTCTGTTACAGAAGGGGGGCACAGATTATTTCAAGCTCCGCGGCATGTCATCCATCTATCCATCCATTGCAGCTCCTGCTGTGAGCTCTACAGCTTTCCTCAGCAGCCGAAGAGGGGAGGAAGACTCCGTGGCGCTTTGCCACCCATACATCCATCCCTCCACCCATTGATTGATCGATCGATCCATCCATCCATCCACACATCAATCCATCCTTCCACGCATTGATCGATCCATCCATCCATCCACACATTGATTGATCCATCCATCCACCCATCAATCAATCCATCAATCCATCCATCCACCCATCAATCCATCCATCCACACATTGATTGATCCATCCATCCATCCATCCACCCATCCACCCATCAATCAATCCATCAATCCATCCATCCACCCATCCATCCATCCATCCATCCACCATCAATCCATCCCTCCACCCAATGATCTATCGATCCATCCATCCATCCACCCATCAATCCATCCCTCCACCCATTGGTCGATCCATCCATCCATCCACAAATCAATCCATCCTTCCACGCATTGATCATTCCATCCCTCCACCCATTGATCGATCCATCGATCCATCCACCCATCAATCCATCCATCAATCCATCCATCCATCCATCCATCCATCCATCCATCCATCCACCCATCAATCCATCCATCCATCCATCCATCCATCCATCCATCCATCCATCCATCCATCCATCCATCCATCCATACATCCATCCACCCATACATCCATCCCTCCACCCATTGATCGATCGATCTATCCATCCACCCATCAATCCATCCATCCATCCACCCATACATCTTTCCCTCCACCCATTGATCGATCCATCAATCCATCCTTCCACGCATTGATCATTCCATTCTTCTTACAACAGAAAACATCTCACCTCTGAACGGCCAAGTCAAATTAAGCTAATGACAAAATACTTATTTAAAAAAAGATCCTAATCTGATTGTTTCCATTTCAAAGTGTACTCCAATAAGCAGGCTGAGCTGGGTATGATGTGGGCAACAAAATATAAGTACATAGCCAATAATAATGTTTGCAAGCCATGCACGTGAAATTTATGGAGGATGGAATGTGACAAAATTAAATAAATAAATACATAATAAAGAAATGTATCATTTCATTATTAAATACATCATTGAGTAATTAAATACACAATTACATTACTTATTTCATGATTTAATTATTTATTTAATTTTGTCACCATACACTGGAGGACAGAATGTGACAAAATTAAATAAATACATACATAATACAAACATAACATTGGCCTTCAACCCAACTGAGTCGTGATTTTACTTTATTTTATTGGTGTTGTATTTATCTGTTTAACTTGTTGTTTTATTGTGTTTTAAATTGAGTTGTGTGTTTGGGTTTGTAGCTCTGTTTTTATGCTGTCTTTTATCTTGTTTTTAACTGATGTTTCAGCACTTTGTTTCAGCTATGGCTGTGTTAAAGTGCTTTATAAATAAAGTTGATGATGATGATGATGATGATAACAATTTAATGTATCATTTGATTATTAAATACATCATTAAATCATTAAATACACAATGAAATTATTAAATCCACCATTAGATAATGAAGTGTACCTTTTAAATGATTTATTTCATGACTTATTTATTTAATTTTGTCACCTTCTACCCTCCAGTGGCATCATGAAATTGTGAAAACTGTCAGTGTCACTCGTCAAACTCAGTGGGCGGGATTAACGCTGATCATGTGAAATCCATTGCTTCGGTCTGAAGTCAGTTCGTACATGGCAGCTCCCTCCATGCTGGACCTTCATTTGCTCTCTCGTGAACTGGTTAGATATTTTAAGCCAAGCTAGTAATGTAGAAGCTCCCCCAGAATTTGTGGTAAATAAATTGGAACGGGGTGGATGGATACAGCAGATTAATAGTATATCTGTTTATTCTTGGTGTCTGTATGACTGTTGCTGGCAACAATAGTCAAGTCAACTTTATTTATAGAGCACATTTAAAACCGTTATCAAAGTGCTTAACAATAACATCAATGAGAGTAAAATAATGGGAAAAAAATAACACACTAATGATAAAACTGAAAAATTAATTAAAACCATTAAAAACATAGGAACACAGAACAAAATATGCTAAATCAACTCACACTGTGTGAAATGCCAGAGAAAACAGACGTGTCTTTAGCAGACTTGAACACAGGAAGAGAAGTGGCCTGCCTGATGTTGGGGGGCAGGTTGTTCCAAAGTTTGGGGCCCGGGACTGAAAATAGGGCTAGAGAAGATGGGCCTGTGATCGGACAGTCGCAGGTTCACCTCCCGGTACCGTCCACATCAAAATGTGAGTGGAAAAGGTGAAACACCCACACCTGCCTACACCATCATTTGCTCCACTCTGAGCCCCTGAGCAAGGCCCTTAACCCCCACCATCTGCATCAGCATCTGTGCACGACCCGCCCTAGTCCCGCCCACTGAGTTTGACAAGCGACACTGACAGTTTTCACAATTTCATGATGCCACTGGAGGGTAGAAGGTGACAAAAGTAAATAAATAAATAAATCATGAAATAAATCATTTAAAAGGTACACTTCATTATTTAATGGTGTATTTAATAATTTAATGATACATTAAAATGTCATGTTTGTATTATGTATGTATTTATTTCATTTTGTCACATTCCGTCCTCCATAGAATTAGACCACGGCTCTCACGTGCTCAGAATTCTGTGATCCTGCAACTGAGAATTCACCAGTTTTCTATCAGTTTTGGGTTGTCCACTAGTTTCCTACAGTCCAGACCAGTGAGATACTTAGACCAGCTGTTCATTTAATGGATGTACATCAAAACTGTTTTTTCCCCCTGCCGCTGCACAAACAGCTGCACATCTGTACAGGCTGGGCTCAGCAGAGTCAAAGAGGAGGCTGAGGTGGAAACACATGCACATTTTAAATGAACGGGGCCCTGAAGGGGGCAGCAGCTAACCAGCAGACGTTGTTTTTCAAGCAGGCTTTAGTTTCTTCTTGAGATGTCAATGTACCAAGTGATGACAGCTGTAAAAGGGAAAGTATCCAAAATAAGCAAAATTATCTTTTAAATAATGCTCTACGTAATGGAGCACAAACAACAAAACATGGCTCAGTCTGAGTGATTCAACATGTTGTTGGTCAATTTGTGTTTTTGTCCATCAGTGTGTGCATGTGAACGCCCACAACATCCTCCTGCAGGAAGATCTGAGTTATTTCTCTCCATTGCATTTGAGTGAGAGTTTGTGCACGTGCATTGCTGAGGGATATGTGATAGTCAGGCTCACAGCACGCCACGCATGCTTGCAGGTGGTCTATCCACATGTAGGGTCCATTCAGTATTTCATATGAGTGCAGTGCACGCCTGGACACCATCATGGAGCCCACATGGCTGTTCAGGAAGCTGCTCTGTGAACTCAGATACGGAGCTTCTTCTTCTTCTTCATGCTGCTCGCTCACTTGCTGGGCCTCACAATTAAAAAGCTAACTACAGTTACAGATGTTGGCAACTGGCTTTAACCCATGAGTTACCTCTCTTTAAGCAATCTGTGCCATTCTTTTAATATCAAATAAACTAAAAGCTGCAAGTGCAGAAAAATGAGAGTTGCCTGACAAAACAAACAAAAAAACAGTTTTCTGAAGCATTTTGTTTTGAAAGGGCCCAGAAAGTGCAGCTCAACCCTTCACTCTAATAGTTTTAGTCCTTTTTTTGGCCCTGCATATATATAAACAGGAAACCACAAGTGTTTATGGCCACCTTGCAAAATGCAATGTGGAGAATTTAAGTTCAGGTCAGAATTTCCTTCATCATTCATCAGATTCCAATGAGGCCAAACCATGTTCTGCATTTGCCGTCATGTGTAGTGTGGAGTTGGACTCTAGCCAAAGAGAACAGAAGGAACTTCACCAGCATCATTATTCAGAAAGGTCAAACCTGATTTAGATTTGAAACCAAAGCCAAAACAGGGCATCTTGAAACTGTTAGGAAACGATTGCAGATCTTAAACAGACCAGGGGGACTGTGTACATCTCCCTAATTGCACATGTCAATTTATGTAGAAGCACCAGGTTTATAGTCAGGCTTCATTACACTTTACTTCTCTTTTTTGGTTTAACACAAACTCAGCATCTTATATATGAAAACTGTAGGATGCATTAAGAAGGGTGAATGCTTCAAGGTTGCAGAACTGTTTCCACACCGCTGTAGGAAACCTGCAGAATGTGAACTAAAACAAAAACAAGTCATTGAGGCAAACTGAGTTCACAGCTCGACAGTTTATTCATCTTGTGCCACTTTATAGGGAACAAACACTGAGTGGCAGAAAACTCAATATTTTTCAGAATTAATGCATTTTGAGCAATAACTCTTACTGCGTTGTGCAAAACAAATGATGCTACTCGATCCTCAAATATCAAAAACAGTATGTTTTAACACAGTAATTGTTAAACTTTAGGGCTGATGCGTCAGTTTTTAATGTAAATTTGAAAAGCGCATCATGAAGCAACGTCTGCATTTATTTTGATTTTTGCGTTATTCTGATGTTAGAGTGAAGCGAACATCCTGAAATCGCTTGATTATTCAAATCTCCTGAAAACACAAATGTTGTATCTTATTTTCTGTGTCTCCAGGCATTTTGGGTAATACCACAAAAAATGATGAGCGATGTTTAGAGCAGGGTTATTCAACTAAACTGCTCAGGGCGCCACAGATACTGGAAGCCAAAAGCTCAGGGGCTGGGCATCCAGCAGTTATCATCAAGTATGTTTGTTTTATGGTTTAAAATCTAGTTTTATTTTAAAATTAGCCCATTGGTGGACCGAACTGAGCTCACCTGTGGGTCTGATTTGGCCCCTGGGCCACCAGTTGGATAGCCCCGCTTTAAAGAGACATTTCGGACATTCACACACAAATACAAGCATGGCAACACAAAAACAAAAGAATCCACTTTTTTTAAAATACACAAAAAAAGAGTTTTATATAAAACAATGTGTTAATTTTTGTGGTTAATCTAAGACAAAGGCTAATGTGTCTTTAAAAGAAAAATGACAGTCGTGAAATGAATTATTTTGTTGTGTTTGCACAACAAAACAAACCTTGGAGAAAATTGGACAGTTTGTTGTTTCCTTCAGGTTGAAATGTTACAGCCATTTCCCCAAATAAGCTGTGTAGTAGAGTTTTTGGCACTAAATGAGTGATCATTAATCCTACATTCCCAGATGCTTGGAAAACAGTGTGTGTGTTGCCATTATTGAAGGGAGGAGACCCCACTATACTGAACAACTATCAATCAATCTCCAAACTCTGTATTTTAGCTAAGGTTTTAGAAAAACTGATGAATACTCAAGTTAAGAAGTATTTGGACTCTTAATATTTTATCTTCTCTCCAATGCACAATGACTGCTTCGCTAAAGGTTTTTAATGATGTTGTTGAAGCTTTGGACACTAAGGATTACTGTGCTGCACTTTACTTAGACCTGTCCAAAGCCTTTGATACTGTAGATCATGACATCTTGTGTCACAAGCTCTCAGATATTGGATTCTCAGATCACACTGTTGGCTGGTTCTCAAACTATCTCTCAGGTAGGAGGCAATGTGTTCGACATAACGATACTTCATCTAGCTACCTAATAGTCAGCAGTGGTGTTCCACAAAGCTCAGCTTTAGGTCCCATTCTTTTTACAGTTTATATAAATAATGTAGGTCTAAACATTCCTGACACATCCTTACATCTCTATGCTGATGACAAGGTTATTTATTGTCAAGCTAACACAGTTGCCAAGGTTTTCCAGCTTCTACAATCTGCATTTGACATCAGTCAGTCAGATTTCTTCCGTCTCAAACTGGTGCTAAATGCTGACAAAACCAAAGGGATGTTGTTTTCCAACAGAAAGTCTGTGCCAGCAACTCTTCCTCCTAACTCATCCATGCATGGTGTTCCTACTGAGTTTGTAGATTCTTACAAATACTTGGGAATTTTAGTCTCTGTCAGACCACATGTTGAAAACTTTATAAAGAAATTGAAATTAAAACTGTGTTTCTTTTTCAGAAATAGAACTTCCTTAACTCTGAATGCCAGAAAATGTCTTGTAACTGCTACTTTCCTACCGGCCATTGACTATGGTGACATTATTCACATGAATGCCCCTGCTAGCTCCTTGCAGATGTTGGATGCTGTCTACCATGACGCACTAAGATTCATAACTGGTTGTAACTACCGTACCCATCACTGCACCCTGTACTCTTGGTCAGTTGGTCATCATTATCTACATGCAGGCTCTCACACTGGTTCATTTTCATCTATAAATCCCTCCTTGGTCTGCTGCCTTCTTATATCTCCTCCCACATGTCACATCATCAGTGCAGTTACAACATGAACTCTCAGGACATCATTACCTGCAGCGTTCCCTCAGTGCAAACTGAACTTGGCAAAAAGTCCTTTTCCTGCTCAGCTCCTGCACCTGGAACACCTTGCAACAGGAACTGAAGTTGTCCTCCTTGATTTCTTTAAGGGGATTCAAACATTTGATAACGTCAATAGAAAAGTCAAAGCAGATATGTTTTTTTTTTGTTTTTTTTTTGAATGTTCAGAGGACCAGATTTAACATTTTGTGATTTTTCTACCTGGTTTATTGAGCGTGCATCAGAGTATTTCACCCTGATTTATTGTTTAATACACTACTCTTATTTTAACTGCATTTTTACTGTAGTTTATTGTTGTGATTGTTTACTGTTATTGTTGTCTGTACTTTATATGCTCTGTCTGGAACAGGTCCCTCTTGTAAATGAGTCCCTGTGGCTCAATGAGACTAGCCTGTATAAATAAAGGTTGAATGAATACAGCGTGTGGAGTCCTTCTGAGCACTCAGCCAGTCATAATGAATTCAGACACTAGAGGGGGGCCTCTTCAAAGAGGATGAGCTATTTTCTGTTTGCACAGAAGCTCTGTGAATATGTCACAATTAGATGGGAAAGGTCATTTGAAAAGTCACAGAAAACCAAATGAACTGTTTTTGTTTCACCAGTTCCGAGCTCAGCTGAGAGGCAGTTTAAAGAGAGTAGGACCTGCCACTCTCCGTGCTTGTGGGAGACCTGGCGAGGCGCGTTTGCTCCTGCTGAAGACAGACCGTTTTCAGCAGAGCAGCAGTGCAGGGTGAGTGGAAGAAGCAGTGAATGAGTCTGGAGGCCACATGTCAACGATGCTGCTCAGTGCTGGGATGGTGTAAGCTTTCGTGTTAAACATCAGCGCAGAAAACTGAAAATAAACCTTGTGCAAACATGGACCGCTAAAGACAGGCTTCCTGGGGAGGAGCAACACAGTACTTTCATACTTTTTTAAAGATGTGCTTCATTAGACTGAAATTATGCAGCTTGGTCTTTATAAACCAGATATGTTTGTAATGTTATTGCTGCTTCATTACCTGACGTGCCTGAAACACTTAATTTGAACTTTTATGTCTCTATGATTCTCCAAAAAGTGCCAGACTGACCTTGATCCATCGTGGCCCAGCAATGTCAGATGTCCTCTGGTGTAAATTTAAAGAAATTTCACATGTAAAAATATCTTACATTACATTTAACAAAACACAACGACTACAGAACCATGCTTTTCATGCTGGACATTTAGACTGAGATCATCTTGTCATGGAAATGATGGAGTGGTTGTAAAACCTTTAAACCACATAATGTTCAATCCCATGAGACATTGTGAGATGTGCCGGTCCAAGCAGGCGTTGTGAACGACTCTGAGCTGCTACCACATCAGATTATCGGTCAAGATCTGTAAAATATGAGTTATTGACATTTTTGTGTTAGCTAATGTTGATTAGTTGTTGCGGCCATTTTGAATAGGGCTGACTCAATAGCTGTAGATGCACATTCAATACTTTCTGCAAGATACCTGTCACACACAACGTTTTAGAGAAGTTATGTTGACATATGTAAAATTTGTCCAACAAGATGGCTCACACACACACACACACACCCACACACACACACACACACACACACACACACACACACACACACACAC
>NC_056518.1:10150011-10171740 GCF_014905685.2 Nematolebias whitei | reverse complement strand
ACACACACACACACACACACACACACACACACACACACACACACACATACAGGTAAATCAACATCACCTGTCTGTTTTCCCCACATTAGGAGCAGTCATGACTGAGACACCCAAAGGTGTATCATGATACAGCAGTCCCTCGCTACTTCGCGGTTTGTTTATTGCGGACTCGATTAAAGCGGTTTTTCAAAATGAGTTTGGACATGACACACAATTGGCTGACTGATGACTGAGCTGCACAATCAGCATGAATTTTTTATTTAAAATGAATTATTTTAAATTTATGCAGCCCTTACTGCAGGAGAAACTTCCTGCTGCAGCTGATCAGCGTGCAAAGTGGAGAATTTGACCGTGAGAATGAATTTCATTGATTACGATGACAATATTTACATGAACGCTCCTACAAGAACCCTGCAGATGTTGGATGCTGTCTATCATGGTGCACTAAGATTCATAACTGGCTGTGATTATCGTACCCACCACTGCACCCTGTATTCACTGGTTAATTGGTCACCATTAACTTCACACAGACTCTCGCACTGGTACATTTTCACCTTTAAATCCCTTCTTGGTCTGCTGCCTTCATACATCTCCTCCTACATGTCTCTGCGTGAGTGCAGCTACAGCGTGCGCTCTCAGGACATTATTACCTGCAGTGTTCCCTCAGTGAGGACTGAACTAGACTAAAGGGCCTTCTCCTACTCCGCTCCTGTTTCCTGGAATATCTTACAAAAAGACCTGAAGCTCTCGGCCTTGACCTCTCTAAGTGGCTTTAAGAATCTGTTGGACTCCTGGCAGGGACCAACGCAGACATGTTCCTGTTTTTAGTTTTCTACATTCGCCTCAGAATCTAGCTGTTTTTTGTTACTTTTTTTTTCAGCCATCTTATTTGTAAAAAAAATTAAAATAAAATAAATCTGTATGCCTTTTTATAACTGTCTATTGGCACTGCTGTCCATTGTTGTCATCATTCTTTGTTGAAATCCGGTCTCTCTTGTAAATGTGTCCTCGAGGCTCAATGAGATTTACCTGTCTAAATAAAGGTTGAATGAATGAATGAAAAAAGAAGTGGGCGTGGCCAAGAGTGCTTGCAGGTGGCAAAAAGCAGAGGAGGCAGGGAGCTGAGATCATGACATTCTGTGAGCGTTTAGAGTTTAGAAACACTGGTTAGAATACTACAAGAGTGTATGAAGGGTTTAAAACACCTTAATATAAATATATATGAATACTAAAATAAACTACTACTTGTACTACTATTCCTAATTCGTGGTTTTTCACTTATTGCGAGTCTTCAGGGTATAGATCCCCCGCGATAACCGAGGGACTACAGATGAACAAGGCACAGCAGACCCTGTTTGGTTTCTGGCCTTTGGAAAAATACCTGTTTTGCTTGAAAGGAACTTTTCTCAAACGAGGAGCGTGCATGAATCTGTCATCAATGAAGGACTATTACTACAGTAGCAGCACATCGCCTTAGGGGATATGCTGTCATGTTTTTCATTAAAAGATTGACCTGGGTAAGACCGAGCTTCATAGTGCACAAAAAAAAAAAAAAAACATCTACTTTGGGCTTTTTAAAGCCTTGCAGAATGTGTGTTGTTAATGTGGATGAAGGCCAGCAGTGAGATAAACAGCCCATGTGTGTTCGCAGTCTCACGGTAAAATTAGAAAAACAAACACATCAGATCTTAAACAAGCTTACCGCATCCAACTTCTGCGAGTAATTAGGAAAGCATCAGCCCCATTACACACCGACTCTGACACGCTATGCCTAAACCTCTCCCGATGAGTAAACACACACGTTGGTGACAAAACTGGTGGCGCTCCTGCAAACAAGCCCAGTGAGAAACCAGGCGCTCCATCTTTGTTCCCTGTGCAGGGTCTTGACCGGCACGGGGGAACCACCACAGAGCAGTGTAGTTAGTGAACCTGTCTGTCTGTTGTCAGACTGGTGTCACACACACATCGAGGCAAGCATCAATACACCCCTGTTCTCCAGGTCTATGCACTGAATGCACATGTTTTGATTGCTGACGGCCATGTCAGGAGTCAAGTAGAGCCTCTTAAAATGTGGCCTGGGGGCAAGGGTCATCTGCTAATGAGTAAAAGCTTTTTTTCCCCTTTGTTGGCAGGGAAGGAGTAAGGAAATGTGCTCACTAGGTGGTAGGGAGGTGAGGAGGGGGAGGGAGGAGGGGAGAGGACGTGTGAAGAGATGGGCAGTGGCAGGGGACAGAAGGGGTGAAAGGGCCGAGCCGGTGGACCGAGGGGCCGTCAGGAAGTAGAGGGAGAGGGGAGGCAAGAGGTGAGGTCTCAGGTGAGAGAAGGCGCTGATGATGAACGGGGCTTTCGTGCCGCCTCTGACAGAGGGCCAGAGGAAAATGGAACAAGGATATGAAGAAGCTGAAAGTGAAACTGTACTTTTGAAACGGTTTCACTTGTTCCAAACACGTCCCATGACTCGTCTCGATGTCTGGATATATATATATATATATATATATATATATATATATATGTGTGTGTGTGTGTGTGTGTGTGTGTGTGTGTGTGTGTGGTTGCTATGGCTATAAAAAAGACGTTCACAGTCACATGTGCATTTTACTTTGTCTTTATTTTTTCTCAGACTTCTTTTCTATGTTGTAAATAAATTAAAAATAATCAAAATTATGAAGTTTATTAGTAGCAAAGGAGTTGGACACATTTGATAAATCACAGCTGCTCAACCTACAATATTCATAGGTTTTATTCTTAAAGTTGTGCACTCTGTACAATTCCTTTAGTTGTTTCTAAATGTAGTGAACTGGACCTCCGACATCAATCTGTCTCTGAAGACCTTCAGGGGACAGGAACTGTTATTTCATTGATTTGAATCCAGAAATACAAATTATCTCATCAAGATACTATTTAATTGTATCCTGAATTAATCAATTGAAAGAACACTCTTCTTTTTATATTATCATTACTATTTTTACAATATCTTGATAATCAAAAGTGTGTTTATTTCATAACATTTCTAATGTTGAAGTGAACCACTCATGTAAATCAACTGTGAAACAGTATTAATGATTTTTAAACCTCATTAGACTTCATCAATCATACAAGTTAAATGTCTATTTACGAAGTAAGTGTGCATTTTAGTCTTCTGTCTGAATGAGGAGTAGTGGATTTGAGGTCGAAAGTCAGAGACAAGTTATGAGAACGAAGTGCCGTGTTTTAAAACTCTCAGACAGTAAATAAGAACTGGCTGGCACCTGCTGTCTCGCATTTCTTCAAAATATTTCTCTGTCTGTACTAACCGTTCTTAAAACATTTCTGCTGTATGCTGACTTCTAATAACCCTCTGACATCACTAAAACTACACCCCTGCTGGTTGTTTCAACCAATCAGGAAGTACCAAATGACAGGAAGTGGATACCCTTTAAAAGTCAACACTTCTTGGAACTATTCAGTCTTTCAAGTCTTTCAAGTCTTCCAAGTCTTCGCAGTCTTTCCAATCTTCCTGGAACTTTCAGTCGAAGATGAGACTCAGTCTGATGGTGAGTCGTACAGGAACTTTCAGTTCTCACTGAAAGTGAACTAAATAGCTGATGGATTGGACCATGTGCCAAGGGTCCCTCCATTTCAGCGGAGTCCCAGCTGCCTCGCTGTGACTCACCCCGAGCATTAAATGCTCTCAACTTCGAAGGAAGCTTATTCTGTTGATCGGAGCATATGGAACTATTTCTAAAGATTCTCAGCCACCCTGACCGGAGACGCTGAAAAGGTAGCGTGCCAATGGACCTCTGTTCCGGAGCTGATGTATCCACCACCTCAGGTATGACGCCCTGAGTGTACTGGAGGGCTGAGCTGGATTCGGAGGAAGGGTGCCATTTTCTGGTTCAACACATCTTCCCTCATCCATCTAAACCTCCTCTTTAAATCTTTAAAATTCTATTCTCCTTGTCTTTAAACTTCTATTTGCCAGTAAATCAAGCTAGATGCCTTCAGAGATGAATCAGTCTCAATCAGTAATCTTCTGTTGTCTTGTTTAGTAAATCGTGCCAAGTTTATTAATCAGAAACAGATCAGCAAATCAAGTGTACATGTTTTGATGTTAAATTTTGATTCTGTTAAATAAATGACCGCATTTATTCTGATGGGTCAAAGATAAATTACGTCTCATGTCACTGATTAAAACTCCACTTTCAAGTTGTCTTGGTCACATGGAAGAAATTTAATTTGAAAAAGAAAGAATCCGTGTTAATTAAACAATTAATATTCTTTGTGCTTGAACTAGCTTTAAGAATAATTAATTAGTAGTGAAGCTAACAGCTAGCTCACTACATAAACAAGCATAAAACATATAATTCAGGTAAAGCTTTAGTCTAACTTCACAGTCAAGACCACATGTAACACTTAAAGGAGGAGGAACAAATGTTCAGTTTGCATTAGGATCTCAATATTTTTATATTTTCCTTCATCAAATTATACTTCATTCATCTTGGCTCAACCTAACCTTTCCTGAGTTTGGACAATAAAATGCATTAACATGTTAATTAAATTAACTTAATCACTCACCAAGTCCGTTTACATCTTATAACAATATCATAAAACATTTTCAGAGACACAAAAAACTTGCAGTTCATGGACTTTTTATAATTTTAATGTAACACAAAAATTTTCTAACTTTTTTAACCATTGTTACTGATTTATACAATATTAACACGTATAAAATGCATTTTCAAACACAAATTTTAATACATTTTGGACATTTTATTATTTTTTCAAGTACAACATTTTTTTAAAATCCAGCCTTTTTTCTATAAATATTCCACACTGGGAGCCATTTGTTGATCTTTGTGTACTGTTTTTCGTATTTAATAACTAGTCCAAATAACAACAAATACTAACCAGATTATAACATATTGTGAAACTAGTTTGTGCGTATTACCATATTTTTTGCTGTATGTTGCACCTTTTTGCATAAATTTGCAAGTCCTACAACTTATACACCAAAGCGACTAATATGTTTTTCCCCACATATTTATAACCCAATTTTTGACTGAAATCTGGAGATTTCATACATTCTGACATGGAAAATAACTGACACTATCATTTTCAGCCACTAGAGGGCACTCAACGAATATGGCAAGCCAAGTGTCTCACTAATAGGTAAAAATGGCTATTAATGAGACACTTGGTTTGCCATACAAAGCCACCTTCGTCTCGCTCTAGAACTCATGGAGCAAACGTCAAATCAGCTGCATTTTGCCGCGCCGTCCAGGCGAAATGCAGCTGATTTATTTGACCATTGAAGTGCATTTATTAAGGAAAAGTTCATTTGAGTCACACCTTTACTGTATTGTAGAGCAAACAAATAATTGTTTTTACGTGGTTATCTTGTTAATTTAGAAGAAATGCACAGCGAGTTGTCCCTCTGCATGCTCCCGCTTTGGCGAATCGATATTTGAAATTCATCTGATTTGACCGTCAAAGTGCATTTATTAAGCAAAAGTTGAACTGAGACACACCTTTGCTATAATTTCGAGCAAACAAATAATTGTTTTTAATTGTTAATCTTGTTAAACTCTTGTTAAGTCCTCCCGTGCACGCTCCCGCGGCCACCATTTGCCAGCCAATCAATTTTTGCACAACACCGGCCCACATTTCCGGGTTGTCTGCGGTGATGCATAAAAACGCGACACATCAGCGGTGATGCATAATAGATGCGACTTATACGGCGAAGTGATGTATTTATGGTTTTTCCACTTTATTAGACATATTTGGACTGATGCACCTTAAGGCTTGCACAGACTCGGGCAGACTTCAGTTCGTGCAGATACTGTGCGCACTGTCCACAGAAGGTTGAGAGTTCATACTAGAGCGTTCACCCTGAGCGACTGCAGCCAGTTCTGCAGGCAAGGGGCTTTTACCTTCGGGACAAATTTAATTCACCAATTGGTCATTTGCTGACATGCCTACTGGATTGATTGACAGGTTGCAAAAAAAAAAAGAAAGAGAGAGCTGGCAGCCCCAGCAGCAGTGATGTTCTGTGTTAATATGTTGTTAATAAAAAGTTCTAAAAAAAAAACAGGGAGCGCTGGCCCTGCAGCCCACACATCAGACCAGCCCACCAGGAAATCTCCAGGCCCTCCCGCAGCCACACTGGACCTGATTTTAATTCTCTCATGACAAATTCCTTTATTTCTCATCATTTCAGTCATGGCGTCAACAGACGAGGAGGAAGAGATCACTTGCCTTTTGGGAAAACCAAAAGAAAAGGCCATTAAACCAGACCAGGGATGAAGAAGACAAATTTAATACATTGGTGTCATATACAAAACAGTCCGTCGCCGGATACTTTACTGTGTGACACAGAGTATTTTATGCGATTGTAAAGATTGATCTTTGCACAGACATGCCCTGTGGGCGTCCGCTTAGACTCTAATCCAGTACGCGCGGACCTCCACGGACTGATGTACTCCCGAGTATACTGGAGCCTTTATACGGCGATGCGACGTGTACGGTGGCAAGTACGGTAAATTGAATTAAAAAGTGAATTTGCGCAAAATTTGTGCTAGTTTTAACCCACATCCACATGCTTTCACATGAGCATTTATTAACATAAACTCTATTTTCTGTCTAATTCTCTTCACAAAGTGTTAGTTTTATTATACTGTGTGACTATACACAAATAGGTTTAACTCCCAGAGATCTGCATTCATCTTGAAACAGTTTTGCTGACCTGAAATAAAGAAATAAAGTCAGCTTGAGCTTATGTTGGCATCTTAGCAGAAAAATGTATTCTTCTTGTCATGTGCCTTAACCCTTCTTACCCAGAACCACCAACAGGTGCTCTCTAAAGGTAGAACAGCACCTTGGTACATAACTGAAATGAAACCAATGAGCAGTTAAACAATAACAAAAGTGAATAACAAAAAGTAAAACAAACGTTAGAGGTGCCTTTCTCCTTCTGTATTCTGTTGGTATTTCATTTACACATTGACAGTGTTTTGTTTTCAACTGCTTTGCCCAACTTTCTACACTAGGACTATTCAACTGGTGGCCCAGGGGCCAAATCAGGCCCACGGGGTGAGCTCAGTTCAGCCCACCAGTGGATTCATTTGTAAATAAAACTAGATTTTAAACTGTTAAACAAACTTATTTAACGACAACAATTCCTGCTTGTCCAGCCCTTGAGTTCTTGGCTTTCATTAACTGTGCTCCCCTGAGCAATTTAGTTAAATAACCTTTCCCAATGACACATTTTGTTCATACTCCAGTTTGCACAAAAGATTTACAATAAAAGTTTAGCATCCACAAAACAAAGAAATTTTTTTTAAACTGTCACGTTATTAGCATTAACGTTGCCAAGTTCATGCGCAATTTTAAACACAATTAGCGCAAGAGCATAGAATAATTTGAGTCTTGTTTTAACGTCTCTCCTGGTGTGTGCAGGGTTCAAACAGTAGAGCAAAGTGTTGGTCGTGATATATGACAAACAGCTACTAGTATCACACATCCACATGCTGCTCGCTGCGTCTTCCTCCCCACTGTGTTGTAGGGGCTTGTCAGAGGCCACAGCCTGACCTGAAAAGACTTAAATCGTTTTTCAAGAAGCTCTCTTGGATTTCTCTTTGTCCTGGTGGGCCAGAAATCTTGACAGGGAAGCATATATATGAGGATTTGCAGATTATACCGAAAAAAGAGGCCTTGTCCTCGGAAAGTTGAGTACAGTACTTGCAGAGAGTAAAGAGACGTTCTTGTTCTTGCGACTCGTTTGATGTCTTTTACCTCAGCAGCTCTGAGGTGTGTGTGTCTGTGTGTGCTTGTTTGTGTTAGCAGTGGCAGGCTGTTTCAAGCCTCTCGCATGGTTCTTTTAGTGCCCTCCAGGAAATGATTGTCTGTGCATTGGATGAGCTCCTCCAGATGTTTCCATAACTCCGCTGCATGTGTCTGTACATAAGGCTGTTCTGAATATATGAGCGCATGTGTGCACGTCCATGTGTTTAGATAGTACAAGGAGGGAGGGGGGCCATGTTTCAATTAGAGATGGGTAAACTGTTGATGTAATAGAAACTAAAGATAACATTTACAGGCCGTGACTCTGCGATGTATCCCATCGTGACTTCATCATCGAACCTAAAGTACTGCTCAGATGAGAGGCAGGAGTGAAGGATTGTTTTAAAGTTTCACATTATAGTTTCCAAAGTGCACTTCTGTGCTCTAAACACATTTCAACAGACAATTACTGCAAAAAACACTTAAAAGGGAGCCCCCACCCCTCCCCATTATATGAACTTTAGATGTCCTGAAGTGGGCGAGACAAAAAAATCCTGTCTAGCTCCAGGAAGGCTGATCTGTGGCTGATCTGGGACGTTAACCTTTCTGTGGACAGCAAAGAGAACTAATATATGATTTTCTGTCATGAAACCTGAGCACTGCAAAACAGCCATAAAATCTCTCACAGCTTAATGGCCAATGAGAGACAAACCTGAATGCACTAAAGGTGCACATATACCGCCTTAGTGGCAGCAGGAACAGACGTATAGTCTTTTCTGAAAGCAGTGGTGGTGGTAACTGCCTATTATGTTCAGATATAAGTATTTTATTAATGTTTAGGTACAAATAAATAAAATGTTCACTCAATTAATCCTATTTCATCAAATATAACTGTTGGATAAAAATATCATCTATTCGTTTTACTTACTCAAAGACGCCACACTCGAGGACACGAGAAGATTTTTAACCGGTTTTACTTGCGAGGACAGACATTCACGACAGGTTGTTCAGCTGCTGGTGTTACGCCGTATTGTTTTACATTATTAGTGTTTGGCGTATATCTTAGATCCTTATTTACTGTTTCGTTTTACACTTTATACTTTTGCTACTGTTGGATGTAACTGGGACCCTGTGTACATAATTTTGTTCCACCTCATGTACCACATGTGGTGAAATGACAACAAACCTACTTGAACTTGAACTTGAACACAGATGTACAGAAGTTCTACACGCATGGAGCCCAGTAACGAGATTCTGGCACGGTCAGCGTGTGAGAATTGTTTTTATAAGCTTATCAGCTCTCGCAGCTCACGGGCAGACACTGATGACCTCGACCATCCAGCTGCACATGCAGGATCAAATCAGCTCTCTCTGAGAGAAAAAAGAACGCTCTGGTAACTCAAACACATGGTTCATCAAGGGCAGTTAACTTTCTCAGGCTCCAGAAGAATTTAATTGGGGGGGGGGGGGGGGGAGTAAATAGTAATTTTATTTTATATAAATACATAAATAAACATTTACGTAACCTTGCCACAGAAATAACCACATGTTGTTTATTAATACAAAACAATAACTTAAACGGTGACGTGTCACCAGAAAATGTTGAGAAATTGTGCTCAAGTTTGCATAAACAATTTTTGCATAATTCTTAGAAATTAGCATTAATCAGTGTGTTTGAAAAACTTAAAGGTAACTGTACATGAACTCCTGAAGAGAGGTGAAAATGTTTAAAAAAAATACTGAACATGTTTAACATGTCCACTCTTTTGTTGAACAAACCTGACATCAAATAAAAAAAATCTCTGTGGAAAATCCATCTTTAAACAATCATTGAACTCAATAATCAGATTTTCTGCCTCTCTGTGGTAAACATGAATTGAAGAGGTTCATCTTTTCATACTCTTGAGTATGGGATCCCTCTTTTTGGCATATTACGGTATCAAAGTGTCTTCTTCACCTTCTTCTTGTGATATTATTAGCGGTTGGAAAACTAGTTTGTCTTCTTTACTGTATTGAAAAGTCTAGTTTAATCGCCTACAGCACCCTCTGCTGTTGTCTTGAGTCAATACATTTCATAGGTTTAATTTATTTACAATGTGTTGTAATCTGTCTGGGCAGCACAGTGTTACAACTGGTAGAGCTGCTGCCTCTCAGCGAGAAGGGTGCCGGTTCAAATCCCAGTCCGGGGACTTTTCTGAGTGGAATTTGCATGTTCTCTCTGTGCATGCGTAGGTTTTCTCCGTGCACTCGCGTTTCCTTCCACAGACCAAAAACATGCATGTTAGGCTGATTGGTAACTCTAAATTGTTCCTTGGTGTGAGTGAGTGAATGGTTGTTTGGCTTGTTTGTATCTATGTGTCCCTGTGATGGACTGGAGACCTGTCCAGGGTGTACCCCGCCCCTCACACAGTGATTGCTGGACATGGGCACCCCATGACCTAAATTGGAAGTAGTGGGTAAAAGATAATGGATGGATGGATGGAATCTGTCTTGTGGGGGGTGAGATACTCGAATGGGCGGCCAGGCCGGCCCGCCCTCTGGCGCTGGGTCCGAGTTAAAAACATCCATAAACCTTGACCAAAATCTCATGCCAATATCTCAATTAATATTTCTTACGGGTCATTCGCATGCTAAAAATGTTTTTCAGGAAACAAATAAGTCAACGGATGTTGGATGAAAACCAGCCAGCAGCAGTGTTGGCATCAAATGTTGGTGTCATTTGGAAGTTGGGGGGTGATACACATTCCTTGGCTTTTCATTGTCAATAGTCACTTCTCAGACAAAACATCATCCATCCTTTTATTTTGAAGAGATACCCTTGAGCTGCGACCTCATTAAGATGTTCTGCACCTGTGGATTGCTAAGATTGCTTCATAAATGCTAAGTGCTGCTCTGGATCCCTTGAAAGAGCCCCCCGTCCCTACTCACACCTCCTGCACCTCCATGACCTTTCACTCACCTCTACACACACAAAACTCTCACCACACACCCTTCCTCCTCCAGACAGTCTTGCTTTTTCCCACCCCTTACGCTTGAAGCTACAGAGTATGGTGGAAGGGTGGTGGTGTGCACAGTGAAGGTTGTTACAAGGATCAGTGGAGTTCTCCTGGTCGACAAAGCTCAGACAAAAAGAGCCTTCTCTGGCTGAGACAGGTGGGCCAGCCCACACACACCTGGTTGGCCAGAGGATTCATAAGAGGGCTCTCAGTACTTCAAAGACACTCTGCCACCTGTGCTCATCGCTGGGAATAAGGAGAGGTGTGTCACATCCTCCGCACCAACACAAACACACAAACACCAAAGGTTTACATTTTGAGTCTCAGAACTCCTTCTCATCTCAAAGTGATAGATACACACAGACACCGACACAAGGAGCTATACATCTACATGTACAGACCAAACAAACACTTAACCGCGCACACACAGCTTCCCAGCGAGTCTGGGAACCTGGCTGCATGGCTGCTGTAGAAGCCGTTTGAAGCCAGCTGTCACAACCTGACAGCCTGTTGTTTTAGAGGCCTTTGGAATGGCCGAGGGGCCGAGGGGAGAAAAACAACACTAGGAATGTGTACAAGTCAAGACCCAACAGTAAATCCTTCGTCCGTTTCCTTTCTCCCAACATCGATGGAGGGGAGCAAGGTTGTCCAGAGGAGAGCAGAGAGATGTGGGAGCGCTTCAAGTCTCCCAGATGAGCCGCTGAAATGATGGCCATCCTCCTCCTCTTTCTCAAGTCTTGTATTTCCATTTTTTGTTACCTTTGATTTTAACTTTGCAGTCTTTCTGTGTCACACATGTGGCTTATTGTCAGTATTTTCACCAAGAGCTCTGATCATATTTGTTAAAAGAAGACAAACATAAAGCTTCTACCTGTCGATAGAGGAAAAAAGAACATTAAACTGAATGTTCTGATATTTTGAAAAGATGAAAACACACTCATCCAACTGTTCAACCTGCTAAAAATGACTCAGAAGCAGTGCAAGTTAGTCACATTTATGTATCTGTATGTGCATTTCAGATGAAATTATTGAACAAGTCTAATCTCATCAGAAGGTAAAGGTGTTTAAAGCGAGGTGAAAAGGTAATAAGATATAGGTTAAATGTAGAATAAAATACACAACCTCTGGGCATGAGTTCACAAAAGCAAATAGAGCTGCTAGTGATGGGAAGTTTTAATTCCTATTTTCTTACAGTGATAAGACTGAGACTTCTTCACAAATAGTTAGGTTGGGAAGTGTTTTTCAGGTAAATACACGACCGTTATGGTCATGTATGTATATGTATTTATGTAGAAGGTATACAGCATCAGTGCTGATTATCAGTAATAACTGTGAGTTTGAAAGCCACCGATCTCTGACCCACTGCTTTTGGCAACGGTCATCTGAACACCAACAAGGTGAATCGCAGGAGCAGTGGTTAGAGCTGTCGCCTCACAGCTAGAAGATCGCAGGTTCGCTTCTGGGTTTACATTTGTAGATTTACATGATCTCCCTGTGCAGGTAGGGGTTTCCTCAAGGTATGCCGGTTTCCTCCCACAGACAGAAAAGATGCATGTTTGGTTCAATGTTATGTTCCATTGGTTTGATAGATGAATGAATGGATGGATGGATGGATGGATGGATGGATGGATGGAGGAATGGATGGATGGATGGATGGAGGGATGGAGGGATGGATTGAAGTTAATACACCTCATGTGTTCACATTGTAGGCATGATAGAAAATAAATGTGATTGATCTAACTGCACCAGTGTTGTGTTGTGAATACGGTCAATATTTGCTGCTGTATTAATGTTCAGAGTGTCATGGAATTAATTAACCTTTAACATCAAAATGAAAGATGGTATTTTGTACACTCTTGCTATATAAATAAACTGAATTGAACTGAATCATATTAAAATAGCTTTGTAGAGAAATTTGGCATTTTTAGAGAATCCCTATGAGAAGTACACTATATACAATGACATGGATGTAAATTATTCCTATCAGGTGTGCACAAAGCTTAACTTTACTGCAACTTTAAACCTGTGAGATTATATTTATTGTATACATCAAATGTCTGTATAAAGATGCCACTTTACTGGATATGCAGCAGATAAATAATGAGACTTACAGGACATACACATCCTGAGTGTCTTCATATAATTGGGTTTTGAGAAGACAGAACAAAAAATATTATTAGAGCCATTTCTAGGATTTTCTAATTATTTTCTTCAAGTTGTTACAAATAAAATGTATTTTTTTTAGTCAAGAATTACTGCTTATTATAAACTAATTGTGTAAATTGGGGGTGGGGTATTTTGTAAATGTTAGGGTGTTTCATTTGTAACATTGCTTCATGTACAGGCTGCTGATTTTCTTCCTGTGTTCATGTGAACAAATGGATCTACTGCTAGATGTGAATAAAATATATTATTGTCTACAATTTTTTTCTATATTGCCACCAAGTATTATCTCTTTAACTTAATATTATCTGTACTAAAGTAACAACTAGGTTGGCACAAAAGTTAATTAATCTATTACACAGCTGCCATCATTATTGTCTATGTATTAGTGAGTGTGGTGTTGGAGAAAGTGTGTCTATACGCACATAGACAGAGAAGGAGTGCACCAAACCATCAAGTGCATAGTTTATTTTATAATCAGTGGTAACTTGACAAAAAGTCAACTTTGTCTTGTAAAGTTGGCGACTTTTTCTTCATCATTCATTTCAAATGAAAGTTTGATTTGTTTTAAAAATATGAAGAAGTAAATCTGATTTGCAAGTTGTGCATGCTCCAAGTCTTTCAGAGACTAATTAAGTGCCTTGGTTATGACATCATCGTCGTGAAGGAAAGGGGAGTGGAGGTGGGGGTGAGACCTAAGAGTAATTTCGCTGCTTACACAGTTAGAATCATACATCTTGGTTATGTGTGTATGCTGCATCGTGTGTGTGTGTGTGTGTGTGGTCGGTGAACATTTCTTTCCTCCTCTCCCTGCATGTAAATACAATGTAAGTGAATCCTCTGACAATCAAGCACCTGAGGCAACATTACTCCCTTTTCTTCTCCTTTCACGCCTGGATAGAATCAAATATTCACAAAGAGAATGAGGCGCTGAATCTGGTAAATAGTTAGGACGAACGTATAAAGGTTACCAGTCCATTGGTGTATTTATTAGGCCATACCTCACTGAATAATTGGTATAATGGCCTTTAATGCAGCACCATAAAAACATCCATTTAAGCAAACGTAACATGAGTTAATTCCCATTTCATCTATTGTGTTTTGAGGTGTACACGGTGAAAGCTTTTTTGTTCTGTCACTGTTTTTACTTCTTGTTACTGAATGGTACTGCCGTGACGCCGCAAGGCAGAAGATACTGTGTTAAAGAAATGTAGAAGAACAATAAGACTTCAGCTATGGTGTCTGGCATCATGGCATACTTGCGTTTAAAAAAATGTTTGTGAGTTTTATCATTGTTTCCTATTTTTATTACAACTGCAGCAAAAATAGACTCCAAAAATTAATAAATTAAAAATCTCTTTGCCTTTCAATTTGAAGTGATAAAATGGGGTTTAATACGCTGTTGCAAGCTGGGACAGCTCTTTGAGGATACAATGCTTCATCAGTTGTTTTTGTATTCAGTTACATATGCAGACAGATGTTTTGTTTTGTTTGTTTTTGTATGTATGACATAATGTGCCTTGCTGACAGACAGCATGTTTTTTTATGTTTATGTTGTGTGATGGACATTTCTGTGGGAGTTCTAGTTTCTGCCAGTCACACTGATTTTTTCATAGCCTCTGATGTGTGTCCCATCAGTGTATGAATGTGATAAAGCTCTGACTAATCTTTGTAGAGATCTAGTAGAGTGCTGTATGAATGGGTAAATGATGGCACATATTGTGTTGTAAAGCGCTTTGAGTATCTTGATAAAATAGAAAGGTGCTATATAATTACATTCCATTTACCATAACAATTTATTGAAATTAAAATACAAAGTTGTGCATCATCATGAATTTACCCTTGGAAATAAATTTGTTTAATCTCCTGACCAGGTGTTTGCACAGACCAATTGCCATGACTTCATCGTTGAGCTGCAAAGCTAGCTTACCTTGTCACGTTTTGACTATTTTGGCTCTTTTACTACCTTGCATTGTGGCACAAAGGTGCAACAAGTGTAGGTTGGTTTCAACCACCCCTCTCTGGTCTTACCTTGCATTTGGAATGAGCCTGACCAAACCCATAGATGCCACAAGCCATACAGCAGTGTTGCTGACTCACCTTGTCACGTTATTTTTCTGCCCATTTTTCAAAAATCTACTTCACACACTTTAAAACTTTCCCTTTCTTTACTTAAAGTAAACTGAGCTGTTTTGTGTTAGCTGATGGCAATATGAACTAGCTTACATGTGGCTATATTAAACACCATGTCACAACATGTCACTTATGTCAAAAAGCTTTAGATGGCCTTCTTTAGAAGCACTTTACGTTTTTTTAAGCTTTGGCAGAGGTATTTAATATTGAACTGTTATTGCTAGCAATCATTTTAGCAGATTCCCTGCAGACACCAGTCACGTCATATTCGCCAACAAACGATGTCCTCTGTAAATGAAGTGTAAAGCCAAAGAAAGCACAACTTCTGATTTAGCCAGACACCAGATAAATAACTGACCGTAACCATTCAACTTAAAATGAATGGTAGAAAGAATGCAACAAACATCTACTGATGAAGCTCGTTTGCAGTTCTCAGGCTTCAAATGATACATTGAGCACTTGGTTAAGAAAATAAAGATAAAATTAACAATGGTCTCATGCAAAAATAATGATCTGTGATCCATCCATCTATCCATTATCTTCCGCTTCATCTGAAGTCTGGTCTCGGGGGCAGCAGCTTGAGCTTAGAGGTCCAGACATCTCTCTCCACAGCCACCTCTTCCAGCTCTTCTGTGAGAACTCCAAGATGTTCCCAGGCCACCTGAGGTTTCTCCAGCATGTCCTGGGTCTTCCCTGGGGTCTCCTCCTAGTCAGACATACCTAAAGCACCTCCCTAGGGAGGCGCTCAGGAAGCATCCTTACCAGATACCTGAACCACCTCAACTGGCTCCTCTCAATGTGGAGGAGCAGCGGTTCTACTCTGAGTCTCTCCCGGATAACTGAACTTCTCAAACTATCTCTAAGGGAGAGTCCATCTACCCTGTGGAGGAAACTTATTTCAACCGCCTGTATCCATGATCTCATTCTTTCAGTCACTACCCAGAGTTTATGGCCATAGGTGAGGGTAGGAACATAGACTGACCAGTAAACAGAGAGCTTTGTCTTACAGATCAGCTCCCTCTTCACCACAACGGACCGGCACAGACTCTGAAATACTGCAGACGCTGCACCAATCCATCTGTCAGCCTCATGTTCCATTCTTCCCTCACTCATGAACAAAACTCAGAGACACTCGAACTCCTCCACTTGGGGCAGAACCTCACCCTCGACCCAAAGAGAGCAATCCAACCTTTTCCTGCTGAGGACCATGGCCTCAGAGCTGTGATAATATTTAATAAAGTGTGACCAAACTGCTTGGATTTTTGTTTTTGCTAGAAGGTATTTGCTCTTCACTTGACCTTGTTATGAGCTAGCTTCATGTCACTGCCACCTTCTATGGCTCATAATTCTAATTCAGTATAGCAATTAATTTAAATAAAGTTGGATGGACAGACATATGTCCCTTTTGTTGTCTCACTTTGTTCCAACAAAAACTATAGACGGCTAAAGTTCAGGTGAAATATTTTGGTTATTGTCTAATATTGTGGTCACTGAAAGTTCTGCTATGACTCAACCCTAAACAAAGAATAGACCTCACAGAGACAAACACAAATTATTCATTGTTGAATACTTGTGAATAAGCACATTTACCAACCTTCCATCACAATGCCAAGGTTCTTTCCACAACTGGACCTGCGTACAAATAATATTTATTTACAAAGCGCAAGTAGCCAACAATTTCACAACCACATTCCTGACCATAACGTCAAGCACTCTACAGGGACATTGATAATAAACACATACCGTGAAGGACATCACATTCTCTCCTGACAGCTGCTCTCAGTTGTTTATGTGCAGCTTGTAAATAAATGCTTACATGGGGGGCTCCAATGTTCCACTCCCTATTAAAGCCTGACCTCTAAGACTGAACCCTGTTCCCAGATGACTGCACCGGTCTCCGTCCTGTGGGATGTGGTGCTGGTCTTGGTGGCTGCCCCCTGGCCTCTTTCTGCAGGCCGGTGTGCTGTTCTGTGCAGCCCATGTCCTCGGGGAGCCGTGTTAAGCAGATCCCCCTGTCTTGGTTTCTCTCACCACCAGGAAACAGGGGCCTCTCGGCTGCAACATTTGACAGCTAATATTTTTCTGCCAAATTCACGTCTGTAATCCGCACTTCCACGAAGGGATCCTGTTACGACCTGTCTTGAGTGGGCCAGCTGTTCAAACAAGGTGATTAATTAAAGGAATTCTGTTTGTAAAACAATCCCCTACCTCTCTCTCCTGCCATCCCAAACTCTCCCTTCCTCCATCCTCCACTCGGTCTTCATCATTACTCATTTTCTCTCTCTTCTCTCTCTGGCCCTCGCCCATTGAACTCCCAGTGCAGCTTGGCCAACCTCGGCAAGTGTTAGTCTGTATTAAGACCGCAGAGCACAGAGTCTGTGGTCTCTGCATTCAGTTTGATTCTCCCAGAGGCACTACACATTAGCAAGACAAACATCTCAAATAAAGCTGGTTTTGCTAGACTGTGTAGCATGTGTGTGTGTGAGAGAGCTTTCATGTGTGATGGTGGTACTGAGTGGGGAGTGGAGCTCCTGGAGCACTCACAAGGGGCAGGGGGGAAAGTTTTTATTGCTCCATGTCTTGTAGCAGGTGAGGTCTCTTGTTGCCAATTTCAAAATTGGGCACTTAGTCTCTTTCCTCCCCTTTTTCCATCTCTCAGTCAGGCTGCTTTCCGTGACCTGTGCAGGTGCATGCTATTCATCACGGTAGACAGATGCTTCAACTCTCATCAGGCCGTGGCAGATTGTGACCCTGCACGTTCACACCGTCACGCAGTGTTGGAGCAAAAGGGTCTCGTGGATTAAGAGCAGCACCAAGGCAGCCTGCTCGCACGTTCATGTTTTTCAGACCCATAAATGCGCACACGCTCCTCTGCGCAGCTTTCTCGTCTCATTGGGGGATCCATGGGACACATAAACCTCTGGCTGTATTGCTTCAACTAGAGAGGCTGGAGTGCTTGCAGAACATGTACCATTCTGGTGAAAACAAAGCACAGACCCAATCTAAGAGCTAAACAACTTCAGCCACACCTAGTACACATGAGACAAGTACACACCCCATTGCCTCAGCTGTAGTCGTCCACAAATCTGAACAGATGTTTCATCACAAGACACAAAAAGAGGTCATAAAACTTTCTGGATCAGAACCTATTGGACACACGACCTTAAACATGTCTTGCAGTCGGCTCTTTTCCTTAAAAAAGCCAGCAGGGAGCTTTGGAAGCTATTTGTGTCAGAAGTCTGGGGTTTGTCTGTCCAAAACATCTGTTGCAAAAACAGATTTAGTGAAAGAAAATAAGGAAAGGCCACAAACAAGAGGCCTTGCTACCAGAGTTACTGAGCAGTTCTGCTTGGAGGCAGAGACTGGCTGCACCACCTGAGCCATCAAACAAACTCTGCCAGGAGCTGAGGCCCGAGATTCTGCACTTGACCACTTTCACACCACGCTCATTTGTCCAAGTGTCTCTAGTGGCGACAACATTATGGACAATCATGGGAAACATGAATTAAATTGAAAAATACAAAAGGGACATCCCAATTTATTTGTAAAATTAGGTTTTCCTTTGTTGTTTTGTTCTTGTTAGTAAAACCATCATTTCCTTTATCTTAACTGCCAGGAAATAACCTGATGCCAAGCTGAGTTGAATACAGATTGATGACACCTAAAAACTGAACTACCGTATTTCTGCCGTACACATCACATCGCCTTATAAGTCGCATCAGTCCAAATATGTCTAATAAAGTGGAAAAAAACATAAATATGTTGCATATAAGTAGCATCTATTATGCATCACCGCTGACGCGTCGCATTTGTTACACGTCACCACTGACAACCCGGAAATGTGAGCCAGTGTTGTGCCAAAAATCAGTTGGCTGCCAAATGGCAGCCACGGGAGCGTGCACTGGAGGACTTTTAACAAGAATTTAACAAGATTAACACTTAAAAACAAGATAACTACCTAAAACAATTACTTGTTAGTTTGACATTATAGCAAAGGTGTGTCTCAGTTTAACGTTTACCTAATAAATGCACTTCAATGGTCATATTAGCTGCATTTTGCCGGGGCGGCACAACGAAATGAAGCTGATTTGACAGTTGCTCTAGGCATGATCCCAGATCTGGATGTAGGTGGCAGACTATGGCAAGCCGATTGTGTCACTAATAGCCAGTTTTACCTATTACAGGATACAACGGCATGTCATACTACTCGAGTGCCATCTAGGGGCTGAAAATGGTAGTGTTCAACATTTTCAGTCAGAATTAATGAAAATGGTCATATCTCAGCCAAAAATTGGTTTATAAATATGAGGGGGGGGGGGGGGGGAAACATAAAGAAGTTGTATTGGTGTATGTATGTATGTATTGGTGCAGGAAATGTAAATCATGCAAACAAAACTGCAACTTATAGGCCAAAAAATACGGGACATCTTTGTTTTGTTGCTTTTCTCTGCCCCAGACTCTTCAGCGGCTTTGGATTCCAAACCTCTGAGATTCCAGGGAGGTATTAGGTGACTCGGACCGGAAATCCCCTCACTGTGACCGCTTGCGTTTGTTTTCTTTAGCTGAGCTCCGAGATGGGTGGCATTGTAGTTCTAGGCCTCACTCATTCTGTTTCTCTTTCATCCAGACGCCCAGGAGGGAATCGTTAGGGCTGCCTTCAAGCCCAACTAGCATATATAAGGTATGCAAGACCAGGATAAGGTCCAGCTTCTGACATGCTGTGATCCCTGTTGAACAGATTTTACTCCACCCTCACTCCTTCACTTCTCCTCTTCTTCTGTCCCTCCCTCTCTGTTTTCCATCCAACCCTCCAGCTAAAGCCGTAGCACCAGAAAGGAAGCTCATCCTGCGTAATTGCAATCAAACACACATTCACTTGGCAAACTGTATCCCACACCTGTGTTCTTGGCCAAACTAAGATAAACCCGAAAGCTGATTACTTTAAGACTTATTTTAGTAAAAATAACATTTTTGCATTAAAAGAAGAGTCTCGATTAGACAAAGAAGAAGATAAACAGGCAAATATTTCACATGTAGCAGCAAATTTGAGTGATATGAAGGTTTGGTAGGCACAAAAGAGACGAGAGAAAACAAGAAAAAAGTGTGTGTGTGTGTGTGTGTGTGGTGGGGGGGGGGTGGGGGTGGGGGGAGAGAAAAGCAGGAAAAACATCTTGAGCTGGAAGCATTTCTTTATCCTGGCCAGTCTTGGCTGCACCTGTGATGACAACCCCTTGTGTGCAGTGTAGTGATTGTGTAAACTGAAATGAAAGGAATGGGGACTGTTGCTGGTGTAAGGGGCTCCAGAGGGGGGCAGAAAATTACATAAAGCGTTTCCCCAAGCTGTAAATCCATGACAAGTCCCAGAAACAGCATACCCCTGCAGGGCATAGGTGGGAGAAAGTTGGGAGGGCACAAATCCAGCTTACTTTTTCAGTTTTCCAGACCTTTTCTTACCCTTCAACACACACATGCACACACATTCTGTGAAATAATGTTTTTATTTTTTTTTTATCTTGGACAAGCTGTTGTTTTAAATCATAATAGTAACCAGACTGTAATCACATTATTGCACACATGGTGATTTTGACAAGTGGTGGGAGTCATGTGCTGAGGCTTTGGCAGGGTTAGCACACCATTCTCCCAGCTGTGAGCTCTGCCCCAGCTCACCCCTTTACACACACACACACACACACACACACACACACACACACACACACACCTCCAGCATTTTCACCTCACCCCCACCCCTCTCAGGCAATATGCTGCTCGGCTGTGTTTTGTGGTAACCTGGGTGCATTAGTAAGGTCTAATCTAAATCAGATTTCTGTAAATTGCACTTACATATGTGCCTTGAAACAGCCCTTTTCACAGAAACAAAAGCAGCAGTTGTTTTGCTCAGACTAAAAAAAAGATTTTTTATTTTTTTTTTCTAAAAGTGTTCTCTTGTGGTCATACAAATAATTAAAAAGGCATTACGGCCAAAACAGCACTGCTGGGGAAGCACAAATTTATTTCAGCCTGTTTTGTCGGCAGAGTGAACGACTCTTCATCGTATGAATCAACAAAATGATAAGCAAAAAAAACAACTGAGATGTGATGCAACTTTCATAGTTCATGTTTTGAGCATACTAAAAAATGTCTTGTGTAATAAAATAATTTGACCGTGAATTTTAAAAATGAAGCTTTTAAAATAAAAAAAACTTTCAGCTTGCTTAGTTTGTAGCTTGTGCAACAAACAAGAGTTTAAAACGTTTTTTTTGCTAAATGGATTCATTTTGTAATTTGGTGGGTACACTGTAACCATAAACAACAATTTGTGTGTGTTAAGACAAATTGTTGGCTAAAATGATCAAAAGTTTAACATAATGTCAGTCAGTGCCGGCTGGTAGAGCATATATATAGTATATATATCCATCCATCCATCCATCCATCCATCCATCCATCCATCCATCCATCCATCCATCCATCCATTATCTTTACCCGCTTACTCCATTTTGGGTCACGGGGGTCGCTGGTGCCCATGTCCAGCAATCACTGTGCGAGGGGCGGGGTACACCCTGGACAGGTCGCAAGTCCATCACAGGGACACATAGAGACAAACAACCATTCACTCTCTCATTCACACCTAGGGACAATTTAGAGTTACCAATCAGCCTAACATGCATGTTTTTGGTCTGTG
>NC_056518.1:10138277-10149611 GCF_014905685.2 Nematolebias whitei | reverse complement strand
TATATATATATATAGTATAGAACTTGGTTCTTGCTTGGACTGCTGGAGGGATGTGGTACCTAAATAGAATCAAGCTCATTAGTTGAGTATTTTTAAATATTCCTAATATTAAGGGTCCTAATATTGCATTTTAATTTTGCAAGATTAATACAAATGCAAGTGTTCAGAAATAGTATAACTGTCAGGATTTATCAGGCAAGGAGCGAACCCAATAGTTGCAGACAGGACGTTGAGGCCAGGACGTAAAATAATGATAAAACACTTTAATAATAACAAATAAACAGCCGATGAGGTAGCAAAACTCTCACTAGTTAGGAAACACCAGGGATACAGGAGGATACCAGACGATGCACCGACAATGACTGAGACACAGACCAGAGCTTATACACACACAGAGTAGACAAGACAAGACAAATTGCAAACACCTGGAGGACACGCGGGTGGAGTTGATCGGGGTAATTACTGAGAGACCCTAGGGAGTACAGACACAGGGAGACTGACAGAGGGATACCATCCTTACAGTACCCTTCCCCCAAGGACGCCCCCCCCCCCCCCACACACACACACACAAAAAAAAAAACTAGGGTGGGCGGAGGGAGGAACTGCAAGGATGGAGGGCATGAGGAAACACTAGGACAAGAAACCAAAAACCAGCAGGGTGAGGCCTGGGAACTAAGTACAAGGACTATACACAAGGAAATAAACAGTTCGGGTGGGTGGCTGGGAGATCCTCCAGCACCTTGCAGGAGCTCAGGAAGGCGGCCGGGAGACCTTCCAGCATTCCAAGCCAGAACTGGAGTGAGTTGTCCAAAATGCTTGGGCAAATCTGACGGGCGGCCGGGAGGCTGTCCATCGCGAGGAGAGAGTTCAGTGGGGCAGCCGAGAAGCCGTCCAAAATGAGGAAAAAGTTCCAGTGGATGGCCATTGGTGACGTTCACCCTGAGGGTCCATGATCGCCCAGGACACGGAGGAAGGAGACATGGGAGAGCCAAGGGTTCTGCAGCTGTCGTGACGACCTCTGTGGCTACAGATTTTAAGGAGGCATCTGTTGTTGCAGGCTTTGTGTTTGTGACGTGAGGGGCGTCCTCCAGGACCCCCTCGAGACAGGAGACGTGAGAGGGGTCCTCCAGGACCCTCCCGGAACCGGAAATGCGAGGGGTGTCCTCCAGGACCCCCTCGAGACTGGAGACATGGGAGGGATCCTGCAGGACCCTTCCAGAACCGGAAACGTGAAGGGCGTCGTCCAGGACCCCCTTGAGACAGGGAATGTGGGAGGCATCCTCTAGGACCCTCCCGGAACAGGAGACTTGAGTGCTCAGATCTTCTGCGGCAGGATCTTTGAAGACGGGATCTTCTGCTGCAGCGTCAGGAGCTGTCGTGGGACAGGATGTTGTGGAGCTGAGATCTTCTGCGGCAGGACCAGAAGTTGACGTAGAGCTGGTATCTTTTGCAGCAGGATCAGAAGCTGACGAGGAGCTGGGTTCTTCTACGGCAGGGTTAGGAGCTGTTGAACACGGACCTTCTGATGGAGCAGGACCCACTGGAGGCGCAGCTGGCGTAGGACCCTCTGGAGGCACCACAGGCATGGGATCCTTGGTTGACGTAGCAACGTCGGCGGACCTGGGACCCTCAGTGGACGTTGAGACCTTTTGTTAAGACCTCTGAAGTGGTGGCTGAGACTTGGGCGGCTGAGACTTGGGCAGCTGAGCTTTCGGCGGCTGGGTCTTCGGAGGTGGTGAAGACTTTGGCGGCTGAGTCTTCAAAAGCAGTGGAGACCTCTGCGGCAGTGAAGACTCTGGTGGAAGTGAAGACCTCAGCGGAAATGAAGACCTCAGCAGAAGTGAAGACCTCAGCAGAAATGAAGACCTCGACAGACTGGGACAGGCCAGACAGGTGGCCTGGGTGAGACATAGTAGCGGTGGACGGACCAGGAGCGATGACCTCGGCAAACGGACCTGGAGCAATGACCTCAGCAGGCGGGTCAGCGTGAGGAGCTCAGCTGGTGGGTCAGCAGCGAGGAGCTCAGATGGGTCAGCGGCGAGGAGCTCGTCTGTGGCCGGATTATCTGGGACTGGATCTTCTGTGGTTGGATCTTCAGCGGCAGGATCTGGAGCAAATGTGGACGGTGGGTCTATGGAGGCAGGGTCTTCTGGTGCTGGTGCTGAGTCAGGCACTGGAGCAGGGGCTGAGTCCCTGGAACCTTTCTGCCGTCGACCTTTGCCATGGCGGTGACGGCGTCGTCCAGGATTGGGCCGAGGCTCCTCCTTGGATTCAGTGCCTCCCTCGGAAATTGACTCTGCAACCAGGGAGCCAGGGACTTGTTCTGCAGCTGAGGTGTCTGGCTCAACAGCAGGGGAGACTGGCTCTTGGGCAGAGCCAGCGACAGGAGGTTCTGGATCTCAACCTGGAAACGGAACTGGTACTGGGGTAGAGTCAGGCTCCATTTTCAAAGTTCTTATTCCCATAAGAAGCTGCTGATACTCAGTAAGCTGGGTTAGACTGGGTTGCAATAACAGAAACTTTTCATCCAGGGAAAGCACAGTATCTAAACAGTCCAGGTTATTTTTAGCAGAAAAAAGGAGGCTTGGAGAGTATGGTTTATTTGAGATAATTCATGGGGTTGGAGCTGAGAAGTCTTGGGGCTACTCTTGTGAGGAGCTCTATTCAGGAGCCAGGGGTCAAGATCCGCCCTCACCGGAAACCTGGGAGGTGAGACAATGGGACCCGTCCCTGTGGAGACACCGGGACTAGGTTCAGGAAGCTCAGTCTTGTCGGACTGAGCAGGAGCAGCTTGGAGCGATGGTGAGGTGTCGTGTTCCACTCTCACCGAAATCCTGGGAGGTGAGGTGATGGGACCCGCTCTCGCAGAGACCATGGGGCTGGTTTCGGATGACTCAATCTCGCCAGACTGAGCAGAAGCGGCTTGGAGAGACGGTGAAGCGTCGGATTATGCCTTCACCGGAACCTTGGGAGGTGAGGCAACAGAACCCATTCCCACTGGAGTGCCAGGATTGTTTTCTGGAAACTCGGCTCTCCTGAGCCGAGTCGGAAACGTGAAAGGTGCCGGAACGAGCGCATTGGACCGCTTCCGGGTCTGGTTTCTGCTACTCCGACGGCGGCGATGAGACTGAGGGGCAGGAATGGAACAGAACTTGTCCTCCGGTTCTGCGTCTTCCCCCGATGTTCACCCCAAATAGCCAAACAGAGCTAGAGATGAAGAGGGGCTAGATTTGCAGGTCAGGCGGTCCATCCGGCACTGGGACTTTCTCCTTTCTTCGAGGACCAGGAGGGGAGAAGGCAGAATCTCCACCTCCTGGCAGTAGCTTCTTTGTGCTGGTATGGGTCGGATCTGGAAACCGCCACACCGGAACACAATCTCCTCCATCTGCATGGGCTCAAGAGAACAGTCAAGCGAGGTTGAGGAATTCTGTCTGCTGGGTTCTGGGTTTGGTCGGTGCATACTGTCAGGATTTATTAGGCAAGGAGCGAACCTAATAGTTGTAGACAGGACGCAGAGGCCAGGATGTAAAATAATAATAAAACACTTTAATAATAACAAATAAACAGCTGATGAGGCAGCAAAACACTTACTAGTCAGGAAACACGAGGGATACAGGAGGATACCAGACAATGCACCGACAATGACTGAGACACAGACCAGAGCTTATATACACACAGACTAGACAAGACAAATTACAAACACCTGGAGGACATGCAGGTGGAGCTGATCGGGGTAATTACTGAGAGACCCTAGGGAGTACAGACACAGGGAGACTGACAGAGGGATACCATCCTTACAATAACAATACCATCAGTGGCATTTAGTATAGAAAAGTATTAATGTTTAATAATTATTTTTTTCTATAAGCACATTAAAATAAATGTAGCAATAGCATTGGTTTATCACAGAGGCCAATACAATAACATGGAGGGCAGTGCTAGCATGCTAGCTCCAGAAACAAACAAACAAACAAACACACATCAGTTCCCACTTTTAGAATACACCATCAGCTTATGTTTTTTTTTTCATAAACAGACATCTAGAAGTTGAGAGGCATATCAGTCAGAAATGGCAACATAGGCGTTAGACAAAAGGGCTTTCAATGGCTTGAAGCCTACCTACAGCAGCTAGCCTCTCACACATAGCCTGGTTGTGTCACTGCACAATCTGTTTCAGAAACACGATCCGTACCGTGCATTCAGCTCTGGGCGCGGTAGAGGAGCGCTCAGAATGGTCCTACATCTTGTAAAGAAGAGGAGCTAACTGCGCATGTACAACTTTTAACGAGAGTCTATGGTTAAAGATTTTTGCACCCCATCGTGGAAATACATCATCACCAATCAGATGTTTTTGAAATAAACATCTTTACTCATCATTAACTATAAAATATTTGTCTTACACAACTAAAAAATATATATATACATACATGTCTCTTTCAAGGTAATGTGGTGAGTGGTTGGGAGGTGCCCTAGCGCCCTCTACTGGCCAGCTGCCACTGGTCAGTGCACATGTGTGATTGGATGCTATTTGTGTTTTAGAAGGTGAGACACAGTTTACATTTAGAAACGTGTCGTGTTGGAAAATTAAAGAGTTTGATAAAAAAAATTTTTTAAGATGTCTCTATTTTAAAGGCTTGTTGACAAATTTTTATAAATGAGATGCAAACAACGTGGAGCCGTATAGAGATAAAACGTCACCAGCTGCCTTGTTGTAAAAGTTTACCGTAGTTGCTTCAGGTGTCTGGATTTGTCTTTTTGAAAGAAAAAAAGCTTCCTTTTTTTTTTTCCCTAGTTTGTTTATTTTTTATTTTATTCCCTGTTTGTAAGTTAGTTTTTTTTGTTTTGTGGTTTTTGTGTTCCGCTGTGTTTCTCCATGTCACCAGTTCATTGCCTTTCAGGGACAAATAAAATTGTCTAAATTTGAATAAAACTGAATCCTGCTCCTCTGTCCTTCCACACCCCCATACACCTGTTCTCCATACCTAGTAGTCTTAGCTGCAGCTGTCTCCTCATTAGTCCCAGCCTATTCAGTCTTCCAGCCGTCACTTCATCTTCAGTGGAACATTCTTGTGCTTTTATGCCACATCTGGTTCTCCTTGTGCCTCAGCCTTTGTTTTCTTTAAATAAGAGTCTGCATTGCTGGGTTCTAATCTCCAAAAAACACAAAATTCAGTAAAAATATTTTTATATCAAAGATAATGCTGCTTTGAATTGAAGTTGGTGTCAAAAAGCTGTGACATCAAGCCATAGAAATGGCAATCCATGTCACTTTTTGTGCCCCCCCCCCCCCACACACACACACACACAACTTCAGAGATCCAGTTATAAATCACAACATTGGAATTTGTAGTTTTCACACCGTCCATAGCTAATGATTTTAAATAATTTATTGTTGAGTATTTAGAGGGAATTGTAATTCTTCTAAATTGTTATTTGTCAGATGTTTCGATCTGATATAATACATGCAAAATATAACAGGATAAATAGCATTTTCTGACAAATATCATTGTGGATAGTGAGAGCTGAAGGACTGTTGACACTTCATCTGATCCAAAATGCTGCTGGCAGAGTTTTAATGAGAGTTGATAAAGAGATCATATATCTCCAGTTTTAGCTTCTCTCTATTGTCTCCCTGTTAAATTCAGAACACAATTCAAAATCTTACTTCTAACATACAAAACCCTCAACAACCTAGCTCCATCTTATATTTGAAATCTCATTGTTCCATATTTTCCTAACAGGTGGCTCTCAGACTTCAGGTTTTCTTGTGGTTTCCAGAGTTTCCAAATGCAAAATAGGTAGAATAAGATCTTTCAGTTATCAGGCTCCTCTCTTGTGGAACCAACTTCCAGTTTCTGTCCATGAGGCTGACACATTGTTCAGTTTTAAGACTGGGTTCAAGTCTTTCCTTTTTGATAAATCATATAGTTAGGGTTGGCTTGGGTTTCCTAAGCTATCCCTTAGTTATGCTGCTATAGTCTTAAACTGCTGGAGGACAAATTGATCACATTTATTCTCTCTGCTACTCTCTTTACTTACTCTACTCTACCTGTTTGTATTTGTAATTATTTCTATCTTAACACGTTTTTTGTCTTTCTTCCTATAGAAAATACACCTGGACCTACCATTCTGTGTTTGTCTCTCCTTCCTGTTCCTATCAAACCCAGCTAGTCGAAGCAGATGGCTGCTTGTCCTGAGCCTGGTTCTGCTGGAGGTTTCTTCCTGTTAACCTGTTTAATAAAGGTTGAATAAATGACAGAAAGGGAGTTTTTCCTTTCCACTGTTTCTATTGTTCTTGCTCAGGATGGGAGACTGTGACAAAGTGAAGATTCAACACAATCTGCTGCTTCCTTCCTTAGATAGAGAACTTTTACTAATTGGATTTTACAAAGTATATGTATGTGAATATTTTTGCAGTGCCCTGAAACAACTTCTGTTGTGATTTGGTGCATATACATAAACTTGGGCAGCACGGTGGCTCAGTTGGCAGAGCTGTTGCCTCTCAGCGAGAAGGTCGCCAGTTCAAATCCTGGCCCTCAATCCTTCTTGGTGGAGTTAGCATGTTCTCACCGTGCATGCATTGGTTTTCTCCGGGTACTCCAGTTTCCTCCCACAGACCAAAAACATGCATATTAGACTGAATGGTAACTCTAAATTGTCCCTAGGTGTGAGTGAGAGTGAATGTTTTTTTTGTCTCATTTGTCTCTATGTGTCCCTGTGATGGACTGGAGACCTGTCCAGGGTCCCCCGCATCTTGTACAGTGATGGGCACCAATGACCCCTGTGACTTGAAAAGGATGAAGGGGGTAAAAAATAATGGATGGATGGATAAATAAACTGAATTAAATTGAAGTTGGTGATGAAAGCTGAAACTAAACTGTTAAAGCTTAAATGACCAAAACAATAGCTAAATCAGCTAAACTAAAGCTAAAGGCCCAAACAAAAATTAACAAAACAATGACGTTTCCTTTCGGCTTTGCCCTTTTTAAGGGTCACCTTTGAGAGTCATTGTTTCCCATCTCACTCTGTCCTCTGTGTCCTCTGTTCTCACTCCAACCTGCATGTCCTCACTAACTGCATCTTTTCCTTGATACTCCTGAAACTTTTTTCCATCCACTCCATACTTCCTGGACTACTTAAAAAAAAGCAACGACTGAAAACTAAAATGTGCAAAACAGCAGCTAAAACCTTAAATCTGTAGAACAGTAGCTAAAAGCTAATATTGACAAAACAATTGCAGTTCATTAGCTGTCATTATGTTGACTAATTAAGACGTGATCAGTCAGTAGTTCTGGATGAATGCCTCCAGGCATGCATCAACTTGTCCCCACACATGGCAACAAGTGGCTCGGATCGCAGCACAACAGCAGAGCAGAGACACAATCACACCGTTTCATTCCATGCGTAGGCAGTACGTGAGAAAAACAAGAGGTCGAACCCGGAGCAGCGCTCGCTTTTTCTCTGCCCCGTCTTTTCTTTCATTTCCTTTGAGGTGTGGATGCTCTCTCCACTGCACCACTAACAAGATCAGGCTGCAGGGTGGGCCTCTTCCAGCTGGCTCTTTGTGTTTGTGTGTGCGTTCGGAACAGACTCGGTTATAGTCGTAGGTGAAAAGTTTCTGAAAACAGCCTCGCATTTGTGGGAAAGAGAAAAATGGACCCAAATAAAAACTAACCACAGTTTCCCAGTTTTTAAAACAATAAGCCAGCCAGAAAGCAGCTCAAAGTTACAAATGATTTATTTTTGATGGTAAATTAAGGAAATTTGCATCAATTCCACTAAAACCTTTTGTTAACAAGGACTCATTTAAACTGACAAGAGCCCATTTTTCCTCATCGCTTCGCTGCAGTGCACTCCCTGAATCGCACAACGTGTTTTGGAAATGGAGCCATTTTTCACGATGAATAGATGTCGATGACAGACAGACAAGGAAACAGCACAAACAAATGTACGAAAGCACAAACAGAGGATTTGCTTTTGCTCCTAAGATGTTCAACAGAGCCGAGCTGTCCCTGATTTTTATTCACGGTGCCATTGTGGTTTGTGATTTATAGTGGGAGAGAAAGATGAGAGAGAACATTTCTCTCTAAACAAAGAAAGCAGATGTACTTTATAAACTCTCCGCTCTAAAAAACACACCATCCTCTCAGTTGTTAAAGGTTTCTGCTCGACAAGACATTTTGTGCAGCTCCAAATGCTCAGATGTTAATTTTATAGCTTAAAGGCTGCATGCTTTCTGCTCTCTTGGATGGTGGTCCCAACAGATAATACTCAGAGCCCAGGAATCCCTGGAATGGGTTTGTTAAACATTGCCTGCAGGGATAATATAATATATTATGACGATCCTTGGAAATATGATGCCCATATTTGCCTCCTATCTGAGGAAACCGCAATGAAACGATCAGTTTATCAAACTTTAAGAACCGAAACAAGATAGTGACAGTTTGTAGCAGGACAGAGATCATGAAGATAGAGATGTGTGATTGTTGACATTTTTTATCCCTTATGGATTTTTATCACTTGGCACAGCACATTAGATAACCTCCAAAAGTGATTTAGAAGGAGGGAAAATGATATTCTAGCATTAAACACATTTTATCTACAGTATGTGTGTATAAGCAAACAAACAAAAACAGTGTATCTGTCAGCATGACATGCTCAAGGTTCAAAGTTCAAGGTTCTTTACTGTCATTCGCATCACATGTAAAACATGGGGTGGAATGTAATTGTGTACTCAAGGTCCCAGTTACATCCAAAAATAGCAATAATATAAAGTTTATTAAAGAAAGAAGAAACATTATATAAGGACCTAAGATATATGCTAAACAATAAAAATATTATTTCTATGCTGATGACACAGTTGGGCAGCACGGTGGCGCAACTGGTAGAGCTGCTGCCTCTCAGCGAGCAGGTCCTTGGTTCAAACCCCGGTCCAGGGGCCTTTCTGGGTGGAGTTTGCATGTTCTCTCCGTGCATGCGTGGGTTTTCTCCGGGTACATCAGTTTCCTCCCACAGACCAAAAACATGCATGTTAGGCTGATTGGTAACTCTAAATTGTCCCTAGGTGTGAGTGAGAAAGTGAATGGTTGTTTGTCTCGTTTGTCTCTATGTGGCCCTGTGATGGACTTGCGACCCATTCAGGGTGTCCCCTGCCCCTTGCACAGTGATTGCTGGACATGGGCACCGGCGACCCCCGTGACCCAAAATGGAATAAGCGGGTAAAGATAATGGATGGATGACACAGTTGTTTATTGTCGAGCTAAAACAGTTGCTAAGGCTTTCCAGCTTTTGCAATCTGCATTCAACATCATCCAGTATGATTTGTTCCACCTCAAACTTGTCTTAGGTCGTTTTCACACCAGATAATCCGGTAGACTCGGTTCGGTTTGGGACCAATATTCATGAGCTTTTGTTTACATTTGAGCTGGTGCGTTTGCATTCACACTGCACTGTGCAGTCGAGTCAACCTGTTGAACCAACCTATTCCCCCACTCGCCTGTGGGGGCGCTGCACCAAGAACTACTGATAGAAACGACACAAAAACCTCTGAAGACACATCTTCTTATTCTGTAAATAAAAATAAAAACGAAGTGGCATCAAGTTTTAGCAGTTTTAGGAGTTATATTTTGTCATTTTTCAAAAATGGACTTAGCATGAGCAGAAGATGAGACAGAAGACCATGGAGAATATTGTTTTTCACACAAGGCAGCTGACGGCTCCATATAAGGTCAGAGAAATGCGTGTTTGTTTACCCTGCGGAGCGGGGCTTGGTCTGTTTACATTCACACTGCACTCGAACCGCGCTGGAGTTCTCCTCTACTGGACCGAGACCTAGGTTTTAGCCCAGGCCAGAGTTCGCCTTTTTGTTCCGTGACAGAGTTCGATGGCGCGTTCACACCTCCCCAAACGAACCGGACTTTCTAGGAAAACGAGCTAGAGTTCGATTAAAGCGTACTAAACTGGGCTGGTGTGAATGCACCCTTAAATGCCAATAAAACCAAAGGGATGTTTTTTTCAAACAGGAAGTCGGTCCCAGCAGTTCTTCCTCCAATTTTATCCTCAAATGGTGTCCCCATTGATTTTGTTGATTCCTATAAATATTTGGGTATCTTGGTCGACTCACATTTCTCTTTTAAGCTTCACGTGGAAATCCTAGTAAAGAAACTGAAAGTTAAACTGGGTTTCTTTTTCAGAAACAGATCCTGTCTAACTCTGAATGCTAGGAAACACCTTGTAACTGTGACCTTCCTTCCCTCCGTTGATTATGGTGACATTATTTACATGAACGCTCCTACAAGCACCCTGCAGATGCTGTCTATCATGATGCACCAAGATTCATAACTGGCTGTGATTATCATACACACCACTGCAGCCAGTATTCACTGGTTAACTGGACATCATTAACTTCACACAGACTCTCTCACTGGTACATTTTCATCTTTAAATCACTTCTTGTTTTGCTGCCTTCATACATCTCCTCCTACATGTCTCTGCGTGAGTGCAGCTATGTAGTGCGCTCTCAGGACATTATTACCTGCAGTGTTCCCTCAATGAGGACTGAACTAGGCAAAAGGACCTTCTCCTACTCCGCTCCTGTTTCCTGGAATATCTTACAAAAAGATCTGAAGCTCTCGACCTTGACCTCTCTAAGTGGCTTTAAGAATCTGTTGGACTCCTGGTGGGGACTAATGCAGACATGTTCCTGTTTTTAGTTTTCTACATTCGCCTTAGAATCTATCTGTTTTTAATTACTTTTTTTGCCATCTTATTTTAATTTGTAAAAAAAACAAAAATCTGTATGCCTTTTTTACAACTGTCTACTGTTGCCGCTGTTGTCCATTGTTGTCATCATTCTTTGTTGAAATCAGGTCTCTCTTGTAAATGAGTCTTTGAGGCTCAATGGGATTAACCTGTCTAAATAATGGTTGAAAATTATAATGTAATGAGTATTAAACAGCAGCCTGAACATGAGTCTGTTGTGAGCAGAGTGGTATGAATACAGCAGTTTAATGTTAGAAATCAGAAGCATCGATAATCAGCAGCACATATAAAGTGTCAAATCTCAATTACAGGTTTGGTTTATTTGTCATTTGCAAAAATCAACACAAGGTCAACTATGCAATGAAATGCTGAGGACGAAAAGAACCATCTTGACTCGCCAAAAAAGAAACACGAAATACCAAAGCATGCAGCAAAAATTCAAAAAACAATGCGCCAAAAGTGATAAAGAAAAACAGTAGTACTGATAGATAGATAGATAGATAGATAGATAGATAGATAGATAGATGATAGATAGATAGATAGATAGATAGATAGATAGATAGATAGATAGAT
>NC_056518.1:10129709-10138267 GCF_014905685.2 Nematolebias whitei | reverse complement strand
ATAGATAGATAGATAGATAGATAGATAGATAGATAGATAGATAGATATTAAGGTGTTTTAAACCCTTTCCACACTCTTGCAATATTCTAAATAATGTTTCTAAACTCTAAAATCTCTAAAAGAGCACAGAATGTCATGATTTCAGCTCTCTGCCTCCTCTGCTCTTTGCCACCTGCAAGCGCTCTTGGCCACGCCCACTTCAGCGCTCTGCACAGTGAACAGCTGAACAGCTGCAGCAAGAAGTTTATCCTGCAGTGTGGGCATGCATAACAGTACAGAAGGTGTAATTCAAAATATTTTATTTTAAATAAAAATTCCATGCTGTGTGCGGCTCATGCATCAATACAGTCATTGTGTGTCTGGTCCAATCTTATTTTGAAAAACCGCGATAGAGCAGTTTGCGATTAATTAACCACAAAGTAGCGAGGGACTTCTGTACATCTAGACTGTGGTTCGGTTAGCAGTGAGTTTCTTTCAGCAACATGATTCTGTTCTGTTAGCGGTGTAGTCTTGTTAGCAGCATTAGCAGGTCTTGTTAGCAGGTCCCGCTAGCAGCTTGATGGTAATAACAACTGCAGCAGCTGCCCTCCAGAACCGGGTCCAGCAGACAGAGAACATCCAAGGTTTTCCCCGTGGAGCTGAACAAGTTCCATTACAGTGATTATTCTGGTTAGGGATTTATGAGTCTAACAGTTTCAGGGTAGAAGCTGTTCCTCAGTCTAGTGGTTCTACACTTAATGCTCCTCAACCTCCTTCCTGAGGGGAGTGGGGCAAAAAGTGTGTGCTGGGTGAGTGGGGTCCTTCATGATGCAGGTGGCCCTCTTCCTGCATCTGGAGGTGTAGATGTCTGTGATGGTGGGGAGGCTGACTCCAACATCTTCTGTGCAGCCTTCACCACTCTCTGCAAAGCTTTTCTTTCTGCAGCTGTGCAGCCTCCATGCCACACGTTGATGCTGGAGCACAGGATGCTCTCCACTGCACACCTGTAGAAGGAGGTGAGGACTGAGCCTCCCAGACCAGCTCGCCTCAGCTGTCTGAGGAAGTAGAGTAGAGGGAGTATCTCATTTTGGTTCATGGAATATTTTGCTAACATTGCACATGCAGTTTCACCCATCTTTTGCCACTTGGTGATGGGATATTATTACATTATGAACAAGAATCATGACAAGAATTCAACGTTTAATTTAATCTTTCTTTCAAAAACCCACTGGATTTAAAATGAGTGGAACAAGCAATGGCTGTGGATTAAAAAAACTGAAAAATAAAAACATATTTTACTGTATTTGAATTTGCCTGTTTTTTTTTATTTGCGGGTGTATTTATTTCACATAATGGAGATCCTAAGGGAAAGCTGAGCAGAATACACCAGGCCCCAGTTAGCAAGCAGGCTATAATTTCTGCTTCTTTTGAAGTCCATGCATGTGTGTATTCAGTGTGTGTGTGTGTGTGTGTGTGGGGGGGGGGTTCATTGTTGTGTGATGTGGCCTTTCTGAAAAGCACTTTTTTTTCCAAAAGAGTAAAGGTGTTCTGTGTTTACTTAACTTGAAGTTAAATGTACCGATTCATTATAAAATTTTACGCATCAGCAAACTTTGCCAACAAAAGTTACCATAGACGAAGGTTAGCTTTGTAAGCTTCATGTAAAGACTATTGTGGCTGTCTGTATGGACTGTGCAGGTGCTTACAGTTTGTATTCACCTCTCGTATGTTTTTAGAGTTAGTCATTTTTGCAGCACACACTGAACGGAAGTATGCTGAACTGAAAATGCCGTGAACGAATAAAGAAGCATTTAGAACATTTTTTATGGTCAGCAGGAACAAATGGATTATTTCAGCAGATGAGATATGCTGAGTCAGCATTCACACTGTTCCTTCCCTGTTTATGGTTTCTTTGGTATGGTTTTTATATTTTATTTTTATAATCCAGCTACTCCTACAAAACCTGCTGCTTTTATAATTCATATTTCAATCTGTTCAATTTGATTAAGTTTTATTGTTATCAAAACATTTAACTTTTGTTTAAATAAAATTCCCCGTAGAGAAATACTGAGATTCATTGAATTCCTTCAAAACGTCCTTTAAAGGTTGATAAAACTTTTTTTTTCTTCTTTCAGCTGCTCCCTTCTTCAGGGGTCTCCACAGTGAAGACTTGGCAATTGATTTTACACCGAATGTCCTTCCTGACACGACCACAGACCACCGAGCTACCACAGCCCTCTGTGTGGAGCAGAGAGCTGCTATCTAGGACACCTGGGGGAGCAGATGGTGGGGGTTAGGTGGCCTTGCCCAGTGGGGCAAATGAGGTTGGAGGCAGGTGTGGGTGCTTCACCTTTCCCACCCACATTTTGATGTTGTCGGTCTGGGGAGTTGATCTGGCGACCTTCCATTCACAGGCCCACCTTCTCTAACTTCTGTGCCACCATTCTCACAAATATACTCATAAAGTTTGCTAAAACATACCTGCTTTATTTTTTGTCTTCTTATTCATACCTTTTAGCTACTGTTCTGCAACTACTTCAGATGGAACAAACACTCCCCCAACCCCCAAACATAAGAGGATCTGCGGTGGAAGTGGTCTCCAGCTACAAGTACTTGGGTGTGCACCTGAATGACAACCTCAGCTGGAGCAACAACACCACCAGCCTGATCAAGAAAGTTCATCAGAGACTCTACTTCCTCAGACGGCTGAGACGAGCTGGTCTGGGAAGCTCAGTCCTCACCTCCTTCTACAGGTGTGCAGTGGAGAGCATCCTGTGCTCCAGCATCAACGTGTGGCATGGAGGCTGCACAGCTGCAGAAAGAAAAGCTTTGCAGAGTGGTGAAGGCTGCACAGAAGATGTTAGAGTCAGCCTTCTCACCATCACAGACATCTACACCTCCAGATGCAGGAAGAGGGCCACCTGCATCATGAAGGACCCCACTCACCCAGCACTCACACTTTTTGCCCCACTCCCATCAGGCAGGAGGTTACGGAGCATTAAGTGTAGAACCACTAGACTGAGGAACAGCTTCTACCCTGAAACTGTTAGATTCATGAATATCTAATCACCACTTGCTCTTGCCGAGGTTGGATGCTTTTCCTCTCCCCTTCCTCTCCGCTTTGCTTTTCTGCTCTGTCTGTCTGCGAAACTGCTTCTGAGACTCTCTTGCATATCTTCCGAACTTGGACTTGTTTTGATCAGTTGGTCCCTCAACACAATTGATAACATTTCTGCAAAGAGAAGACATGCTTTAAGCGAGCCGATTTGCCCTGCTGGCACGCACGCAGCTGGATATCTCATCGACTTGGAAGACTTGATGATGTGTCTATCTCTGCTGCCATTTGTGTATTTTAAGGACACATATTTAATTGGATTTACAATAACTGGTTCCTACTTTTTGGATTCGTCTGGTTGCTGGTTTTATCTACAATTAAGGAAATTGTCGGCAGCAAATTGGGACCCGATCACGCTGCTTGCCTTTATGATGGCTTGTTTCTTGCCTCGAGTACCCAGACTCAAATGCTTTGGGCAGAATGGATCAGATCTCTGGGATTTTACTCAAGCATGTTCCATCGGAGTGGCCATATAATTTGGACATTTCGGAACCGTTTGGACCAACACAGATTCAAGGTAGAGGTCATTAAGTTCTGCCTGTCCCCAAAACAACTGTGTTTATCTGAATTTGGCTCCGTTGGCTGGCCTTGAAGGCCACCTTATCCGAATTCGCCTGGAGAACATGTGATCTGACCCTGTGTACACAATTTCATTCCACCACATGTACCACATATGATGCAAATGACATAACAAAACCTTGACTTTGAACTTGACCAACTATTTTGCTACATTTAGCTTTTGGTTACATTTAGCTTTAAGCTATGTACTTTTAACTTTTAGTTATCATTCTTTTTTTAAAACTTCGTTATCATTCTGCCCCGTTTAGCTTTTAACTACAATTTTGCTACTTTTAGCTACCAATCTGCCAATTTCAGTTTTAACCTACAATTTATCTACTTATAGCTACTGATTTACTGGCTTTTACTGGCTTGTACCCACTTTTTGTTCATTTTAACTTTAGCCAGTTTTGCTCCCTTTAATTTTGCACTAGGCTTATCTAAATTTAGTTCTTCGCTATATTTTGTGCTTTTATCTTGTTGCTGTACAGTAATTTTCTATCTTTAGCTACAGTTTAACTATGATTACAGTGCATTTGAGCTAATTTTAGCTCAGAGCTATTTTACTAACTTTAGCAATTAGCTATGATTTAGCTCATTTTAGACTTAAAATATTACTTTGCTTATTTTAACATAAAAGTTCAATTTTAGCTTCTTTAACCAATTTCAGCAGTCATTCAGCATTTACAGCATTTTGGCTGAAAACACATTTTTTTCTTGTTTGTTTCTGCAGCCTTTCAGCTTCAGCATCGTAAAAACAGAGCTGCAAGAACTCAGAGAACAAAAATGACCAAAGTGATTTACATACAAAGCTTGTTTATGTTTTTTTTATCTATACCGGCTTTCCAAAACTATTGATCCCACTAAGGCTAAAGTAGATGTTTTTCAGTAACTGTCTCTCACAAATGTATAAAGTCTGTCTGTTATCATGATGAAAGCCTCAGCAATTATAAAATAGTTGTTTAAATGTGCCTAAATATGCAGCCAACAGTGGATAAACTTCAGAAATGTTAAAGTGGAACATTTATAAAGGAGCAAAATCTTTTTGTAAAAAGTGTTGGTGTCATTTTTGCTCAAAAAAACTTTATAATCTGGCACCCTCAGCAATATTTACTCATATCAAATAAAGTTCATTAGGCTGTATGTGTTCATAGGCAACAATGACAAACACAGATATGACTACAACCTAATCACTGTTTTAGCTATTAAGCTAAAAGTATGTGGTTGGAGCAGAGAGTAAAACCAAACATGCTCTGATGGCTAACCGACTGCTCGAAACCATTGTGTTAAACTTTGGCATACAAAGTAACGATATGTATTTCTATTAAGGAATGCTATTTTATTTTTATTATTTTAAATGTCAAGCTGGACGGTGGCCCAGTGGCACAGATGGTAAAGTTGCCGCCTCTCAGCGAGCAGGTTGCCGGTTCAAATCCAGATCAGGGACCTTTCTGGGTGAAGTTTGCATGTTCTCTCCGTGCTGTGATGATTTCCTCCCACAGACTAAAAACATGCATGTTAGACTGATTGGTAACTCTAAATTGTCCCTAGGTGTGAGTGAGAGAGTGAATGGTTGTTTGTCTTGTTTGCTATGTGTCCCTGTGATGGACTGGAGACCTGTCCAGGGTGTCCCCCGCCTCTTGCACAGTAACTGCTGGATATAGGCACCAGTGACGCCCGTGACCCAAAAAAGGAAGAAGCGGGTAAAGATAATGGATGGATGGATGGATGGATAATTGTCTATTGTCTGTACCTCATCTGTGTTCTTTGTTTAAAGCAGGTCTCTCAGAATCAGAATAAGCTTTATTATCATTGCATCGAGATAAATGAGTCGTTGAGGCTCAATGAGACTAACCTGAAGAAATAAAGTTTGAATGAATGACCTTCAAGCTGGAGTGAGCTGTCTGTAAGTGACTTCAGCTGATTAACAGCAGGTGCATTTTGCTGAGTAATGTGGGCTAAAGAGCTGATTGTAAACTAAAAATATAGCTGTAAATATAAAGGTAAACTGCTTAATTCTGTTTCATGAAAACCTTTAGAACGGTGGCCGATTTTGGGTTGAGTGTTTTAGACTCTGCTACGGTTGGAAGTAATTTTCTTTTGTAAACGAGGTCCCCAGATGGATCCACCTTAGTGTGGATGTGGTTTCAGTGACTGTTTACTTGGCGAACAACTTTATGACCCTTGGAGGACTCATCCAACTAATGGTGTGATTCTGAGGCTGTGGCTTTGGCCCCGTTTCTACGGGGCTGTTTATAAGTGAAACCGGAACATTTGTGTTGTGTTGTGGTTGTTCCTGAGCACAATAACAGCTTATCTTATTCTCAGATGTCAAAAACTTTTGAATCCAGGTTTCAGCGTGTAGGTTTTTGGAAACACTAGACAGTGGTGTCAGCATGGCTGCCGACAATAGTCTTTCTGAACGTGAATGAGTAGATGAACAACGGTGGCAGATTGTGGAGTGCTGTTTGTGCAGCTCACTCTTCAGTTTATCAGAGCTTCTGACGCAGAATATTTATGTGCTACACTGTCTTTTGGATCAGTGGAGATGCATTTCTTACAATCTACAAATGCTGGTGGAATCTGTAACTCAAGACTCAAGCTTCTGCATTAGAGTTGCATTCAGGCCCAAAAAAATCTGATCAGACCCGGCCCCAGCCCGTAGCCATCGTTTTCGAACCCGAACCGACCCAACGAATTAACAGTAATTACAGGTCAGAACCCGAAAAAACAATAACATTTTTAATTAAGCTTTGACTGCTTATATAATTATTAACGGTCGACAGACGGGCGCTGCTGAGGGGACAGAAGATCGGAGCTTATGGGGTGTTTGTCCTTTCATGGCTGTCAAAGTGCATTAAATCCCTGCTTCTGCCTGCATTCTGCATTATTCAGACACGGACCCTGCTCTGACATGTCTGTGGGTTTGGGATCTCACCTGTTTGGGTCGTCGGCTGCGCACGTTTGTTGAGTGCAGTGGTTGAATGAATGTCCATTTGGGCTTTGATTGATCACTGCCTGGCTGTACAGTATAGTCCCATCTGAGGCTTAACTGAACTTTTTACCTCTTTCAAGGCTGGTCAGCGCGGGGTCAAAAGTCCGCGTGCAGCTGGTGATTGTTTGGCAAGCCATGTTGCCATATAATTGGATTGTCAGCCGCGCCCGTCCACTGACTCAATCAAAAGCCCAACGCCAACCTGGCCCACCCATCCAGCACATTATTATGGCCCGGCCTGGCCCTATTCAGGCCGGTCCGGGCTTCAGGCCCGGGTTAGAAATGACAGCTCTAGTCTGCATGCATGTGCGTGCAGATGAAATACAAAAATCACAGCGCCAGCTAGTGACCTGGCATGGAAACTTTTAACTCATTTTGTAGTCTCGTTTTAACAGAACATGTGAACATGTAACTTTTTCACAGTCATCATCAGAAAATTGATAAGCTCTTCAGGAGATTATTCTTATGTAAAAATATAGTTAAACGATCTTATGCTAAAAAAAATTCTAAGCCCTTATTTTTTTATTTACCTTTATTTATACAGGTAGTGTCATTGAGTCACGAGAACTCTTTTTCAAGAGAGTCCCGTTTTTTGGGAGCCGATGGTGGGGGTTAATAGTCTTGCTCAGGGGCCCAGAGTGGGGCAAATGAGGGTGGAGACAGGTTCATTCATTCAGTCAACCTTTATTTATACAGGTTAATCCCATTGAGCCTCAGGGACTCATTTACAAGAGAGACCTGATGGTAATGTGTGGGTGTTTCACCTTTTCCACCCACATTTTGATGTTGTCAGTCTGGGGAGTTGAACCTGCGATTTTCCGATCACAGGCCCATCTTCTCTAGCCTCTGTGCCCCCCCCCCCCCCCCCGCCCCCCATTCTGTGGAAAAGCATCATACACGACTCAAGCAGCCACCAAACTGTTCCAGAGTAGGAGAGTTTATCATGAGCCCACACTGCCTGCTGAGTCACCACTAGATCTTTAACAGGGAACATAAAATTAAGTTTTTTAAGGAGCTACTGTTTTCTATTTGTGGGTACAAGGAACAAAACCCAAAAGCACTTTGCGTTTCATGGAAAAAGCAGCAGTATAGGTGACACAAAGAAAATAAACCTCATAATGTCACACACATTTTGTGACTCACATTCACTTGTAATCGACTCAACTTCTGTGAAACTGCCTGACCCTGAGAGGAAACCTACCATGATGTGCCAGTAAAGTAATAAAAAATGTCCTTTTCAAATGTGTGTGTTCCCTGCTGCAAAAGGGCAAAAGTGGGCAATAATATTTTTACCCCAGTCTTTCTGTGTATGTCTGTCTATCTCCAAGACATTTCATGAAGCAGATTACAAACTTTTTGATATTCTTAAAAATTATTAATTTGATGTGTCTACATTTGGAGTCCAAGCAGTTCAAGACGGTTGCCACAGCCAACTGACCTTAAACACAAAAAGGCTATAACTCTGTCAGTCTTACAGATGCAGAGCTAAACTTTGTTATGGTAGTAGCTGTGAGTCATTCACAACCAATACCCGAGTGTGATATTTCACAGCACTGCATGAAATCGCACGTTTTTAAATTTTCCTTCTTCTTTTGGTTTTTCCCTCTTCAAGGGTCTCCACAGTGAGTCATCCTCCTCCATCTCACTCTGTCCTCTGCATCCTCTGTCCTCACTCCAACTACATCCATGTCCTCTCTAACTGCATCCATAGATCTCTTCTTTGACCTTCCTCTTTGTCTTTTTTCTGGCAGCTGCATTTCTAACATCCTTCTACCAATATACCCACTGTCCCTCCTCTGGACATGTCCAGACCATCTCAGTCTGGTCTCTCTAACTTTATCTCCCAGTTGTTCAACCTGTGCTGTACCTCTGATGATCTCATTCCTAATCTTATCCATCCTTGTCACTCCT
>NC_056518.1:10126637-10129309 GCF_014905685.2 Nematolebias whitei | reverse complement strand
TATATATATATATATATGCGGAACAGGTGGAAGAAGGAAGTCCGCGCGCTCTGAACCGTGGAAGCTGAGCCACGAGTTTAGCTAACGAGCTGGCCTGGGAGCTGCATCGGCTAGTGAGGCCTGCAGAGACCCGGTCTGCCGCCGATTGAACCTGCGAGCCGCTAAAACCGAGGAAGCCGGACTACAGCTGTTGGATCTGGGAGTTGTTGCAACCGGGACCCGGTCTGCCGCCGTTGGGCCTGCGAGCTGCTGGACGGAGTGAATCGTGAGACTATGTGGGACCTGGGGGTTGTTGCCGCTAGGCCTCGGCTAGGCCTCGCTAGGCCTCGCTAGGCCTCGGCTGACAACATAAGCCTGTGAACCTCGTGGCTAGATCCTGTGCTTCTGAGAGTTTATACCAACAATCCAGAAGTATCGTGAGTAATGCCGAACAAACACAAAACAAGGAATCAAGAGTTGGAAAAAAATTCAGAAGATATGGAGGAAGTTAAAAAATCTTTGAACTTTATGAGTGTTGAACTGACAAGATTAGCATCTAAGTGTGAACTAGTGTTTGAAGAAGTGAAACAATTGAAAGACCTGATGAGTAATAAAGACAGAAAAATAGCCGAACTGGAACAAAAAGTAGAAGACTTGGAACAATACACAAGACTAGACAACTTGGTGATCACTGGACTAGAAGTTACAAACCGGACATATGCAAGAGTTGTTGCTGGTACTCGCACTACAGAAGATGCACCACAGGAAGAACTACAGACTCTGGAGGAGCAAATAGTGAATTTTTTACAAAACAAAGACATTGACATCGAACAAGAGGACATTTCAATCTGTCACACACTGCCCAACAAATCAGATAAAGGCAAACCATCCATAGTCATCAAATTCATTAGCAGGAAATCAAGAAACAGGGTAATAATGCAAGCAAAAAAAATGAAGGGAACAAATGTTTACATAAATGAACATCTAACTAAAAAAAATGGAAATATTGCATGTGAAGCAAGGTTGTTGAAAAAACAGAAAAAAATAGCATCAACTTGGACAAGAAATGGAAACATCTGGATCAAAATAGAGTTTAAAATATACAATGTTGAAGATGTGATTGATACAAATTTTTCCCTGCAATAAAAGACTGTGAATATTACAATGAAGAACAGTTTAATGACATCAATATAACTAATGGAGGTCTCTATATTATTCACTTTAATAGTAGAAGTATAAATGCAAATATATCCAAAATAACAGATGATTTAAAACAGCTAAACAGAACCTTTACAATAATAGCACTGTCAGAGACATGGCTCAACGATGAAAACACAACTAATGTTCACATGGAAGGATATGAATTATATCATGTGAACAGAAGCAATAAAAGAGGTGGTGGAGTGGCTCTATTTGTTAAAAATGAAATAAAATGTAAAGTAATTAATGAAATGTCAGTAATTGTTGATGATATCATGGAAATAATAACAATAGAAATAATAAACAAGAATGATAAAAACATATTGATAAGTTGTGTATATCGATCACCAGGATCAAATATAGAAATATTCACTGATAAAATCGTACAACTATTGGACAAGAGTTTTAATAAAAACATTTTTTTCTGTGGAGACTTTAATATTGACCTGGGAAATTAAACAGATTCAAATAACATCAGTACATTTACAAATTCATTGTATAGTTGAAATCTTTATCCGTTAATATCAAAACCAACAAGAATTACGACTCATAGTGCTACAATAATCGATAATATTTTCACAAATGTAACAAATGGGGATGTGATGGGAGGTATTTTAACTAGTGATTCAAGTGATCACTTACCAGTTTTCACGATTTATAAAAATAATCAAAGCATTACAAAATAAATTACAATTAAGAAAAAAAAACTATAAACACATCAAAAAAAGCAATGGACAAATTAAAAGATGATTTACATAAACAAAGCTGGAAAGACGTGTATGTTGATGATGTGAACAGATCACATGATGAGTTTATGAATATTTTGGGAGCTCTGTATGAAAAGAATTGTGTGCAAAATAATTGTACAAAGAGAAATGTTGTTGACCAACCATGGATGACGAAAGGGTTGAGAAATGCTCGTAAAAAAAAAGAATTATTTGTATACATGTTTCTTGAAATTGAGAACACAAGAGGCCGAAGAGAAATATAAGAAGTATAAAAATAAATTAGTAGCGATTATAAGGAAACACAAGAAGGAATATTATAGTGATTTATTAAATAAAAATAATGGTGATATGAAAACTACATGGCGAGTAATAAATAGTGTTCTGAAAAGTCATAAAGCAAAAACAGGTATTTCACAATATTTTTTGAAGGATGACGATGAAATCCATGATGAAAATGAAATTGTAAATGGATTTAATCATCATTTTGTGAACGTTGGATCAAGCCTTGCAGCTAAAATACCAAAAGTAGACAATAATATGAACCATTCAGTTATCGGTTGTGACAACAGTATTTTTCTTAATGGAACTGACAAAGAAGAAATAATGAATGTTGTAAAAAATCTTACAGATAAGAGATCAAAAGACTGGGTGGACATGGATATGATGTTTGTAAAGGACATAATGAGTTATGTTATCGAGCCGTTTACATATATTTGTAATTTATCATTTTCAAAAGGAATATTTCCAGACAATATGAAAGTAGCA
>NC_056518.1:10106975-10126537 GCF_014905685.2 Nematolebias whitei | reverse complement strand
GCCTCTCAGCGAACAGGTCCCTGGTTCAAACCCCGGTCCAGGGGCCTTCTGGGTGGAGTTTGCATGTTCTCTCCGTGCATGCGTGGGTTTTCTCCGGGTACTCCGGTTTCCTCCCACAGACCAAAAACATGCATGTTAGGCTGATTGGTAACTCTAAATTGTCCCTAGGTGTGAATGAAAGAGTGAATGGTTGTTTGTCTCGTTTGTCTCTATGTGTCCCTGTGATGGACTTGCGACCTGTCCAGGGTGTACCCCGCCCCTCGCACAGTGATTGCTGGACATGGGCACCAGCGACCCCCGTGACCCAAAATGGAATAAAACGGGTAAAGAAAATGGATGGATGGATGGATGAAAGTAGCAAAGGTAGTTCCTCTTTTTAATAATGGTGATAAATGTGTGTTCAATAATTATAGACCAATATCCTTATTACCACAGTTCTCAAAAATTCTAGAAAAACTATTTGTGACCAGATTAGATAAATTTATTACTAAACAAAACATTCTAAGTAGCTGTCAGTATGGGTTTAGAGCAAAAAACTCTACATCAATGGCTCTCATGGAAATAATGGAACAAATAACTACTGCTGTCGATCAAAAACAGTATTGTGTTAGTATTTTTGTTGATTTAAAAAAAGCATTCGATACTATTGACCACACTATTCTCCTTGAAAAATTAAATAAATATGGTATAAGAGGACCAGCATTACACTGGGTATCTAGCTATTTAAAAGATAGGAAACAGTTTGTACAAATAAATGGTGTAAGATCTGACCTCTGCAATATCACGTGTGGAGTTCCTCAAGGCTCTGTACTTGGACCAAAGTTATTTATTTTATATGTGAATGACTTAGTGAATGTATCAGGACTCATCAAATGTGTCCTTTTTGCAGATGACACCACATTTTTTTGTTTGGGTAAAGATGTAAAACGGATGTTGGAATTGATGAAGACAGAATTTGATAAAATACAAACTTGGTTTAAACTTAATAAATTATCATTAAATTTAGATAAAACTAAATACATGATATTTAGTAACAAAAAGAGAACTGTTGATGATCTGTTTAAAATTGAGGGTGTTGAGATTTGTAGAGTTAATGGGATGAAATTTTTGGGTGTAATCATTGATGAACAGCTAACATGGAAAAATCACATAAATTATGTAAGAACAAAAATATCTAAATCTATTGCAGTACTATACAAAATCAGGGAATTATTAAATGATAAAGCTCCGTACATGTTGTATAACACAATCATTGTTCCACATTTAATCTATTGCATTGATGTTTGGGGGAAAGCGTGTAAAACATTTACAAAACCTATTTTTATTTTACAGAAAAGAGCTGTAAGAATTATCACCAGAAAGCATTACAGTCACCCATCAAGCACATTATTTTATCAACTGAAGTTATTGAAGTTCCATGATTTGGTAGATTATAGTATTTTATCAGTTATGTATAGGGCTCAAAATAACACATTACCATTAAATATCCAAAGAAATTTTGTTAAAAGACAAAGTTGTTACAATCTTAAGGGGATAGAGATATTTGTCAAACCAAAATTCAGAATTAGTCTGAAGGGAAGGTCTACCTCAATCCAAGGAGTTGGATTGTGGAATGGTCTAGAGAGTGATGTGAAAAATGCCATGTCAATGTGTACATTTAAGAAAAAGATCAAAGCTGGATTGTTAAAAAAGTATATATGAAGTAGCTTAGTGTGTGTTTTGTATTAGAATTAGAAAAATTAGAAAGAGTTATTCATTTTGTTCTGTTACTTGAAAATTATTATGATTGAAATAATTGTTTGAAAAAAGGGGCAGATATAATAAGATTTTTTCTTCTTTCTGCTGCCTTTCATTTTAAAACGCTTGTATCTTTTCTTATATTGTTATGGAATTGTTTTGTACTTTTTTTAAATGAATAAACTTTATACCATGCCATACCATACTTCTCCATCAGTATTTTCAAAGCAACAATGGCATCTGTGATTCTCTTTCTTGGCATGAAACCATACTGCTGCTCACAGTCACCTCTCATCTAAGTCTTGCTTCCACCACTCTCTCCCAGTAGGATGCTTGAGTTTAACAACCTGTTAAAATACACCAGAATGCAGGAAATGGCATCTACTTTATTCAAAATTTTCTGGGAGAGGACCTCCAGACCCCCTCTACCATCCTCCACCCTCCGCTATTTGTGTTCTGGCAGCGCTTGGTTTACACATTAAGCACTGGGCAGTGAACAATAAGTATTCCTTCAAAGAATCTTTGACTTTTAATTTACTGTCGTTTTATATTTGGTCTATTTTTCTCTAACGTCGAAACCTTTTGATTGTTATCATGTTTTGTTGTAAATGCATTATCTGATCATGTATAGTTTTCTGTGGTTTGAAACATCATCTCAGGACAAACCCTTCGTAACACGAGTGTGTTAGATCTTGTGAGCTGTGGGTGTGTCCACAACCCTCTGCCCGCATGTGAAGATAGGTGATCCGTGCGAGTCCAGATAGTGGCCCCTGAGCTGTGAAAGCCCACGCTTGGCAGGACACAGAGCTGCAGCGATAACTCACCTGTGCACTGATAGGAGGCACAGATTAAAGTGAGCTGATTGCAAGACGTGTATAGTTTTGTTCAAGTCATGAACGCAAGATGGAAAAATGAAACTTGCAAAACAAACCACATGAAATGGATTGATTGATGTTTTTATCTTCAAGAACTTTGATTAGCTTCTGCATTTGCAGAAAAACATGAGCGCATGTTGCCGTTTATATAGAATCAGGGTCTATTCATGTCGAGTTAAGGAAATACAACCAGTGCATTCAAATGGGTTTTCCACAGCCAAACGTCAGCACTGCTGTGTCACTAAGATAAACCACATTCTGTCCTGATGTCAAAAGCTCTGAAATGTCAACATTTCCGAGGGTTTGGATGAGATGGGAGCAGAGCAGCTCAGTCTGATTCTGATTCTAATCATTTTTGGTCGTCACCTCTGGTTCTCTTTTCTTCAGGAGGTTCTCTGCTGTCACGTAACAGTTTTTACAGTCTGCTGGCAAAAATGCTGTTACCAAAGGCCTATCTCTTGGATCCTGTCACAGCAAGCAGAAGATAGTCCACCTAATCTTTGATAACAGGGAGTTTGGGGTGAGTTTAGGAGCTTTCATGCGTGAATATTCGTGTTTATCTTGACAGCAGATAAACTACAGGTGTTGGGATGGTGTCACTGGAAAATTTTCACATTTGTAATTTGTGTTTGCTTTTCAATTTCTATTTGTAAGAATTTTTTTTTTTGTGAAAAAGGTATAATAAATATCATAGTTTTCATTCAGTTTCAAAATCTTTCCAGACCTCAAGGCAACAGGTCCAGAAAGGAAACCCACATTTATCTCTTCCCAGTGGAATTCCAAGATGCTCCCAGGCCAGAATACGATGATCATGAAGGTGGTTCACCCAAGGTGAGGCTCAACCATTGTACTATGGTTGTACTGACCCCTGCAAATTCCCCAAATGTGGGAATCTCGACTGTATAATTTGACGATAAATAATCCCTCTGACGGGTTCTGGATCGACCTCAGGGTCTTCTTCTACTGGACATCCATGGAAAACCTCCAGAGGAAGGCAACCAGGTGGCATCCAAGGAGTATACCAGCTCAACTCCAAGCTCCAATCCCTGATGATGGCACTCATCACTTTTTCACTAAGGCAGAACTGGGTCACCTATGAATGAAGCTAATTTCAGCTGTTTGCATCTAGGATCTCATATTTCAGTCATGATCCACACCTTATGATAATAGGTCAGCATTGGAACATAGATAGGTCAAAGATAGGTAAAACTACAGTTTCATCTTTCAGCTAAACTCTTTCTTCACCATGAACGACCAAAGCAACACCCTCATTATTGCAGATGAGGCCCCAATCTGTCAGTCCATCTTTCGCTCCACCCTCTCATCACTTATTAACACAACTTCCAGAAGCTTTTCAAACTCCTTTTTTTTAAGCAAAGACTCATCCAACCCAGAAGTAGCACTCTACATTTTTCTGCTTGATTATCAGGATGTTCTGTGATTAATCCATCCATCCATCATCTTTTGCTTGTTACGAAGTTGGGTCGCGGGGGTGCGCAGGGTGGTCCAGACATCTCTTTCCACAGCCACCTTTTCTAGCTCTTCTGGGAGGACACCAAGGTGTTCCCAGGCCAACAGAGACGTAGTCTCTCCAGCGTGTCCTGGGTCTTCCCCAGGGGTCTCCTATATTTCTATCCCCTGTGATGGACTGGAGACCTGTCCAGGGTGTCCCCCACCTCTCACACAGTGATAGCTGGATATGGGCACCAGTGACCCCTGTGACCCAAAAAGGAAGAGGTGGATAAAAGATAATGGATGGATGGATGGATGGATGGATGGACAATGGTTAGGGTGACCAGATATTCTGCATTGTTCACACAAAGTGACTGTTTGTCCCAAATTTTCATTGCCCAGTAGTGCAATTGTTGTTTTTATGTTGGAGAAAAATATTTCCACTTTATCTTACTTACTTACTTACACTCGCTTACTCAAAAGGAGCTACTTTCGACAGCAGGAGAAGATTTTTAACTGGTATTTTCCTTGCAAGGGCAGATTTTCAGGACAGGATAGACAGATATACAGTAAGTGCATCCATGAAGACCATTCAGAAGAATCTGCCATGGGCAGTGTGTGACGCTTGTTTTTATACTCTTATCATTCAGCCGAGCTCACAGACTCGGAGACGTCCTCAGAGCGACAGCTACATGTAGCCGCCTCACATAGCTCCTCATTCAGCTCTCTACTAACCCAAACATATGGTTCATGGGCAGAATTAACATTATCAGCCATAATAGTTAAAAACATCCATAAAATTTGGCCAAAAATTCCCTAACATTTTTATTTCAAATAGCATTTTATCCTTTGATATTCAGACATGATTGTAATATCTGATCACCTGTGTACTTTGAACCCACACTGACCAGAGCTCAGAGGTTTTGTTGTCAGCATACCAACAACAGAAAACGGAACACACTTCAGATGTTCTTGACTTTTGAATTTAATTTTTTTTTATTTGTTCCTGTGGAAATTTGTGTTATTCTTCTTAGATTAAAAATATATCAATGACGGACTCAAGTATAGGTCATAAACTAGTGTTCATGTCAGTTTCTTTTGCCAATAGTTTTAAACTAGTCACAGTTTTACACTGAATTAAATAACTTGAGGTCATTCTGCACGTTAAAGGAACATGTCAGCTCCACCCTTTCAGTGTGAAATAGTTTTACGTCGTTCATTATAACATAAAACACAATTACATAAAAGCGTGTGATTTCATTGTTCAAAGGTTTGGAGTGAAACATGTGGGATTTTACAAAGCAATAAAACAGTTTAAATCTTCACAGGAGGATTACACGCAACACAGGTGTAACCACTGCCAGCAAACTCAACAGTTTACAATTAAAAGCCTTGAGTTTAGTGTTTTGATGCTGCCACACACGTATGAGGCTTGCACAGCTTCAACGGTGGTGCAGAAGACTTTTCCTATGTCTCATAAAACAGGCAGCCAAATAAACAACTCTAAACCAATGCACAAACAAACAAACAGATTCCTAATGAGGAAGGTGCTCAGGAAACCAGCCAAAGTGACTGCAACCAAAAGGGGAAAGCTTCAAATGGCCCGCCTGAGCCCAGAGAGGGTGTCTCTGTGCATCTGAAAGTGTTTATGGACTGGCTGTGGAAGTCATTATGGAATGTATGAGTACACTTGCTCTGATAGCAACAGTTCGGCGTCCACCCAAGCCTCCTAACGTAGGTGGTCTGGGAGGAAGATGAGTGACTTCGAAGGGGAGGAAAAAAAGAGAGAGAGAATCAGAAAGTTCCACCCTGCTTCTACAATTTTTCCCTTCTGCAGATGTGGTCGTAGAACAGGGAGGGGGAAAAATCACCATAAAGTTATAATTATCCACATGAATGCAACCAGAATTTGGGGAAACTACAAACACTTACTCTCATAAACAAAACAAAAAAAAATGTCCAAAGTGGTTGATTTTTGCATAGTTTAAAGGTCAAAACAAAGTTTTTATAACAATAAATGGAGTTGTAAAATAAAATAAATGTATTTTTGTCAAACGATGCTGAGACAATAATGAGACAAAACCAAAAAAAACTATAAAGTTTAGACCCCAGGTGTCCGTGGAGCAAAAGCCAGGCTAAACGTCTTGAATTCAAAAAGAAAGGAAATAAAAGTTGTGCTTTTTCTGATGTAGCAGGGTGGAGGCAGACAATGAGCAGCCCACTGCTCCGATGCAGGCAGCAGCCATTTCACGAGACGTTACAATCTGTTAACTATTCCATGCCCACAACTGGTTTGTATCAGCTGAGTTTACTTAATGGTGTATTTCACCTCAGGACATTTGCAGAGATAACTAAATAAACCTTTCAAGGTAGAAATGTTCCCCAGAGCTGCCAGGTTCAAAGTGAAACCCTTGGCGACCCCGAACAGCTCACTGTTAGTGCCCCTCATCCAGGGTGGCCACGTTTTACGCACTGATCGCTGAGGCATGGTGGCGTAATGGGGAACAGGAAGTACATTCAGCTTTGAAAGAAGCCCAGGAGTGTGGTAGCATGGAGGGATATTAGCTTTGTGGTGGTGGAAGTGGGGAAACATCAGCTAGCGGTTGCCACCACTTCTTTAACGCTTCGCCCTGAAGAGAACACTGAATCCAAACATCACCTCTCAGATGGGCCATTTCCTCTTGTAAATCGCAGGAATTCTTTCATGTTGCAAGTGCTTTTGTTTTATGGCCACAGCACGGGAGAGTGGCTCAGCAGAGTCCCACAGCTCGCAAATTTCTCCCGTCGCCCCGGCATTTTAGGCCAGTGTGTATATATTTGTGCACATGTGTGAATTCACAGAGGGTGTAAAAGGAAAGAATGAAAGAAGGGAGGAGGTGAGTGTGTGGGCATAATTCTTCCTTATAGCTGCTCCATCCATCACTTTGTTGTCCCAGCTGCAGATGAAACCGCAATGTGGTGAATCCCTTTTGAAAAGTCAACATGATAAGAATTCCTGGATTGAAGTGGCACAGCCCACACTTCCTTGGCACATGGACTACTTCCTGTCAAACCTTTGTGGTGAAGTGGTACAGTGACATAAGTTTGAGGTTTCCTCCCTTAATGCATCATGTCCTGCCTAATCACACTGCACCAGACTGTGATGTCATACAAAGTGATGGTATCTATTATAATGTCTGACTATCTACTCAACATTTGTCATGCAAATATCTATGTCTTCCATGCATCAATCTAAATGAGTTCCTACAGAAAAACAAGGTGGATGTAAAAGATTTGATTGTTTCTGATCAAACTGTTTTCAAACAGTGGAGACTCTCAGCTCTGCTGAGAAGAAGAAAGAAAGAAAATATGAGGCTTCTCCCACTAGGCTAACTTTTAGGCTACAAATAACTCCAGCCTTTACCGCTTTTGGGATTTCCTAAACTTACTGACCTCAGCCGGTGTTTTGGCATCTTTTCCACCTAGAATCCGTCATATGTCCCACAGATCGTCGAGGCGAGACAACTGCCAGATGGTGGATCTATTTGCCTCCTTTAACATTACTCTGTACGCCAGATAAGGCCAGAAAAAACAGGACATTTTGGCGCTACCCCAAAATTCTATATGGGGTGAAACAGATCTCTGGGTTCAGTTCAGAGTGATCCATGCTAACTGGGTGAGACTGTGCTACGATCCTCTGTCTCCCACAGTTCTTTACCGTTGTGGACTGTTGCACTCCCTCAGACTTGTTTGTGTTCTCTTGTACCTTCTTTGTGTGCCAGTGCACCTGTGCTCAGCAGGGAGAGATTGAGAAATGAAAGGCATTAATGACTTGCAGAAGGTCTGCTCTCATGATTCATCTCTCATTCGAGCAGTTTGTAACACTAGACGTTCATCATGTTGTGTGAGTGCATTAAGTGGGGAAAAAAAAAAATCTACATTTGATGCTTTTTTTAAAACCAAGTTTGTTTGAATGTGAGTGCTTGTGCAAGTGTGTGAAAGCCCATCACTGTTGTGTGAAAAAACATCTTCTTGGCAGATAGTATGCAAGAAGCTCAGCGCTGGAATCCATCCACTGCCAACGACTCAAACTCAATAAATCAAAACAGGTGCTTCAATGTCGACCGCTGCAACACAAGAGCCAGATGCTTGCCGGGCAATTCCTAAACCCTACTGCTTAATCATAAAACCAAAAAAACAGGATGAAGTCAAGATGTTATGGACAATGCTTTACATGGGAAGCTGCTATTTTGTTTTTACGTTTTAACCGAAACAATTTAGACAATAAACTGAACTCTTGAATTTTTTTAGCAGGCTTCTATGAAAAAGTTATAAAGTGTTAATCTTGGACCTGATAGCCTTTTGAGCTACTTAGAGCGTATTTGTTAAATTAAATGCTAACATCTAAAGCCAAAGTAGATTGATGCAATCTTGGACTCTACAATTCCATCAGTTTTGAATGCTGTGGTTATTAGCATATATTCTCATGGGATTTTTTCCAAGCACAAACAGCAGCAGCAGTTACTGCACTTTCTGCCATACATGATGCGCCACAGTATAAGTCACATCAGTCCAAATATGTCTAATAATGTGGGAAAAAAAACATAAGTGTGTCGCTTCGCCGTATAAGTCTCATCTATTGTTTAAATAAAAGGTCTAAATAAAGTCTGTCTAAATAAAGGTTGAATGAATTGTGCGTCACCTCTGACAACCCGGAAACGTGTGCCGGTGTTGTGCCAAAAATCAATTGGCTGCCAAATAGCAGTTGTGGTTGGGAGGACTTTAACAAGAATTTAACAAGATTAACACTTAAAAACAATTATTTGTTTGCTCGACATCATAGTAGAGGCGTCTCAGTTGAACTTTTAATTAATAAATGCACTTTGACGGTCAAATCAGCTGCATTTCGCCTGGGTGACAGCGAAATGCAGCTGATTTGACGTTTGCTCCAGGAGTTCTGGAGAGAGATGAAGGTGGCTTGGTATGGCAAGCCAAGTGTCTCATTAATAGCCACTTTCACCTAATAATGAGACACTTGGCTTTCCATATTAGTCGAGGGCCCTCTAGTGGCTGAAAATGGTAGTGTTCAATATTTTCCATGTCAGAATGAATGAAATTGTCAGATCTCAGTCAAAAATTGGGTTATAAATATGGGGGGGGGGGAAACATAAATATGTTGCTTCGCTGTATAAGTCGCAGGCATGCTAATTTATACACAAAACTGTGACATATACAGCGAAAGTTACGGTAGCTGTGGCGCTTCCAGCAGGACTATCTCAATAGTTCTTCTTGAACAGCTGTAATGCAAAACGGACATCGATGAAATTGATATTAAAATATTGTTTGCGTAAACTGTTATGAAATGTATGATTGTTGTTTTAAGATGGCAGCAATCCACTTCAATCTTGGCCTTCAAACTAGCCATTAGTTGTCAAAAATAAAGTATTCTCTATTTTATCTGATACAAAACAACACTCTTACATTACCCAATAGACCTTTCCTATAATGAGGATGTTTTTAAAGTTAAAAACCAGCTGAAATATTAATTTGCTTGCCTTGTGGCTTAGTCTTTCACAAGTTTTGTTCTGTATGAATGTATAATGTTAAAAAGTGTTGCAGACGTGTCGTTACAGACTGTTGTGCAGTGTCAGTAAACACAATATTTTTCTATTCTACTACTTGACAGACATCACCACCTGCCAGTTTTGCCAGTAAATATGATTTTGATTTGGTGTATATAAACAGGCAGATTAAACACAGAGAGAACCTGCCCACACACACACACACACACCAGGCCATCTCTACTGGTTGCAGCTCAGAAACCCAGAGATAACAAACCAAACCCCATTCCTATTTTCACTGGTATCAACTCGACTCATTTTTCTTCATCTAATGTTCTTTCGCCTGCATGGTACATTGACATTCTTCCTGCGCTCTTTACCTCAGTTTGATGTTTTGTGTACTCTCTGGAGTGAATCATATCCATTTGATGTCATGTCCAAAGCTAAACAGAACCAATGTAATCTCTGATTTGACATAAAGGACCAAAACATGTCAAGTTGTTGAGAGCTGCACTGTCAAAACTTCCACTGTGGCTTGCATCGCAGCACTTATTTACCCGAGCGTTGTGTCACTGCACACACACACAAACACACAACCATCCGTCTAATCAGCTCAGGCTTCAATGCCCTCCAACAGCCTCTGAAGGTAAAAAAAATAAAATCTGATCTTGGCCTCTGATATTTTCCCGTTCCTTTTATCCTTGATTTGATAGCAGCCTGTGCTTGTAAGACTTACAGTACCCAGCCCATAATGCACTCCAGACGCTCTGACTTCCTAATGACTGGTTTTGCTCCAAGCCTTTCCGGGTATGGCTGTGGCCGCGAGCCTCACACAAACACACACAAATACACAAAGGCACACACACACATGCCACATGTTGACCAGTCAAATGGTTTGTTTTAGCTGTTCATCTGTCTTTAAATTACACAGTGCCCATGTTTTGAACTCCTCTCCTTAAGAAAAGATTCACAACATCATTAGTTTTACCTTCTCAAACGCGCTGTTAGAACGGCCCAGCGAGTAGCATGAGGTGAACACATGGCAGGAGCTTGTGTGAGGCAACATGAGGAGCATGTACATCTTTTCCCAAATGCAATGGACAAATGACTGGGAATGTTTTGGAAACCCCCTGGCTGCGTCCAACGGGCTGCATCTAATTAGTGAGGTATTCTTCTCTACCCTTCTTCAGATTTCTGCAGAACTCCAGACCCAAAACAACAACAAAATAACCTATTTCTCTTCCTAACACACATCTGTCAAGTATTCCAGCTTGTTCCACCATCGAGATTCTGGTTTCTAGATATAGCTCATTCTGATGGTCCATAACCTCAGCGGGGGCTTTGCACGTTACCAAGGCAACGGGTCTGTTTGTTTGGTGTGACTCTTCCTCTCCTTTTATTTTATTACTGGCTAAAATGTTTAATTGTATGCTTTCGCACTTTTTCTTTTTTCCACGTCTTCACAAGGGCCTGTGATTCACTCCGGTGGCGAGAAAATGCTGCAAGAAATGTGACTGGAGGAAAACCGTTTGCTTTACGTTCATAGCTAGAGCCTCCAGAGATGAAGTCAAATCCACACAAAGGAAGGAACAAAAATAAATAATAATTAAACTTTAGTGCTGAGTTTTTTTAGGGTTTTATGAAACAAACCATGAGTTCAGTTAGCTCCGATGTTTGTGTTATTTCCACCCACCCAGCTGGTTCTTTTTTCTGGACTTTTCTTGCACTTTAAAACCTCACATTACTTTTCCCTTGAGTCTGTCATTCAATCAGCTTTAATAGACTTTTGTCAGGTAAACATACAAATAAAGTAACTCTTGGCATGTGCTGAACAGATGGTTTTTATTTGTTTGTTTATTTGTTTGTGTTTTGGAGGGACACAACAAACTTTATAGTAAAGAGTTTTTAATAACTTTTATTTTTGACTTCAGTTGGTATGAAGAAAACAGTTCAAACAAGAACTCATATTATTATTATTATTATTATTATTATTGTTATTATTATTATTATTATAGTGTGCATTGTTTTCCTGGTTATATTTGTTATTCTTTCAACTTCTATTCATATTCTGTACATTTTTGGAGCAATTTTTATCCTACAGTTTTCAAGCTATTTCAGCAATTTAGGTATCAAAACATTCAGCTCATTCAGGAGAAGGTGTTATGACTTTTGGTGTTGGTGCAACTTTAGCTTTTTGAAATACTTGGCGATTTCTGCCACATTTTCTCTCATAGGAAATTAATTGAGCTCATTTTAAATCCTTCAAATCTTTAGATCTGTTTACAACCTTTTACTGTTCCTTTCACATTTTGTTCTGGTTCAGCTTCTTTCAGCTTCTTTGTGCAAATTTAAACTTCTTTTCAGCTACCTTCAGCTACTTGCAGCTGTTTTTTCAGCTGTTTTGTGCTCCTTTCAGCTTCTTTTGGCTACAAAGTTTTAGTGTTCCTTCTAACTTTTTTTTTTATTTCAGCTTGCCATGCTGCTTTCAGCTTATTTCTGAAAGTTTCAGCTTTTTCTGACATTTCTTCTGTAGTTTTATACTAATTTTAGCTTTTTCAGCTAATTCCACATTTTGCGCACTCATTTCAACTTTTTCAGCCCGATTCCTCAACAAATGTGCTCTCTCCACTTCCTTTTTGTAATGTCAGCTTCTTTCTGCCATTGTAGCTACTTTTTAGGTGGTTTTTGCCAATTTCAGCTTTTTTCAGAAAATTCCCATTTTTTCTTCTCATTGCTGCTTCTTTCAGCCTAATTGGGCAAACGTGTTTTTCTGCTTTCTTCTGCTAATTTATGCTTGTTCTACATGTTTAGCTACCTTTTTTATTTATTTGTTTTTTCTTTTGGCTGCTCCCGTCTTCAGGGGTCACCACAGTGTTGCACGAGGACGTGGCGATTATTTTTACACCAGATGTTCTTCCTGACACAACCACAGACACTGAGCTACCACAGCCTCTGTGTGGAGCACAGAGCTGCCATCTAGGGCGCCTGGGGGAGCAGAAGGTGGGGGTTAAGGGCCTTGCTCAAGGGCCCAGAGTGGGGCAAATGAGGGTGGAGACAGGTGTGGGTGCTTCACCGATTCTACCTACATTTTGATGTTGTCAGTACCGGGAGTTGATCCGGCGACCTTCCGATCACAGGCCCACTTTCTCTATCCTCTGAGCCACCACTCCCCACTATTTTTAAAATTATAACATTTTAAAACATTTTTTTTAGATAATTTTAGCTGTTTTCAGATGAATTCATGTGTTTTTTTGTGGTAGTTTCTGCTACTTCCAGCTTTTTTCTGCTACTTTAAGCTGCTTTCTCCTTTGCAGCTACAAAGTATTTTTCAGCTATTGTTTTTTGATTTCAGCATTTTTTTAGCCAACTTAACAATTTGTGTGCTAATTTCTGATAATGTAAACCTATAGTTAATCAAACGTGTTCTATCTGCTTTCCTCTGCTAATTTAGACATGTTATTCATTGAAGCTACATTTCAGCATGTTTGCTAATTTCATCTGTTTTTCAAGTTCTTCGTCAATAAGTATTCACACTGCATTTTAGCAGGAAATGCAATTTCTCTACTTTTTTTGTTTGTTTGTTTGTTTGTTTTGCCATTGAACCTTGTAAGAAAGCCAACAGCATTTTATTAGAGTTGCTTGGAGCAGTGGCTCAGTTTATGGTTTAAATACATAATGAATATGTTTTGCCCCATGGATTGATTATATATTTCTATCTATCTATAATGAATGCCTTGCATGTAGAAATAAAATTAAAAAAAATCACACTATCTGTTGAAGTATGTGACTCAGATGATGCTCAGATATGACAACACCAAATTCTAGCTCAAAGTGTGCAAAACTGACGGAGTTACAGCCGTTTTGGTTTTTGGATGATTAGTTGTGAACCCCATCTTTCACATGGTCACAAGCTTACTCATCTTTCAAGTATTAAGAATCTTCTGAATGTTTTAAAGTAAAAGTGTTCACGCTAAGATAAAAAAATACACATCCACAAAATAGATTATTAGATTATGAATGTAAATATATCTCGACTTCCATTTTCCACACGTTAACAAGCACACAGAATATAATAAGTGTAAAAAACGAACGTTGGTCCACTTAAACACAAAGACCTGCTTAGAATAGACAGATAAATGTTGTGATGATGCTCTCTCTGACAATATTCCTATTCATGTCTCCTTCCCTCCACCCTCCTCCATCCGCAGGTGCTTCAGCCAGGGCTTTGCTCTTTCTCTCAATTGAATATTGTTGCTTTTGGCTGAAGCTCCCGCCTCTAATTGCGAGTCAGTGCTCCTATCTTTGTCAGGATGTGCAGCTGATGCTGGCTGGCCCCCGCACACATAAACACACACCACAGAAATTACTTCTTTTTTTTTTACTGTCTGCAGACAAACACATTTTTAGCACAATCACCCACTCATAGCAAAGACAGGTTGTGTTGTTGCGTCCTGCCCACCAGAGGGTGCAGACAATGTGCCCCCATCACCCCTGGCTTGAACTCAAGATTCCTTCAGGACCAAAGAATGAAGCTCCGGATGTTGGGTGAGCCAAGCAGACAACAATGGGCTGCCTAAAGGAACACAAATGCATTTTCCAACCATTCACGGTCACATGTGACATGATGTGACAGTCTGTCTGTCTTTCATTTTCCTCGTTCTTCCACAGGTCTGCTTGAACAAACATGAAACTGTTACATCCCCAGCATTTTTCAGGTAACGTGAACGTGGGTGTAGAAGGTGACCTGTTCAGTGTGACAGCTGAGAGTTGTCTTCTGAAGCTGAGCTCCAATGGTTCTCACTGAACACGTGCTGAATGCTTCATCTGACTCACTCTCAACTCCTCAAAGATGTTTTACTCTTTTATTGTAAATTCATGGCAATTTTCATAATAAACATTTACAAATTTGAATATGTTTGATAATAACTCACTAACATTTGAAACTATGACAAACTGCTACTGTTATATTGTGGATAACTGACACACAGGAGCTGTTATAGTGATTTATCCCATCCATCCATCCATCTATCCATTCGTCTGTCCATCCATCCATCCATCCATCTGTCCGTCCATCCATCCGTCCATCCATCCATCCATCTACTGTATCTGTCTGTCTGTTTTTCCATCCATCCATCCATCAATCCATCCATCCATCCATCCATCAATCCATCCATCCATCCATCCATCCATCCATCCATCTGTCTGTCCGTCCATCCATCTGTTCATCCATCCATCCGTCTGTCCATCCATCCATCCATCCATCCATCCAACCATTCATCCATCTGTCTGTCCATCTGTCTGTCCATCCATCCATCCATCTGTCTGTCCATCCATCCATCCGTCCATCATCCATCCATCCATCCATCCATCTATCCATCCATCTGTCCATCCATCCATCCATCCATCTGTCATCCATCTGTCCATCCATCTGTTCATCCATCCATCTGTCCGTCCATCCATCCATCTGTCCGTCCATCCATCCATCTGTCTGTCTATCCATCCATCCATCTGTCTGTCTATCCATCCATCCGTCCGTCCGTCCGTCCGTCAGTCAGTCAGTCCGTCCATCCATTCATCCATCCATCCGTCCGTCCGTCCGTCCGTCCGTCCGTCCATCCATCCATCTATTCATGTTATACTTAGACAGTCAAATTGTCCCAAAAATTTAATCTCAGTAGGGTGTTTTGATTCTGTCCTTAGGACTTTAGGCTTTAAGACATGTCAAAAACTTGTTCTGAGACCTCGAGTCACATCTTGTCTTGTTCCAAACTCCTCAGCTCTCACCCCATCCAGGTGATGTCATCAGTTATGAGGATTTTCAAGGGTTGACTCTCTCATTTCAAACAAGATTTTATGAAAACCAGTTGAAAAGGTTTTTAGAAAGGTTTTTAAAACTAGTGTATTTAAGGTAAAATGACAATATTGTTTTTATCTTTGTTCGTGTGTTTGTGTCTATTTGTCTTTTGTTAGTAAAATACTTCAAGAATCACTGAATGGATTTTAAGTATCAATGGAAGGGCATCTAGACCTGGTTAACCTTAGTGAACCCAAAGATTACTAAAACACAGTGAAATGTGCAAATATGGAAGTTTGATGTGGTAGTGACAGAGAGTCATCCTCAACCCAAACTCTGAGCACTAACACATTTCACAAGAGCTCAGTAAGATTATGCATAATGTCCTTTACAGAGTTTGTCCAAAATCAGCTCTAATTCTGTCCCTTCTGAATTTAAAACTATCTTAGTTTGAAACTCTGGTATTAATGGTGGCAGGTGATAGGTTCAATGAACGCTAGGCCCTCAGTTTAGTTTGGATCTGCCGGGAAGATAATCTGACAGAGAGATCTTAAACTAAAAAGTATCAAAATAATTAAATGTACCTCTTAGTTCTTGTTATGGAGCCCAGATTTAAGTACTCTACAATAGAAACTTTGTGTACTCAGAGTCAAATACTGAATTAGGTTATGGATCTGGGGCTTTTTAAAATTTGTTTGTGCACAAGTTGATTTTCATGATTTATATCTTCTTTGTTAAATATTTCCACAGTTGTTTTAAATTTGACTGTCTGTGGGCCTTGCAAACATCTGCTAGTGACCCTGGAGAAAAATGTCTTAAGTTTATGTGTCATCAGCATCAGATTCTACCTCCCCCTGCAGAGTCACACAAACACACAAACAAGAACCCACTGTAACACATCACCACTGCTGTCCTCCATCCGGCACTCACATGCACATGCATGGTGGGAAAAAAAAGCACTCTGCTTCTTTTTATTTATTTATTTTTTACTTTGCAAAGCCACAGGAGACCCAAGCCTCAGTCGAACACAACTTTAAACCCTGCCGGTGATCTCCCTCACCACAGAATCTTGATAACCTCTGGGGCTTTTGTTAGCTCAGAGCAGAACCAGACCGCCACTTCAAAACACACACGTACACACATACACATGCACAGATCACAAATATCCCACCCCCATCGTTCCTAACTGTGGCTGACACATCAAAGGCCAGTGTCCGAGGAGGGAAGTTAGGGAAGGTCTGGGGAATCATGGGAGACAAAGGAAGCGATTAAGAGATAAGGATCAGTCTGAGATATGACATTTCATCCTGGGCAGATCCGGTAGACACACTCCATTCAAGGAGGGGTATATTGCAACAGGAGGGAGGAGGGAAAGAAGAAGAAGAAAGGGAGGGAGGTGAGGACTTCTTTCTTCTTTTCTTTTCTTGTGCTTCCGGCCCTCCTTGCACCTTTCCACAGTCTGTTTCTGACTGCCACAAAAAAAAAAAAAAATCTACAAAATGTTCTCCATTAGCTGCATCCTTCACTCATTTCCATCCCATCCACACTGTGCTCATGCACATGCTCTAAAGTGCACAACATGGTAGAGTAACTTCAAAGGACAGATGCACTTAATAGGAACTCTCCTAATGTATGAACAAGGAGCAGATGTCCTTAAGAAATAAATATATGAGCTGCTTTGCTGAATCGTTGGACATTTTCCTCGTTCTCGCCATCAGTGCAGCCAAGGTTCAGCATTTTATTTGCTCTTAAATAGTATTTAGCAGCACAAAAGGAGCGAATGCGAAAAAGCGTCCTCATTGTGGGCCTAATTGCCTCGGGGTCAACTTACATCTCCTGTTACTCGTTGTTGCTTTCAAACTGTAGCCCGCAAGCATGAGGGACAATCCACCTGCCTCTCAGAAAGCCACACAAAGGGTCAGCGTATGAACACAGAGGGAGTCTGTTAGCAAATAAACACTGAGCTCCAACTCCAGCCATGCTCCAGCCAAACACCGCTTCTCTTTTCAGATATTCACAGAACTGGAAGGGAGTTACTGACAGTTTTAGAACAGACACCATACTGTATATCAGCAATCATCCTGCTGGAAGGACATACTGGTTCACAAGTTGTGAGCAGATGTTCATAAATAATCATTTGTAAGAGATATGCACTGTTTCGTATTTTTCCCTTAAAAACTAGCACAACCATCAGTTTCCTGCATTTTTTTTTCACATGCATATGCAAAAATCCCATGTCGCTTACGATGACTACCTGTTTCAGATGAAAACAAAGTCTGCAAGGATAAAAACATTAATTTGATAAGCTGCATGACAGAGCTTCATACATATCAAATGTTCATACTTTTGTTCAAATTAAAGAACATCCATATTTTAAATGTGAGCACAGATTCTTTTTTTTTAATAGTTTATCTGATAAAATACTAAAATCCCTTTGAATTTTAACTCCAATGATTATCTTTTGAGAGTTACTGTATTTTTCGCTGTACACGTTGCACCCTATAAGTCGCAGCAGTCCAAAAATGTCTAATAAAATGAAAAAATCCATGAATACGTTGCTTTGCTGTTTAAGTCGCATCTATTATGTGTCACTGCTGACGCGTCGCGTTTGTTACGCGTCACCGCTGACCACCCGGAAATGTGGGCCGGTGTTGTGCCAAAAATCTATTGGCTGCCAAATGGCGGTTGTGGGAAAGTGCACGGGAGGACTTTAACAAGAATTTAACAAGATTAATACTTAAAAACAATTATTTGTTTGCTCGCCATTATATTAAAGGTGTGTCTCAGTCTAACTTTTACTTAATAAATGCACTTTGACGGTCAAATCAACTGCGTTTCAAAAGTATTTGTTGCCTCGGTGCTTTCGGAGCACGCAGACAGGGAGGAAATCAGGAAGGAGGAATGCTGTGCATTTCTTCAAAATTGAACAAGCTAATAATCTAAAACAATTATGTGTTTGCTCGACATTCTATTAAAGGTGTGTCTCAGTTTAACTTTTACTTAATAAATGCACTGTAATGGTCAAATCAGTTGCATTTCGCTAAGACATTGCAGAGAAATGAAACTGATTTGACGCTCCAGGCGAGCTGGACGAAGGTGGCAGACTATGGCAAGCCGATTGTGTCATTAATAGCCACTTTTACCTATTACATGACACAACAGCATGCTATACAACTCGAGTGCCATCTACCAGCTGAAAATGGTAGTGTTCAATGTTTTCAGTCAGAATAAATGAGAACGGTCATATCTCAGCCAAAAATCGGTTCATAAATATGGGAAAATCCATAAATAAGTCGCTTCAGCCTATAAATCGCAGGGCATACAAATTATGAAAAAAAAAAAACTGTGACTTATTGGCCGAAAAATATGGTACATTAAAATATGACCAGTGGTTCATCAGATATTTTGCCAAAAGATAAACACCAGCAGTTAAAGCCAAGGTTTAAGTGTGTTGGACACATTCCTCAGCTACTACCACACCACATTATAGTGCAATAGCTATAAAACTGAAGCACATTAACTGGATTAAATCTGTCAGAATACGTCTCAGAAGTGGCTAAAAAGTGTTGTTAGTGACTAAAAGCAGGAGGGCCAGACAGCACACCTGTTCAGTGTGAGCTGCGAGGCAGGGGCTCTAAATACAGACCAGAGGAGCGTCGAGGGGCCGGGATGAGGGGCCAGCCATCTTTTCATTAGCCGTATCTAATGAAACTGCACAGGGCCTGGGGAAGAAAGGCCTACTGCAGGGACACCCTGCCCTGCCCGAAATTACACCAGAGACTTGCCCACAAAAGAAGCATTCCGTCCACACAGCGACACCGGCACTTGACACCAAATTTTAAACCTGCAGCTTGTTTCTTTGACAAGTGGAAATTTCCACCGCTGTTTCTACTCAAGCGGGGAGGCTGGATGAGAAAAATTGCTTTCCATGGAGTTTCATCACATGCACTACAACTTCCTAAGGCCCACAGACCCAGACCATGACCCTCGGTTCTTGAGCACTTTGTTTGGCAACAGTTGTCAACATGGAAATATCTGATACTCTGTCTAATCACACAACCAGCAATCACTGTTATTAGGTTCTGTTTGTTAGGTTCTGTTTTGTTGGGTTCTGTTAGTTAGGTTCTGTTTGTTAGGTTCTGTTTGTTAGGTTCTGTTTGTTAG
>NC_056518.1:10094060-10106965 GCF_014905685.2 Nematolebias whitei | reverse complement strand
GTTTGTTAGGTTCTGTTTGTTAGGTTCTGTTTGTTAGGTTCTGTTTGAGGGAGTGTCATTGTGTTTCTTGAAATGCCACAAACAGACACCAAAGATGTTAACAGCGCGAGTTGAGCAAGAAAGTACAAATTTGTGAGCATGGCCCATATACTTAAATGTTCATGAGAGGGTTCACACACACACACTTGCACTCACACACACACGCACGGACACACACACACACCGAAACACAATGTGTGTTAGGCTACAAGAAGTTGAGAATGAACAGACACTTCACACCTGCCATTAACCAAATCTCAGTGGTTTTTGTTTACAGTTTTACCAGAGCTTGTAGTATTTTATATTATTTTTTACTACTTGTGTTGAAACCTAGACTTAAAATAGTATTAATAATAGTATACTGAACAAAAATATAAACACAACACTTTTGTTTTTGCTCCCATTTTCCGTGAGCTGAACTCAACGATCTTAGACTTATTCTATGTACTTTGTACACAAACGGCCTTTTTCTCTCAAATATTGTTCACAAATTGGTGTAAATATGTGTTAATGAGCATTTCTCTTTTGCTGAGATAATCCATCCACCTCACAGGTGTGACATATCAAGATGCTGAGCAGGCAGCATGATTATTACACAGGTGAGCCTTAGGCTGACCACAATAAAAGGCCGCTAAAAATGTGCAATTTTATTGCGCAGCACAACACAGATGTTGCAAGTTTTGAGGGCGTGTGCAATTCAGTTCATTTCTCTACTATAAGCCGTCTCCAAAGGTTGTACAGAAAATCTGACAGTACATCCAACGGCCTCACAACCGCAGACCAGGTGTAACCACACCAGCTCAGGATTTCACACCAGCATCTTCACCTCCAAGATCATCTGAGACCAGCCACCTGGACAGCTGCTGCAACAACTGGTTTACATAACCAAAACATTTCTACACAAACTGTCAGAAACCGTCTCAGGGAAGCTGATCTGCTGCTCGTCATCCTCATAGGGGTCTCCACCTGACTGCTGTTTGTCGTCCTAACCAACTTGTGTGGGCAAATGCTCACATTCAGTGGTGTAGGCCATGTTGGAGAAGTGTTCTCTTCACAGATGAATCTCGGTTTTCACAGTACAGGGCAGTTGGCAGACTGTATATAAAGTATGGAGTTGTGTGGGTGAGGAGTTTTCTGATGTCTACGTTGTGAATCCAGTGGCCCACGATGGTGGTGGGGTTGTGATATGAGCAGGTGTTTGTTATGGATGGAACAAACACAGTTGCATTTTATTGATGGCATTTTGAAAACAGAGCGACCGTGATGAGATCCTGAGGCTCACTGTAGTGCCATTCATCCATGATCATCACCTCATGTTGCAGCATGATAAAGCACGGCCACATGCTGTGATGATCTGTACACAAGCTGCAAACATCTCAGTTCTTCCATTGCCAGAATACTGTCCAGACATGCCACCCACTGACATGTTTGGGATGATCTGGATTGGCGTATATGACAGCATGTTCCAGATCCTGATAATATGCAGAAACTTTGCACAGCCATTGAAGAACAGTGGACAAACATTCCACAGAACACAATCAACAAGCTGATCAACTCTGTGAACGAGATGCTGCACTGCATGATGGTGATAACATCAGATACTGACTGGTTTTCTGGATCAAATCTCAGCCGGGGGCCTTTCTGGGTGGAGTTTGCATGTTCTCTCTGTGCTGCGTGGGTTTTCTCTGGGTACTCCAGTTTACTCCCATAGACCAAAAACATGCATGTTAGGCTGGTTGCTAACTCTAAATTGTCCCTAGGTGTGAGTGAGAGAGTGAATGGTTGTCTGTCTCGTTTGTCTCTGTCAGAATCAGAATCAACCTTTGATGTCGTTGCACAGAAGCACAACAAAATTACATTTCAGTACAGCCGTCTAAAGAAAACACCCTGGGTAGACAGGAATGCCTGCGGCTGCAGCCTCGTGTGAAGCGCTGCCCTTTTCGTGTAGATAAGGAAAAGGGAAACATGAGGAAAGGGGAGGTATAAAAAAAATCATATCTCACACTGTGTATGGTCAAGGACACAGTGTGAGGTTGCAAAAAACATCAGCACAAGAAAAAGCAACATACTGGTGCCATAAAGACATATGCATGTAGAGTGGGTGAGGGTGGGGGTCCCAGCAGAGGCCGCCCAAGTGAGTGACTGTGTGTCCCTGTGATGGACTGGGGACCTGTCCAGGGTGTTCCCCCCCTCACCCCTCTCATAGATTTGGGCATCAGTGACCCAATGAAAAGTAAGAGATAATGGGTGGATGAATTTTCTTTTCAAATCCCAAAGTGTATGAAGTTCTCACACAAGGTTTTTATATTTTAGCTCGAAGAATTTTCTTGAAAATGTAACCAAAGGGTTCTTTTTTCTTGTCCTGTATCTCCTTCATAAAACACTGCAGAACCGTAAAAATAAATTATGTGCAACTGTCCAAATAATATGTTTATGCATTTTCATATGATTTTTAAACAGCAACCGCTTGTTCGAGTGCCATCAGGGAGTGAGACACACATGTGTGGTTACCATGGTGACCTTAAATAGCCACTTTATCAACGTCAGTGGCTTTAACATTTCTTTTGATCTTGGTTTTATTTCCACTTCTCATATAGTTCATACATAAAAAATGTGTTGGGTTTTTAAAAAATCACTTTACAAATGTGGGGTGGAATTTCAGGCATCCTTCAAAATTTGATTTAAAAAAAAATTCCAATGATTTTTTAAAATTCTGTCTCGTGTTTGAACCCTGAAAAAGTCTCCTCTACTGTTACTCGTCCCTGCACACACTGTACGGCGCATCGGTCTGTGCCTGAATGCATCTGCTTCGGTGACCTGGAGGTCAAAGTATTCCATCGATGACAGTCTTATCCCCTTAAATGCACCGCTGAGCTTCCCGTCTAACGTGCAGAGGTGTGCGTGATGAGAGGAGATGAGATACAGGCAGGGGTGAGAGGAGGTGTCATACAGATAACCCCTGCAGATGGACAGCAGGAAGAGTTTAGGGTTTCACGTGTATGCCTTTCTGTTAAAATGATATACCCTGAAAAAGGGTATAGACAAACATGCGCGTGCTTCATTGGACGTGTGTATTTGAGGCGTATGAGTGGGAGAGTGAAACGAGAGGCCCTGACCTCGAGCAGCACTGACGTGAGCTATCATCACGGTCGCCCCTCCTGATTGAGAAGAGAAGAGCAGGAGAGCGTAGATGAATTTGTTCTAGCTTGAGTCAATAACAAAACTATACACGCTAAAGCTGCACCGACAAAGAACTGAGACTTTCAACTTCTGCTAAAACCTTAATAAAATGTACTTTGTCACTGTGGTGTTTGAGGCTTTTACAAATGATATCTGAAAAATTCCAGAGCAGCAGGTGTTTACAGAAACAATACGTTTGCTTGAGGTAACCCAGGGACCCGGGCGAATGATTTTCTTTGGAACTCCTTTGTAATTACTCAAATCTCTGGCACTTTGTGTGATACCACAATTATTTGGATCCGTGGTGAAAGGCTGAAATAATAGACTCTCTGCTCAAAGGCTTCTCTGGTCAGTTTATTTAGCTGCAGGTGTTTTGTAGTTTAGATATTATGGATTGTTTGTGATCTAATGTTAGTTTTTTATCCTAAATAAATTTCCACAATATTTTCCAGAAAACAATGGTAGTATTAAAATGATAAATATTTTGGAAATGGGGTTGTATAGAATGTTGATGAGTTGTCAGTGTCTAACCTGCAGTAGACAACATTATGAATGATGTCAGTTTGGACGATGTTGGCGTAAATCGACTCACTCTATCCGCCCCAAAGTTCGTTGTTTGGTTTTACTGTGGATCAAGGAAGTACAGACACTGAAACATGACAGACGAACTCTCTTTAAATTCAATAATCAAATTTAATAAATTAAATGATTAACAGTCACAGATTACTTTTGTATTTGATTAAATGTTAGTTAAAGTACAAAATAAAACATTGAATGCGCATTCAATGGAGACAAACAATACAACCTGTAAGAGTGATCTGAAGTCAGCCCTTGCTCTGCGTTGTCTGCTGAAAGAGGAAGTGCTGCTCAGCTATAGTCTAAATTAGGGCGGTGCTTGGTCAAGGCTTCTAGAATGTTCACTTGCTCAACGTGTATAGGGCAGTGACTCACTCTAGCTTCTAGAATATTCACTTGCTCAACGTGTATTGTGCAAAGTCCGGTTGGGTGAGTGCTGTCACAAATAAGAAACAGGAAGTATACTAGTCACACTTTAAGCTTTAGAAATTGTACAAGCAGAAACAGATTTTATTTTACAACAATTCCCCCTTTGGACCTCTTAACCAGAGGTCCAAACCTTTAAAATAAAATCTGCAATCTATCTGCGGCGGCGTGGAACCATCTCAAAGTCCTCAAGGTCATACCCTCTCCGCATGAGGAGTTGACGGGTGATTTCTGGGTCTCTCTTCTCTAAAGTGGATGTGATAAGGCCCACTGTCAGTGACCTCAGGCAAGGGATGCAACAGCAACCACAAGTATTTTAAGTGTAAAAATAAGACGTATATTAGTAAAGTTTTTATAAAAATGAAGAATTTAAAATCTGAATAAAATGCAATACAAAATGTCAAGTGAACATATAGAATATAAATGCAAGTGTAGGCTAGTGGTACGAACGAAAACTCATAATATATAGGACGGACTTATAAGACTTCAATTCCTCCTCCAGCAGCAAGGCAGTTGTCTCCCTTGAACACACAAAAAGAGAGTACAAAATTATTGCTATGAAAATTGTTATCAAAAAATGCTTCAAAAGGTTAAAAAAGATCAAAATGTCAATAAAATATTAGTACGACATCAGAATGTGCCACACGTACTCAGGGGCATTCCCCTGGGGTGCTCAGAGATATTGAATCCTCCTATGTCTCTGAGTTTTCTTCGTGGAATGTGAGACTCTAATTATGTAGTGTTTCTGTCGATTCTAAGTGTCTGTAATATGTGTGAATATTCCAGCACCGAGTGGCCCCCTTCAACAAAGTCCTTCCGGGCCGGCACGCAACTATACTCGGCTGCTTTGGTCTACCAAGACGTGAGAGTCCAGTTTTCGATTCCTTGGCACAGATCCTTAACTCCTTCCTGGTTCTCGAACTAGGGCACACTGACTCCAATGGTACCAGGTGTCCCCCTTTCCTCTCAGGCGGACTGCATGAGATGTTCGCTCCGTCACCTGAAAGGGGCCCTTCCACCGGGGCTCCTGCCACTTCCTTTTAATAACCCTCAGCAATACCCACTCCGCAGTGGGGAGGGCTGGTTCCTTTAGCTCCTCAGTCGGACTCCGCTTGTTGTGTACCTGCTGAGTATAGTTAGACACCAATGCTTTTAACTCTTGAAAGTATACCTTATGGTCCATCTTACGATCCTCCTCACTGGTCAGTGAGCACGCATGTGGTCCAGGAAAAGGTCGACCTGTGGTTAACTCATAGGGAGAAAAGCCAGTTCCATTATTAACAGAAGTTCTTACTGTCATTAGTGCGATTCGTAATGCGTCAACCCAATTCAATTTAGTCTGTGCACAGATTTTACTTAATTTTTGTTTTATGTTCTGATTCATTCTTTCAACTTTACCTTGTGACTGAGGATGATACACGGTCCCAAACGCATGTTTTAGGCCTAACATTTTTTCCACAGCCTGCAGGTCTGTGTTTTTAAAGTGAGTTCCATTGTCTGATCTGATTTTTTCAGGGAATCCGTGTCTGGAAATGTAATGGTTAATCAGAAACTTAATAACAGTTTTGCTGTCTTCTCTTCTTGCAGGTATGGCTTCTGGCCACCCTGTGAGGGTATCAACACACATCAGCACATATCTGTAACCTTTAACAGGTTCCAGCATGTCAGTGTAATCTATAATTATCTCCTGTCCTGGCCTGAATAGGAGTGGAAATGTTCCTTGTTCCGGTTTAACAGTTGGTCGAATATTGTACTGTAAGCAAACTTTACAGGTTCCAATGTGTTCAGTTATCATATCATTTAAATGAGGGTGCCACCATTGTTGAAGATTCCTGAGCATTTGTCTGCTTCCCACATGAGCTAATCTCTTCTTTATAAACCTTCTGTACACAGTCATGTGTGTGTGTTGTGTTCATTCCATCGGCCATGTTTATCCCTTCATGTAGGAATAATAAGTTTGGTGCGGCTAAAATGTTACTCATGCGTCTTTGTTTCAAGGAGGTCATTGTGAAAAGTTCAGAGTTGACATAAGCCACGATGTTGTGTGATGTCAAAATGTGTAGTGGATGACCCATCACTATATGTGCGGTTTTGGAAACAATCTTACTCAATCCCACTGCCACCTGCGTGCATGACGGATGGCGCTTTTCAGTACCATTCATCAGCACACTAGCGTACATCAGGACGTGTCTGTCTCCCCCCTCCCCCTTTTTCTGAAACAAAACGCCATTAATGGTATGTTTTGCTTCAGAAACATCAAGATGGAAGGGTTTGATTGATTGATTGATTGATTGATTTTTATTGTCAATTCTGCATATGTACAGGACATACATAGAAATTGAAATTGCGTTACACTCCTACTCAAATTGCAGCAAACAACAACATTAGCAAAAATAAACTAACACAACTAGTTATATAAAAAAAATAAAAAAAATATAAAAGTGAACAGCAGCAGGACCTCTGATGCAACGTGCTCAATAGTGACTAACAGGAGACAAAGGGACGCTGACTGAAGACAATAACATGATGAGAGGTAGATAATGGATGTGCAAGGCCAGAGTAAACAATAGTGCAATATAAAGTATAAACCTGAGAAACTTAGTAAAGTGAAGGTGTGCATACCGGTTCTATATAGTCACAGTTATGTACTGATGAGGTGATTAAGTGGAAATGACAATACCAGAATTACCAGAATAAAGAATAAACAGGACGAGTTGATCATAACAGTAGTGCAAAATATAATGCAATAAACAGTAGAGTGAGCTTGTAGGCTGTTAAAGTGACCGAGTAGTGACCGGGTAGCGTGTAATCTGGCAGGGCCAAGTCAGTGGCTCTAGATAAGAGTTGTTTAAGGGCGATAAACGCCTGTTCTGCTTCAACCGTCCAAACCAGATTAGATTTTAACTTTCTCATGCCTTGTTCTTTGACCATATCGCGAAGTGGTGTGGTTAGTTCACTGTAATCGGGGATGTAATGCCTGCTGTACCCGGTTAGGCCTAAAAAAGATAACATATCCTGAACTGTTTTGGGTTTAGGATGATGTAAGATTGAAGCTCTGTGTTCAGGGGAGAGGGTTGTGCCTCTCGCTGAGACCAGCCTACCCAAGAAGGAGACCTGTGTACGAACGGCTTGAAGTTTAGATCTGCTGACTTTGAAACCCGCATCATGGAGATGAAGTAGGACAGCCTGTGTGGCTGTAAGGCAATCCTGTGCTGTTTCTGATGTGATTAAGAGATCATCCACGTACTGCAACAATGTTGTACCAAGTGGGAGTGGAAGAGAGACAAGTATATCTTTCAAAACTTGATTGAACAGACCAGGAGAAAGAGCAAAGCCCTGAGGTAGACGAGTATAACGGTACTGCTGACCATTAAATGTGAAAGAGAAGATGTCTCGCACTTCCTCTGACAGGGGAAGACAAAAGAAAGCATTTGCTAAGTCAATGCATGTAAACCATTTTTGCTGAGGTTGCAACTGTGTCAATGCTACATAAGGATTTGGAACCGGTGATGTGGGTGTCTTAAGCATGGCATTAATTGACCTCAGATCATGTACCATCCTGTACTTCCCAGTTCCATGTTTTTCAACCGGTAAAATGGGAGTGTTCCAAGCTGATTGTGAATGTTCTAAGACCCCTGCTCTCAGTAACCCTTGGACTGTGTCAGTTAGTCCTTGTTCAGCCTCTGGTTTGTGAGAGTATTGGTACAACCAGATGGGGTCGTAGTGGGTTAGGTCAAATGTAACAGGAGTACAGTTAACAAGACCCACGTCCTCAGGTCCCTGGGACCAAAGTGTAGGAGGGAGTGTGTCTAACATTGGGGAAACCTTGGAATGGTCAGTTTTTTCTCTGCCATGATCTCTAGAAATTATTTCATGTTCTAGTTTTCCAACATCATGTGCCACAATATCAATACTGTAGCAGTCAGTTGATGGTGAGTAAGCAAGTTGTGGTATTTGTGTTGGGGCCCAATCAGTGGCAGTAACTGCTGCCTTGACCATTGGGCCCAGGTCCTTAGCCTGATGTGTGGGAGCTAATGCTAGTGAGACATGTGGAACTGCTTCAGAGGACATCATGTACCATTCCTGTTGGGATGGTGTGAGTGTGACATGAGAAGCTACGCCTTGTGGACCTATAATAAGCCTATCAGATGTTAGAGGCCACTCAGTGTCCTGCAAATCTTGGGAGAAACACTCCTTATAGCAATCGTCGGAATGTCGGTCATAAAACAGAGTAACGTGAAGGGGGTCGAGAGGTGGAACATAGGGACGAAGGGCGTCCAACCATGGCTTCCACATCAGGTAGACCGAGCAAAGTCCAGTGTGGTCAGGTGTTTCAGGGCGCAACAGTGCCCAGTAGATGTCAGCGACCTCTTCTTGTATTGGCTGTACCAAGCATTGTGATGACAGAGAAGAGGGAGATGCAGAACAAGTCCAAGTAGTCCCATTCGGCAAAGTAACTCTCAAACCAGTCTGTTCACATAAGATGGTTGCTCCCATCTTTTTCAACAAGTCTCTACCCAGTAAGTTAACTGGCACATCCTTAGACAAAACAAAGGGATGAGTCAACGACTGTGGACCTGCTGTAATCAGGAAGGGTTCGGTTAATGGCAGTTTTTGTTGCACCCCAGAGAATCCAACCACAGAGACAGTGTCCGAAGTGGCGTGTTCAATAAATCCCTGATCGTTAAGGGTCGAGTAGGTGGCTCCTGTGTCCACTAGGAATGTTAGGTCTTTATTCATGACCTTCATTCTCACCATAGGGTCTGCTCCTCCCCCTACGGTGTGATTACTCTGTGGGGTGTGTCATTGCTGATAATATCCACCTGGTGTCGTGCGAGGTGGACCCTGCATTCCAGGGTTCGGTGCCTGTGGCGCCATCTGGTGGTTGGGAGCTGAGTGGGAATGTGCTCCTTCTCTTTGGGCGTGGGCCTGCTTGTGGTAACAGTCACGAGCCCAATGGCCTGGCTTCTGACAGTAATGGCAGACATCTTGTGCTCTGTTTCCCTGTATGTAACCTCGGTTATGGTCCCTGCCCCGAAAGCTCCCTCTCCCTCCCCATTGTCCTCTAGACCGCCCCCGAGGATATGCAACAGGAGGTGGGGTTTGGATAGTTACAGGACACTGGTAAGTTGGTTCAGCCTGTACCATCTGTTTTGGTTCTTTTTTAGACTGAACTACGTCTCTGGCCTGTTTCAACTGCAGTTTTAAGAGCTGAGTTTGCATGTCTTTTAATTCTGTAGAGTTTTTAACATCATCATCTGCAGCAGCCTGCAAGTGGTGGATAAGATGACGTTCCCACTGGCCTGCATCAGCAGTGGGAAGGTCTGGGTTTGTCTTCATGGCTTTACTCACAGCTGTTGGGACACCATCAAGGATTGCTTGTCTGAAAAAATATCTCTGACTTTGTCCCTGGCCATGACAGTGAGTTCTGTCATGTGTTGTGGATAGAATACCACGTCGTGTTCAAAACGGCGGAGGTGTCGCCCTTCGTATAAAAGATTTATTTGACACAACATGGGTTACAGATATTCAGAGACAAACAGTTACATTAATAAGATATATGCATATAAATGGAGCATTAAGAACAAACCGCCTCCTGCGTGCCTCTCTGAAAATGCTCAGTGCGCGTGTGTCATTCCCGGCCTTTTATCCCCGTCTGAGAAGGCTAGCTTCCTGATTGGTTCAGCTTCTGTCGCTATGGTTACGACGTAGCCCGCCCCCTCAAGGACGTTACGTCTATATTTCAGATAAGTTTTGGTTCGGCTTTTGTTTAAAGTTTAACTTGCTATTATACTTTAGGGATATAAAATGATTCGTGTCTAAATTGTTTATGCGTAATAATTAATAACTATTAATTATTACCTATCTCCTGGGTGTTAATTCACTATCTGTTGGAGGTCTGGTGATTCTGTTTTTAAGGCAGAATCATCTTAGTTTCTGTGTCTGCGTTTAAAACCGTTAACACTGTTTGTTTAACATGATAACACTGATTTGAAATAGTTGTTTATTTCTAGGAATAATTATATTATCTAACTTATGTTCGTGTTTTTATTTGGATCATGGTTATACTCTTAATTTGATTTTACTTAGTCCAACTATACTGTCTAAATTAAAGAGCTGTTCTAGCTTTATTTATGTTAATCAGTCTGCTCTCTGGCCTGATTTGATTGCTTGTAATTTATCAAATGTGAACTTGTAAAATTATCTTTAGCTACTATGAGATTATATTTAAAGGTCAACTAGTTAGAATTAGCAAACACTTTCTATAAACATAGTTCAACCTTGGAAGAAAGACACACACACACTTTATATGACCTGACATTTGAGTGCTTGATAGGAATTATAAAAAGGTATAAAATATTAAATCCAACACATGCCACTCCTGTTTACACTGATCAAGGTACGCTATGGGGTTCTGTCCCGGTTTCCAGAGAAACTTGGGTACACCCGCTCCCTCAGGGAGTGGATAGGCCTCTCTAAGGGCTCCTGCAAATCTATGGAGATGATTTGTCATGGGCTCTGAATCGAGGACCGTATAATTCCAACCTGCTGCCCGTTCCAATTCATCCATCCTAGTGGACGTTACACATCTTCCCAACAAGGCTCTCACATCTCCTACCGCTAGTGTGATACCTTTTGTAAAACTGTCAACTGCATTTAACCACTTACTACCCCCTTCAGTCAGTGGGGGCAGTTTTTCAACCAAAGCCTGAATGTCACCAAGTGCAAAGGGTTTGTATCTGATCTGCGCACCCGCCTGGAGCAGAGGAAAGCTGTTGCTCGACAGGGAGGGGTAGTCAAGTTGGTGAAACCCTGTAGTTTCCTCATGTTCTGAAGGCAGGGATGTACTGGGTGATGCGGTCAATGAGAGGGATGTACTGGGTGGAGGCTGAAGAGTAGCCATGATGTCTGAAGAGATCCTGAGTGGGGATTCAGTATAGAAAGGATTTTTTGAAGAACCTGTCAGTGAGTCAGTCAACACAGGTCTGTTTCTCCAGCCCGGGGCTTCCAGAAGAGCCTGTCTCTGCCCCACCCCTGTGAATGAGAATAGTTCAGGTGCCTGCGGGCGAGGCAACGATGCCTGTGTGTTGAGAGGTGCTGAGTAGTTGTCTGCAGCTTTCTGTAATGTGTGTACTTTAATAAAGTCTCAAAAACCGGAGGAGCTCACTGATCCTGTCTCATCTGTTACGGTCAGGTTGTCCTGGGCTCTGGTTTCCATTCTGTCTAGTGAAGGAGGGGCTCCCTCTATCTCTATTTTTCCCCCCCTCACGTGATATACCGGATACATGTTTTTAACAGGAGGGGCAGATGGAATGCTGCTGTGGGTGTAAGGAGGAAGTGTTAAGCTGCCTGGTTGTTCACTCTTCTCACCCAACATCAGATGTGACACATCCTGAGCTATCAACATCAGTTTTAACCATTCCTTTTTCTCACTTTCAGCTGCCACTTTCAACTTCCTGTATTTCCCCTTCTGTAGGGCGTTGGCCTCTTTCTTTTGTTTGTCAAAATGCTCTTCCTCGTCTTTACACTATTTTATTTTTTCCCACATCTGATTTATAACGTCTGCTTTGCCTCGTTTGTCACTTATCTCTTCTAATTTTTTTACGAGAGCTTTCTCCTGTTTCTTATCCTGTCCTGACATCGTTATGGCCTGTGTTAAAATTGTTAGTTGCTCTTTTAACGATTTAAAGTCCTCATTTCCGTATTTCTGTCTACACTGCTCTGCCATTTCGACATTCAATTCCTTCTGCATTCTTTGAAAGGAATTCACTTTCACACACCACACCTAGGTATTTTATTGTCACAGGAACCAGTTCAGGAACTCTTTTCCTTATCTCAATCACTCTCAGTGGTCTTATGGTTTGACAGGACGAACAACACTTAGACAAACAACACAAGACTGACCACTTCACCTCATTCACGCGAAACTCTGACGCCAGAAAAATTCAACAGTGGCTGCTTCCCACAATACAACTTGATTGTAGTTTTTTTTTCTTTTTTAGATGAAATGTGTGTTGACCCCTTTTTTGTGCAGGAAAGGTATTTTATAAGTAGTCTGTGACTGTATTTTATTATATTAAAGAACTAATTATAATTTTTATATTATCATTATTATTATTATCATTATTATTATTATCATTATTATTATTATCATTATTTATCGTTGGTTTATCGATCGTCTGCCTTCACGTATTAACGCTTTTACGTTTTTATCTCACCCAGTCCCGCACTTACTTAATGAACTTCCAATTTTTAAGTAAGTTTAAATTAACACTGTTTTCAGTTAGACACCAACCTAACAAGTTTACAGTTCAACTTAGTCTCAGAGTTACAGGGATGACGGCGAATAAATGATTTATCCTACAACCCCACCCCCTCTGGTCCAGAGACCCGTCGATCTCTGGTGGGCTCGACTACTGCGTGATTTATCTGGGACTGGTTTTATTACTTATTCACTATCGCGGATCCGAACCTACAACATAATAATCCTCTATTTAATGGGAGTCCAACACACTGAGAAATTTGCCTATAAAAAGCCCAATCACAGATTTTGTTTAAACAGGCATCTGCTTACCTTTGTTTGAAGAGTTGTGGCCACAGGTCAGTGTTCTGGACTCTGCTGTCCCTTCCTGTCCGTATCAAACCAATCTCGGTGGGACCTCCAAATTGTTGGCGTAAATCGA
>NC_056518.1:10067538-10089060 GCF_014905685.2 Nematolebias whitei | reverse complement strand
AGTTTATGAGATATTAAGAATTATAATTTCGCCCGATGACGTCACCACTCCCGTCCGTTTCGGAGCAATATGGGGGGGGATGGTGACGTCATCGGGCGAAATTATAATTCTTAATATCTCATAAACTAAAGCAGCACAAACGCTAGTTTCACCGGAACAAACGAGCACCAACGAAGCACTAACGAAGCACTAAAAAAGTAGACCGCTCCCGTGTGTTTTGGAGCAACATAGGGGGATTGTGACCTTTGGATGAGCTAAAAATTAATCTTTAATATCCCAGAAAGCAAAGCAGCACTAACGAAAATTTTAACGGCACAAACCAGCACTAACGGAGCACTAACCATTCAGACTAGTTGCTTTAATTTTGGAAGTGGGTGGGGTGTCAGCTTCACTCAGCTCAGTCCCAGCAGTTCTTCCTTTGAGTTTATCCTCGAATGGTGTCCCTATTGAGTTTGTTGATTCCTATAAATATTTGGGTATCTTGGTCAATCCACATCTCTCTTTTAAGCTTATGTAGAAAACCTAGTAAAGAAACTGAAAGTTAAACTGGGTTTCTTTTTCAGAAATAGATCCTGTCTAACTCTAAAAGCTAGAAAACACCTTGCAAATGCGACTTTCTTTCCCTCCATTGACTACGGTGACATTATTTACATGAACGCTCCTACAAGAACCCTGCAGATGCTGACTATCATGGTTCACTAAGATTCATAATTAGCTGTAACTATTGTACCCACTACTGCACCCAGTATTCACTGGTTAACTGGTCATCAATAACGTCACGCAGACTCTCTCACTGGTACATTTTCATCTTTAAATCCCTTCTTGGTCTGCTGCCTTCATACATCTCCTCCTACATGTCTCTGCGTGAGTGCAGCTACAGCGTGCGCTCTCAGGACATTATTACCTGCAGTGTTCCCTCAGTGCAGACTGAACTAGACAAAAAGGCCTTCTCCTGCTCCGCTCCTGTTTCCTGGAATATCTTACAAAAAGACCTGAATCTCTCGACCTTGACCTCTCTCAAGTGGCTTCAAACATCTGATAATTTCCTGGGGAAAACCAATGCAGACATGTTCCTGTTTTTAGTTTTCTACATGACCCACAACCTAACTGTTTTTTGTTATATTTTCTTTTAAATGCCATTTTATTTTCCCTTGTTAAAAAATAATAATAAAAAAAATTCTCAATTTGTACGCATCCTTTATGATTGTCTATTGTTATCCAATGTTGTCATCACTCTTTGTTGAAATCAGGTCTCTCTTGTAAATGAATCTCCGAGGCTCAATGGGATTAACCTGCATAAATAAAGGTTGAATTAATAAGACTGAGTTTGTTGTGGCTCCTCAGACTGATTATGTATTTTGGATTAAAGATGAAACGTTTCAACAAAACAGAAATCTTCCAGAGGATCTGGCTTAAATTTGTTGGAACTTAAATTGTGGACTGTACTTATATATCACCTTTCTATCTTATCAAGATACTCAAAGCTCTTTACAACATAATATGTGCCTCATTTACCCATTCATATAGTACTCTACTAGATCTGTACAAAGACTAATCAGAGCTTTATCACATTCATACACTGATGGGACACATATCGCAGGCAACGAGGGGTTCAGTGTCTTGCGGTTCAGTGTCTTGCCCAGGGACACTTCGGCATGTGACTCTTGGTGGAATCGAACCCCCAACTCTTGCATTGGAGGACGACTGCTCTAACCACTCAGCCACAGCCGCCCTAGACTAGACAAGTTTTATTACAGTATAGACAATTAGCTGCTGAAATAATGAAATGCAATACTAATTTGCAACTAATGCAACTAATGCAACTAATTTGTGGTTATAGTGTTTTGGAACAACATATACCGGTAAATAAAAATGGAAATTAAAAAAACTAATAATTTTGAAGAAATGTATTTGAGAACATAATGTCCACATTCTGCATTCAGTAGAATGGTTGACTTACCTTCACCAACCACTCATCACTGGAGTTATTTTCACAGCCTTTACAATCACATGTACGTCTAACTTTAAGCAAACTTAGTTCAACGTAGTTCATGACTATTTTATGAGGCTGGTCAATTTACCAGATTTACCACTTAAAGAGCTATCTGTAACTGGTAAGATAGTATTTGCCCATAACGTTTTCACAGAACCCAACATTAGATAATGTGAAGCATCACTATAAATGTCCTTCTCTGGAATTTTTAATGAACACACATCCTCCATCTGTGCAGAGCGATGGGATAATGAGCGAGCAGGACGATTACCACGACCAGCCGATTCAATCTCAGCGTAGATCAGTTGAAATGTTGTAATTGCAGTGTGCTTCAGTTCAATGAGGGGGGGAGGAGAGAGGGGTGCATCACCTCCTGTACCTCCCAGCCTCCTGCAGCCTGTCGTTCTCCGCCTTCAGCCACTTCTAAATGAGATTCTTCTGTCTGCCCTTCTTTCAGGAGACAGCCCTTTCTGATGCTGATATGCAGCATCAAAGAGACGTCCAGGGGCCATGATGGGCCTGAGCACGCTCGTGTAGGAAAACTAACAAAACGTTACTGACTTTTATCAAAGAAAACTTAGCAAACATTCCTTGTAATCAGTCTTTAATTTAAAAAATAAGCTCTGACTTCAGAAAAAAATGTGTTTTTAACTGCATTTTTATATTTTTAAGTCTATAATTTTTGTAATTATTACCATAATGGATAAAAACTCAAGTTTTGTGCTTTTTTAATATTTAAATTTTGTATTCTGGTTCAAGAGGCACGGGCACATACTTCAGGAGACAAAGCCCACCAACATCCCCCCAGCAGTTCAAAGGAGTCTTAAACATTATCATATAATTTGGGCCAGCCTTCAGCTTGTAAATAAGTGATGTCGAAACCTATTGTGTGATGGGGCACAGGTTGGAGACAGGCGTCTTTGCCCTGCCGGCATGAGCCGCTGAAGACAAAGGCAGGAGACAGAGCGTCTAACCTTTGATTCTTCTGAGGACGCAGCCGCCTTGTGTTAGGGCATAACGCATCAAACGTAATCATGCCCCCGATGTGGGGACGTCAAGAACAATAGAATCACCCACACACAGTCAGGCTGAGCAACAAAACCCAACTGCAATTGGATTAGCAAGTACCCAACCAACACATGTTGGCCTAATTGACATGAAAGTGAAATCTGAGAACAATTAGGTCCTGAACCTCAAAGACTTAGCAGCTTTGAAATGGCAAAAATGTTCTTTTAACGTCAGTTTGGTTGAGAAAAATCACATGACAATTAAAATAATCCTTTAACGGTTAATTCAGAATTGGTGAAGTGCCTTTTAAAAACCATCTTCTTCTAGTTGGATGCAGAACGTCTCCAAACAAGTCCCTTACTGAGTAAAAATTGGTTGGAGACAATCTGAAATGGATTTAGGATGCAAAAAACTAACTTTAAATCCAAAATCAAGTTACAAAAGTATTAGACATTTAGAGTAACTTTTATTTTTTCGTCCTTTTCTTTTTTTTTTGAATAGTGATTACACATTTTATGATAAGAAATACTTCTTTTAAGGACCTAGTTTAAGTACCGTATTTTTCACCGTACACGTCGCACTGCCCTATAAGTCACGTCAGTCCAAATATGTCTAATAAAGTGGAAAAATCCATAAAAATGTCGCCTCTATTATGCGTCATCACTGACGCGTCGCATTTGTTTCGCGTCACCACTGACAACCCGGAAACGTGGGCCGGTGTTGTGCCAAAAATCGACTGGCTGCCAAATGGTGGCCACAGGAGCGTGCACGGGAGGACTTTAATAACAATAATAATTTGTTATGTGTTGTCATCATTGTGTGTTTCCATACAATGGCAAAATTGGCTCTTTGCATTTAACCCATCATACCTGGGATACACCCAGGTGGAGCAGTGGATAGGTATTGAAAGCGCCCGGGGAGTAATTGGGGATTGGGTGTGCTGCTCAGACACCACGAGGTGTGCAATGGTTCCTGAGTCGGCTGCCTTGCCTCTACCGCATCTCAGCCTCAAGAATTTAACAAGATTAACACTTGCAAACAATATTTTTTGCTTTGAAAGTATAGTAAAGGTGAGTCTCAGTCTAACTTTTCCTTAATAAATGCACTTTCATGGTCGAATCAGCTGCATTTCTCCTGGGCGGCGTGGAGAAATGATGCGAGACAAAGGTGGCTTGATATGGCAAGCCAAGTGTCTCATTAATAGCCATGTTTATGTTTTAATGAGACACTTGGCTTGCCATATTAGTCGAGGGCCCTCTAATGGCTGAAAATGGTAGTGTTCAATATTTTCCAAGTCAAAATGAATGAAATCTTCAGATCGCAGCCAAAAATTGGGTTATAAATATGGGGAAAAAACAAATACATTGCTTCGCTGTATAAGTCGCATGCTAGTTTATGCAAAAAACTGCGATTTATACACCGGAAAATATAGTAATCAGTTTGATTTTTGTGGTAAAATGTTAAATAAAGCCTATATATATGAACAAACAAAAACAAATTCATGCATTTTTGCTAAACACAAAAATGGTGTGCATGATATGACTAAATGCGTTCTGCAATCATGAATGCAATGGGGTTTTTTTCTTCTTTTAATTGTGTGATATAAAAATAATAAATATTACCAGTAAATATACTTCAAATTTTAGATTTTTTTTTTTACTATTTTTTTCAATAAAAACTTATACAATCTAATGTACATTATGAAAAGTTAAACAACATTTTTATGTTTAAAATAAGGACTCAATTTATTTTTAACATGTAGATATAAATATATATATATTTTGTCAAAATATATGATCATATTGTCAAAGAAACAAAAAAGTGAGACAAACATACAACTCATAAAAGTTATAAATAATGGTCCAAGTGATCATTTTTGGGAAAAAAGTTCTGAATAGTGTTGGCGTCCGCATTCTTTTGTTTATGACGCCACTCTGAGTCCGGGTCGTGGTAGCTTCATGTGCTAGCGGCAGCCACAGCCCTCCACAACCATTTCCTGGTAGTTTTTTAGAACAACCTTGTCGTGTTCGTCTAAATAGAGCATGGAGATGGCGCTGAGCTCTGTTGGTACACAGCAGGCCTTGGGAATGTTGCTGTTCACAGAGTTCACCAATGTCTGAACGATGGCATGGTTGGTTGAGTTTAGATGGTCTGCCAGAGGAAAGGGACACTCCCCGTGGCAGTAATAGGCTTGGTAACCAGGGGGCGCCACTATCCAGTCATTCCAGCCAACATCGCTAAAGTCCACATACAATGCATGGCGGCGGCAGCTGCGGTTGCGTTTACGACCCCTTTTGGGAGGGCTGCGCTTGGTCCGTCGGGTCAGCGGGTGACCCTTCCCATCATGACCAAAGGTAACCAGAAGAGGGCGTAGCTGCCCCCAGTCCTCCCCGGGCTCTTGGTGAACTGAACGACTGATGCGGACGTGGCGGCCCTGGTGGCTCGGAGTCTGGTTCAGGTGCAAAACCTCTACAGCCAGTCCATGATTAGGGAGGCCCTCGCGAGTCCAGCGCAACACGGCGGGGCTGACGTCGAAGCTCTCCCAGCGCGACGAGTTGTGCCGCATGAGCCTCGTATCCAGAAGCTGCGTGATGAGCTGCCCGGGCCGTGGGGGTTTCAAAACCTCGTAAATGTTTATCCGGTGGAGGCCCTGCTCATCCATGAGATTGTCAGTGATGGCTTCATCAATCTGATGGCGGTAGAGCCTCAGTTCTGCAGACGACAGCAACTCATCCTCTGGAATGCTGCTGAGGTTGAACAGGAAGCGGATAGGCATGGATTCTCCATCACCCAGCTCATGGATCCTCTCCATGCTCTCTGAAATTGAGCAAAAGGAAACGTGTGGGAAGTTTGTACAGATCAGATGTGCAAAAAAAAAAAAACTTCTTCAAGCTTTAGCAGCTATTTGCACTTTTTCAAAATTATAGTATGAAGTGTGATTTTATTGTATTTTTGTGCCAATTAAAACCGAAGAAATGTCCTGATGCATGCTCATAATCCTTCTAAGAAGAAAAGTGTAGTTAGAAATGATTTAGATGTTTTATAAATTTACCAGTTAATGCTTTAGAAGCTTGACACACAAATAAAATAAAGTGGGGAAAAAAAGACCCTGTACCAGGGTAGTAAAGACTTTTACTTGGTTTTGTCCAGGCTTCTCTATCTTTGTAAAGATTTTCCTGTCCTTTTCTCTGTGCCGCTCTTTGAGCACTTTGCTGAAACATGCATTACAAGGAGGGTGGTGATTAACGTACCACAACTACAGCATAAACACAGTGAAGGCTCCCTGTTCCACTCTCAGTCTGCAGATTTCTGGCAAGATCACCATTGTTGGGGAAAGGAATGTTGTGTCTACTATTTTCCTGCTCAATCCACCCCTGTTATTTCACACCCAGGCCCTAATCTTACCCAGGTGGTTCTCATTATTAAAACCTGCTGTGCTTTTGATTAGCTCGGCAGTTTGTCCACTTAAGACATTTATCATTTTCATCATGAATAATCATTAAGGAGTCAGACAATACAGTAGAATCTCATTTATCCAAAGCTCATGGGGATGGAGGTATTGCGTGGGAATGCTGTGCACTGTATTTTGAACCAAAGCGTAGTCAGGATTGAATCTGTGCACACACACTCCTCATGGTTCATCTGCTCTGTTAAATTGAACAAGTAATGGTAAAGCATGTGATTTCTGTCACACCCAGTCAATAAAAACCAACATCTTTCAGGTCGAATGCACGATGAACGGTTTGCCCTTCCTGCTGTAAACATGCCTCTCCGTCCAACTGTCCATCTGCTGCAGACTGTAATACGTCCCTGTGGTTTTGAGAGATCAGTCAACTGAGTCACACCATCATACAGCCGTGCTTCCATAAAAGCGAGCACGCCCACTCAAACTGCTTTAAAGCCTGTCATTAAGATTGTTCAGCAAAGAGGAGAAGGAGAGGGAACGCTTGAAGAAGTTCAAACCCATCCAAAAGCTCACATTGCATCACAGACAAAAGCTGCCCCTCTGGTGATGGTGCTCTTTTCCCTGACTAGTCTGCGGTGTTAGCATAAGTTGGCATGTGCTACTACTAGCAATGAGTACAGCAAGCGTCATTACGAGTGACTCATCGCTCATTCGTCACCCCTCGTACGGTCAGACGCTTTCTGTAGCTCTTCAACTATTCCAGTTTTCTCAGGTCAACATGCCGTATTGTCAGTTTGTCACTTGGCAAATTCTCTCTTTTAAGCATTTACAACACATCAGCGTATCTTTCTGAACCTAGCTCCCACTTACTCAAACTGGACTGTCTTCATCGTTAATGTCTGTGATTGTGCTCAAACTTAGCATTCATATTTAGCAGACTCCTCTCAGTGTGTCTGTCCCACCAGCTACTGAGACTGTTTTTCCACAAAACTCCAATATTCTCTCTCTGCACCTACCTTGTTTGCAGCGGGGACTTTATTTAGAAGGCTGCAGAGTGGCATTAAAGATAATTGCATGGCGAGGAAGGTCTTTCTAAACTAGACATGACAGAGGAGCACATGACATTTCCAAGCCAAGAAGAGGTTTTTTAAAACTGTGTTCAGCTGGGTGGAGTAAGACGAGTAAGTCGGTAATATGAAGGTATGCTTTTCCTTCAGTTACTAACCAAACACACAGAGCTTTGTCAAATTAGGCTCTGGAGAGCTTGTCTAGCTGAATTTTATGAGCCTCTGTAGAGGCTGTTTGGTAACCACATCCTTAGATTCTTTGGTTATGGTGAGATGGGTGGAGAACTCTTGCATTTTTCTAACCATGAAAGCTCAGCTATCTGCAGCCATGCCAAAGTACCACACTACTACCAAAACTATTTGAATGTCTGCCAGCAGCAACCCTAAGAAAGATGCCGTTTTTGTGCTTGTTCTTACATTTATTATTATCCTAACTTTTATGACTCCATTTCCTTCTGAGTGTGTGGATAAAGAAAAAACGCCCTCCACTTCTCTTACCTTCATGGTGGAAGCCCCTCACAGTGTTGGCCCGACTGGCTGACTTCTCCGGGTACTCAAAAGCAACGTTGTGCCCTTCGACCTCCTCAGCCTCACCCGATTGTAACCGATAGAGGTCCAGCAGGTAGTGAGGCACTGTGGTGGAGCGGCTGGGCCGCGGCCGCCTTTTGAGGCCGAACATGTGCAACAGCGTGGCCTCAAAGTCCCGCAACAGTTCATGGCTCTGAGTGGCCGTACGACCCTGCAGGCCAGGTACTTTCTTCTTCCCTTCTTCAGGTATCAGACTAGCATGGCTGCTCTCTCCCAGCAGGACTTGGCATATTAAAATGACCATCAGCATTCGATTACCAGGAATCATGATGTCTCTGGCAGGGGTGGCAGATGAGACAGATGAAACATTAGGAATGATTTGAGCAGAAGGGTTAGCAGACATAAAATTACAAAATGAAGAAAATACATTTTATCTTTCTTTTAGTAAAGTTTTGTTTTAGAGTTCTGAATTTCTTTTTGAGCGTTCCCACTAATTGGCCTCAACAATCCCGTCTGTTTTGTTTACAGTCAAGCAGGCTACGATCAGATAGACCCCTTGCTGTTTATCTCTGGCGACATCCTCCAAAGGTAAACAGCTGGTTCCAGAACCCGACTTTTAAAATGCAATTTAAGGGGCATTCCTCGTCACTCCACCCCTTCGGCTCGTCTCTTTCACTACAGTCAGGCAAATAAAAGAGGTGGCCCTGGGGTGGATGTCCCAACTTGATAAGGAGCCAGTGTCTTTCAAGCAGCACCTTCAAAACTTGTGGTTAAAGTGCCACAAACTGACCCGACGCTGGCTGCGTACTTACCGACAGAAAATAAAGCATGGGGAAACAGTCCATGTTTGTTGGGAGCAGGCAGTGGGCACGTTCTTACAGGAAACGTTAGGTGGTGTTGGGAGGCTGCAGGAGAACGGTGGAGTGACCCTGTTCCTGAAAGATATTAAAAAAAAACAAAAAAACATGAGGAAACTATAATCTGAGAGCAGCTGCAAACACTTCAGGTTGTTACATTTCATTTTCTCACAGAAAAGCACATGAGAGTGTATAGCTGCCGCAGCGCGTGTCTCTTTAAGGCTTATCACTTCAGCTTGTGGGTAAGCAGCTATTTGCTGTATTTGGAATGTAACAAGGTATGTATGCACCAAAACACAGACTGCAGGCAGAAAACGCACTTTATTCAACCCAACCATTGCATCAATAAAAACTGATTGGCCTTAACAAAAGGTTAAAAACTCAGACTCGTTAGAAGTTATAAAGACAAACAACAAGAAGTAAAGCAGGAGTAGGAGCACGTATCTATGAAAGGAACTAAGCTTGTTGCACTAAAACATCCATGCACCTTCAGACAACTCATCTCTTTGCAGCACTACACCTGAAGACGTGCAGTTTGTGGACACAACGTTCATTTTTGTTCTATTTCTGATAAAAGCCGAGCAACGCAGACACATATTTTTAAGATAAAACCCAAGGAGGTTCTTCAGTCACGAAGAAGCTCGTCAAGAAAAAACAAATTAGTCTTCAGAGACGGCTCATCGTGTCCTTAGTTTGATAATGTTCACATTTTAGCTTTAACCATATTAAAAACATGCTTCAAAGTTTCTGAGGGACCACAACGACAACTCCAACGTGTCTCTGATCTTCATTTGGAGTTTACGCTTAAACATTAATACTCTGTGTGTGTGTGTGTAACATTTTTCCGTCTGTGTATTTTCCAGCATTTATCTCAGCCCTGCATGGCTCACTGTATGTGCAATCAAGGATCTCTTCCCTAACAGCATTAGGCTGACCTCCGTCTGACCCTCCTTACTCGGTCATGACACTGGATCCACTGTGTGTGTGTGTGTGTGTTAGTGGGTGAGCGAAAAGGCCGAGGGGCATCGTGCACGTCCGTACTTGAGCACAAATGTGTGCCACGGCCCACACGTTCGTGAGAACGGTGGCACAGAGGAGGAGGAGGGTTTCAGCACATGATCAGCTCTATTACCCACGGGTGTGTGTGAGGAGTGTGTGTGGGGCGCTGCGTGCACGTCCCTGACAACAAGCGCTCGTTGAACAGAGCCTGTACTATGATTACAGGGATTCATACTCAAAAACACTGACCATCTTGTAGCTGTGAGCAGCCACTGACACATGTGAACTGCTGCGATGATGAAGGGAACGTGCACGCAGGGAAACTTTCAGCTTTGGAAAAAAGTCAGTGTGTTCATGTTTACTGAGCTGTTTCAGCACAGATAAAAAAAAAGACAAATATTTTCAGTTTGCAATGATTTTCCCTTACATGTTTTAGATTCTCTCCTCAGTCCAGTGGTGCAAATCAAAGAACTCCCCGGTGGTAAAGTTACAGGCAAATTAAGAAATGCGGAGCAGGAGGTGCAGTAAGGCCTCAGCGGCCCCCTCTTTGTCTCCGGCTGATCAAAGATAATGTGATCAGACTCTGCACATGGCTCTTCAGATGCTGTTTGCTGAGGAATTTGACGGAGATGGTGGGAGGGAAGAACGAGGACGAGGGAGGGAGAGGAGTGCAATAGGTTACCACGGGAACAGATCTACGGCCTGATTTTATCTTCCAATAAGTCTGCAGCAACATGTCTGATATTTAGAGCTGAGTTCATCCTCCAGCTGCTGATGCAAACATCTAGATGCTTTAAGTTTCTGTTCAGGGACGCAGAACTCTTCTTGCAACAGAAATTAATGCTTGTTTGCCTTTCTGGTGATAAAGCCTTGTGCAAACTTGAAATGGGGCTTAAAAAGTAATAAAATCCATCTTTGATTTTTGTAAAACATCCTGCAAAATCCTCGTTTTTGTAATTAAAGCAGGGAGCAACCCCTAATTTAAACATGCACGTAGTGAGATCCTTAGATTAAGAGTTTAGCAGCATTTTTGGGAAAGAAGATGTAAAAAAAAAAAAAAAAAATTAAATATGAGAAACTGCTGATTTCTGCTGGTAATATAAAATGAAAAACTACATTTCTCTGCACAACAAACAAATTTCAGAGCAAATGATGCTGCAGGACAAGAGGCTGAAAATAGTTTTCCATTGAACATTTCACAGGATTTAAAGGTTTAAACTGGTAAAACATGCAACAAGTGGGTATTATTACAGTCATATTGTATATTTACTCAGTTATTTTAAGCCCCAATATTTTAATCAACGTCATCTTTCATCGACATAAACGTGCTCTAATACAAATGATTGTTTTCTGATAGATTAGAAATAAAAGAAATAATAGCTTTCATATTCAGGAAGAAGTTTTGTGTTTCAGACCTCACATGGCTGCGCGCTGGAAAGTAAACGCAGGTGTTTAATAACAGAAAAAAAAAAGTGTTTTTATGGTGAAATTATGTGAGAACATAAATATTTTAGTTGTCAGGGAGAAAAGGAAGCGCAGGGAAACCTGACGCGCTGTTTGGAAATGACCTCACTAACTTTACTGACAAAAGCTTCAAGCTGTGCCATGCTCACCAACACACAGTGTGTTTAAATTGATTTGAACTCAGGGTGATTTAAGTCATAAAGAGAAAAAATATATATACAGTTTTTCTTTGGGGGATTTATTTATTAATTTTTTCCTTCGAGGTGAAGTCATCCAAACGCGCAGAAACTCCCTCATTTAAAATAAATAAATATGTAACTCAGCCTCTACTTTAATAAATCAAATGTTTTTTCTCCTAAAAGCTGCAGTCATGAGTGTGAAAGTGTGAGAGGAGCTCTCACCATCAGTGGGTCCAGGTCTCCTCGGAGCAATGTGAAAGAACAGTCCACGCGTCACGCAGCAAACACGCCAGAACGAGCCTTGGAGAAGTTTGGACTCTTCAGATCATCTCTTTAATCCTTCAGGGACACCTCGACCCGGACATGGGAGCAGAGAAGGCCGGCTCCAGGGCTCAGGCTCCTGTCCGTCTCCAGAACCGTCCGCGCGCAGGACGAGCTCTCCAAACGATCCAACATCCACGGTCCCGACAGTTTTTATATCCGCCCAATTTGCCCTCCCTGCCTCCTCCTCCTCCCTTCAGCTCCTCACCCACCTCCCCCTCATCGGTCTCAAACACCTTGGATGCCCCCCCCCCCCCCCCTCCTGCACTCTAAATAAAGCCTGCGCGCGTTTTATCATTTTATTTCTATATCTTTGGGATTTGACTGTAAATAAACTCTGCACGCGCTTCTTATGACTCAGACAGTGAAACTAAAATTCTGTTAATAAAATGCTGTTAATAAAATGCTGTTAATAAAATGCTGTTAATAAAATGCTCTGTAGTATAAAAAATAAAAAAGGCTGCCTCATCAGTGACCAATAAAATAAATAAAATACTAATAGTAAAAATCTCTGTGGATAAAATGTAATAAGATCAAATCAGGACATGATTAAAGACTTTACCAGCACCTTCACGTTTTCAGAGCTGGTATTATTTAGAGAAATATTCCACAATCTAAAGAAAAAGAAAACTTGTAAAAAAAGATGGAAGTGTTCTAACTAACTAACTAACTAACTAACTAAAAAGTATGGATTTAAATATGTTTTTCCATGTAGTTTTTTTATTATTATTATAAGACTATTTATTTTTGTCATTTGTCATGTTAGAGGCACAATAAAAGTGTAAATAAATGTTTGTTTCATTATTTTGGAGCCGGAAATATTCTCTGAAACTACAGCATGACAACAATGCATCAGGAACTGACATTAAGAATTTGAAATTTTATTTTTATTTGGCTCAAAAACAGACTTATTACCTGCAGAACTTGAAAACAGTAGAGTTTTGTTCACTTGATTATAGGTCATAGTTGTGTCTTGTACAATTTTTAAATACTCATAGAACAACTTGTAATGTTTTATGTTCTTGATGAAGTAAAACAAAAATATCACACTGCCCTTCTTAATTCAGATCCTTTGCTTAAACAACAAGTATTTAACAACATTGTCAAGAACTCAACACTATATAATTTTTATATATATATATATTTATATATATACATATTTTACATATAAACATATATACATATATATATATATTAAAATATATATACATGCATATGTACATATATATATATATATATATATATATATATACACATATATATACTGTATTACTATTTTAATTGCGTTAGGTCATTCTGGTTTTATTCTTGGACAAAATAAACCACACACACCGGTGAGGCCTTTATGATTTGAACTTTGTTGTGGTGACATCATGGTTTCCTGTTAATATTTCTGTATGTTATTGTGAATTGTTAATAGCCGGAGTAAGTGTCATACATGAGTTTTAGATGCTTTTTATTTGAATTTGTGTTTCTAATTATTTCTACATGAATAAAATAATTGTTTAGGAGTTGATGTGACTCAATCTCATCAAGGTGTTTTGTAAGAAATGTTTTAGAAAACAGCAAAAACTCATTAAGAGTTGGAAACTCTCTGCACAGCTCATCTGCATACGATCTTAACCCCGACTTCAACACTTTCTATCACTCTCCCAAAATCACTTTTCTCCTCTTGACTCTCATCTTTATTGATCCAGGTCACAGTTTCCTGTCAGAAGAAGTCACATATAACTTTACACTTTCGTCGTGACATGTCTGATGTCATTGTTCTCCCTTTGAGTTTGTTAATTCAGGGAACATTTTAACGACAGAGTATCTGTTGTGTACCAAGACTATCTGAAGTGCACTATCAATGTTCAAATGGAAACAAACGACTCATAAATGTTGGCCAAAAAACATGACTCTGCTCGTTTGTTACAAGAAATCTATATTAAGTGTGTATATATATATATATATATATATATATATATATATATATATATATATATATATATATATATATATATATATATATATATATATGGTGTTTTAAATTTTTCCCACACTCTTGCAATATTTTAAACAATATTTCTAAACTCTAAATGCTCTAAAAGACACAGAATGTCGTGATTTCAGCTCTCTGCCTCCGCTGCTCTTTGCCACCTGCAAGCGCTCTTGGCCACGCCCACTTCCCCGCTCTGCACAGAGAACAGCTGATCAGCTGCAGCAGGAAGTTTATCCTGCAGTGTGGGCTTCACAAAGGTGCAGGAGGTACTAAATAATGTCAAATAATTTATTTTAAATAAAAATTACATGCTGATCGTGCGGCTCATCCATCAATCAGCCAGTTGTGTGTCATGTCCACTCTCTTTTTGAAAAACTGTGATCAAGCGAGTCTGAGATAAACGAGCAGCGAAGTAGCGAGGGACTACTGTAATGAGATGAGCTTTGTGGCTCAAACACCTCTGTATTTCAAGATGGTCTCGTTTGTCTTTATGTGTCCATGTGATGGACTTGTGACCTGTCCAAGTTGTCCCTGCTTCTCGCAGTGGCTGCTGGACATTTGCACCAGCGTCCCCCATGAGCCAGAAAGGAAGCAGTGGGATATAGATGCATGGATATCTACAGACTTTCACTTGGTTGTGCTCCCTGTTTAAAGTGAAAAGTGTGGGTGGACATTTCTGCAGAACTCTGCGTCGTGCTGTTTGTGACAACAACCAGATGACAGGCTGCTGTTTATGGAGAGGTTTAAGTCGAGATCTCATGTTGTTGCAGTGATACCTCCGAAGGATTGACGTGTTCTGAGGAAGCGTCAAACATCAAAACAAGACTACGCATGCACTTTAAACTGTAAGATGCAAAACAGAGTACATAAAAACAGAAACATACTATGAAAACAAAGCAAACAGCTGGGCTATGAAAGTATTTGTCGCAGAGAGATAAGATAAGCATCAGCCTGCCTCATACGTGTACCGATGATGGAAGAGAGAGAAACAAAGGCACAGCTCAAGTCATCACAAGTCTCATATCTTTGATTTGAGCTCGCTCAACTTTTCAAGATGTTTGTCAAAAATCCCACACACGATTTTAGATTTGTGTTGTCATCTTATTAAATTACAGGAAAATCTTTTTATTTTTATTTTTAACAGAAAACATCTTGATGTGTTGTCTTTGGTACAGTAGTTCTAAATGCATTAAAGGTTATTTGCAGCTTGTTTGGTCAACCAGGCTGCTCGGTTCATAAAAAAGATGGCAGACGTCCCTTTCTAGTTGTTGTCCAGGTTCTTCGAGTAGACCTGAACCAACTGATGGAGGGCTGACAGTGCGTCAAACTGGTTGAAAACAACAAAGTCCATGCTCAATAATCCAGGTACACAATCCAACATTTTTCAGTCAGGTCATCTGGACAGTTACTTTTTTTGTGCTGAAACGTTTCGCCTTCGATCCAGAAGGCTTCATCAGTCAAGGAAACACACAACACAAAACTGATGAAGTAGAGTTATTAACTAGAGAAATTGCATTTCCTGCGAAAATGCAGTGTGAATGCTTATTGCAGAATAACTTGATGAAAAACAGCTGAAGTTAGCTAAAAACTTGCTGAAATGTAGTTGAAATGGAATAACAACTTGGCAGAAGAAAGCAGAAAAAACACGTATTTGCTGAATTAGGTTTAAATGAGCAAAAATGAGCACAAAAATTAGGAAATTGGCTAAAAAAGCTGAAATTAGCAACAAACAAAAAAAAAAAAGAAAAAAAAAAGCAGAAAATAGCTGAAAAGGCCAAAACAAATTTGAACTATTAGAAGGAAGTGAAAGGAGCTGAAATGAGTTCCAAGAATGTGGAATTAGCTGAAAAAGCTAAATTTAGCATAAAAACAGCTAAATAGTACTTTCTGTAATTATATATATATATATATATATATATATATATATAATTTAAAACTCATTTATTTATTTATTTATTTACTTACTTTTTTCTTGCGCAGCACAGTGGCACAACTGGTAGAGCCGCTGCCTCTCAGCGAGCAGGTCCCTGGTTCAAACCCCGGTCCAGGGGCCTTTCTGGGTGGAGTTTGCATGTTCTCTCCGTGCATGCGTGGGTTTTCTCCGGGTACTCCAGTTTCCTCCCACATTCCAAAAACATGCATGTTAGGCTGATTGGTAACTCTAAATTGTCCCTAGGTGTGAGTGAGAGAGTGAATGGTTGTTTGTCTCGTTTGTCTCTATGTGTCCCTGTGATGGACTTGTGACCCGTCCAGGGTGTACCCCGCCCTTTGCACAGTGATTGCTGGACATGGGCACCGGCGACCCCCGTGACTCAAAAATGGAATAAGTGGGTAAAGAAAATGGATGGATGGACTTTTTTCTTGCTTTCGGCGATGTCAGATGCTTTTCCATCCTGACCTTTCCCTGCCCTGCTCTTTGTCCTTTGAACCTTTTTATATGTCTTTATGTCACCAATATGTTGCTCTTTTGTGCTAGGGTTCTTTGCAGCCCTAACAGGACACAGTGTGAAATAGGACTTTTTTTTTTTTACCTCCTTTTCCCTCATGTTCCCCTTTTTCTAATCTTTTTTTTCTAATCTAACAGAAAAGGAAGCACCTCTCAGTGAGGCTGCAGCCTCAGACACCCGTCTATTCTGTCTATTGTTTCAGATGAGCTGTACTGAAATATAATTTCATTGTGCTTCTGTGTAATGACAATAACACTGATTCAGATTATGATGATCTGAAAGGAGCATAACAAGCTGAAATTAGCAGAAAGATGTTGTCTGGGCTGAGAGTGGTAGAAATTACCATGAAAAACTTGAATTTATCTAAAAACAGCATAAATTAGCTAAAAATGTTAAAAAGGTATAGCTGAAAAAGTAGAACAAGCTTGAATTAGCAGAAGAAAGCAGAAAAAACATATTTGTCCAGTTGGGCTGAAAGAAAAAGAAATGGGCTCAAAAAAGTGGAAATTATCTGAAGCAAGCTGAAACTAGCAAAAACTGCTAAAATTAGCTGAAAATAGCTGGAAAATGTTTGATTTGCACAAGAAAGCTGAAAGAAGCTGAAGCAGAATAAAATGTGAACGGAGCAGTAAAAGTAAACGCATCTAAAGGTTTGAAGGATGTAAAATGAGCTCAGTTCATTTTCTATGAGGAAAAACAATGGCAGAAAAGTCCAAAAAAGTTCAATCTGGTCCTCTGGACATTCAAAAAAACAAAAAATAAAACAAAGCAAAAAAATATAGATGAAATGGCAGAAAAGGCTAAATATTTTAAAAAGCTAAAGTTGCAACTATACCAAGAGTCATAGCAGGATTGTCCTGAAAGAGCTGAACATTTTGATTTATGATTTGTTGAAATAGCTGAAAACTGCAGGACATGAACCACACTGAGAATCATGCAGAAGAAAACAGGATCGCAATAGAGTGAATGCTTCATGAACACTCAGACAATAAGACAAAGAGCAAGGGCAGCTGATCTCACAAGTTCTTGAAATATTTCATGTGACTGTGAATCTAAAACCACTAGAACTCCATCACTGCTCGTTATATGATCTTATTATTGACTCTGGCATGAAAGACAGCGGGTAATATATATTTGCTTCAGGGATGTCAGGCCTTTTATTTATTAATATTTTGCTTTCAGCGAGTTAGACTTTCTTGTATTTGTTTTCTTTTTTGTCTTCAACAAATTCTTCAGGCTTTCTGAACGTTTTTTTTTTTAAAGATTTTCTTTAGACTTTTGCTGTGTTTTCTTAAATTTCTTTAGTCCAAACTTGTCTGATAAAACATTTAACCCTACGGCTCATTCAGCTGTAACAAGTCTCCTAAACTGAAAAGATGAGACGGCATTTGGTCGACACAAACAGCTTGGCAAGAAAACTTTGTTAAATTGGATTTTTAGGCACCGCGTTACCAACAGCCTGTCAAAAATAAAGAACATGTTGCAATTCTTGAACTTTATGTAGAAGAAATAATAACGATAACTCAGTTTGACACGTGCTAACATTTCAGCACAAACTAAACAGATATTAACTAAAAACTGTATTATGATGATGGGTCTGACGGGTCTTTGCTGGATTATCTCCCATTTAAGGCCAGACCAAGGGCGTCAGAAGCATCCATAATGTGGGGGGGACTTGTCCCCTTCACATATAATGGTTGCGACACCTATGGGCCAGACACATCTTCATTTGTCCTTGACAGATTTTCTATTTTTGTGATCCTAATATAATGATATTTCTCTTTCGGCTGCTCCCTCATTCAGGGGTCACCACAGAGAACTAAGTTGCATGAAGACTTGGTGATTGTTTTTACACCAGATGTCCTTCCTGACACAGCCACAGACCACTGAGCTACCACAGCCCTCTGTGTGGAGCAGAGAGCTGCCATCTAGGGCGTCCGGGGGAGCAGATGGTGGGGGTTACATGCCTTGCTCAAGAGTCCAGAGTGGGGCAAATGAGGGTGGAGACAGGTGTGGGTGCTTCACCTTTCACACACACATTTTGATGTTGATGTTGTTTGTTGGGGAGTTGAACCGTCGACCTTCGGATCACGGACGCACCTTCTCTAACCTCGGCGCCATCACTCCCCCTGATCCTAATATAAAAAGATGGTACAAGAACTCATTCAGAAAAACAAAATACATATTTTTTCAAAAAGCAGCCAAACTCCAAAGAAAAACTTTTAATTAAAAGAAAAAGAAAAATTGTCGATCAATATTCTTTTCAAAGATTACAAGAAAATATAGCTCGTCTAATACAAACGTTAAATAAATCAGCCAAGGTTTAAAAGGTTTCCCTTTATAATCAATTTTAGAAACTCAACTCCGTCTCCTGGGTGAGCCTTCACGGAGCTCACTTATCTTGTGACATTTCAGAGGTCAGCAGTACTTTGCTTCACAAGAACAGAGGGGTGACCTCACCTCTGTGACCGTGTCAATAAATCCTGCTCGGAGCCGCTCACCTGTGAACACCAGCCAGTAATGAGCAGCAGCTCAAAGGTGACCCTGCTGCCACGACCCCCCAGCTCAATGTCATAACACACCTTTGTTTCACGTTTTTTTCCTTGTCTCCCCAAGTGTTTGCTAGTGCAGACACGCGCCACAGCCATTGATCAAACCTGTGCTTTCACTAGAATTTCTCACTGGATCGTTCATCAACACAGCTGCTTCATGTTTCCTTTGGGTTCTTGAGCTGCGGTGTGCTTGTTCAATTATCCCATAACTTGCAGCCTCAGGAACTACAAGTCTACAAATGGTGTGAGGGGTTAAGTGATGGGCGAGGGATGAGGAAAGTTGAATTTGAGGATGGACTGAACAAACTATTTGAATCCCTGTAATGGAATTGGCATGTAAACTCATGAACTGAGACGAATACAGAGAGAAAATGGAGAGGGATTGATGTTGGACTGGTCTGAGTGGCGTTGAAACTCACGTCTTGCCCCCAGTGAACTGGTTGCAGCTCCCTTTTTTGTTGCACAAAGAAAGGCTGGCATGTTTTTCCTTGTCCTTAAGCATATGTCAGCACTTAGATCAACACAAGTTTTCTTTTATAAAAAAAAATGCAAGTTGAACGTAACAGATTTTATGTTTAAACATGCACAAATTATTCTTAAAAATCATAAAACAACTACCGCATTCTTGCTGGACAATCATTATATTCGGACCCAAGAAAAGAAAGCTCTTTAATGAGCCTCCGGTGTGTGAGATTGTGTCTCAGTGAGCTGTGAGTGACAGGACTCTTACGTTTGTCCATCTCTTCCTGTCACTGGTGCAGGCCTGCTCCTTCCACATGTTATCAAAGGCAGCTGGTCAAGTGAGCAGCATTGAAAGGTGGTTGGGGGTGGAGTTTTTTAAGCCTTTTTTCCCCTCATGTCAGGATGCGAGGAGAAACACTTGGGCTTCAACACTAGTGTCCAGATGCAATCTGAGTGGAACAATGCCTAATTCTGGGGCTCTGAGGGAGTTGGATGGAGAAACTTTCTCAATGGGTTAAAAAAAGTCATCACTATATGGAATGAAACTTGGTGGCACGGTGGCGCAGTTGGTAGAGCTGCCGTCTCTCAGGGAGAAGGTCGCCAGGTTGAATCCCAGCCGGGGTCCTTTCTGCATGGAGTTTGTATGTTCTCTCCGTGCATGCGTGAGCGTTCTCCGGGTTCTCCAGTTTCCTCCCACAGACCAAAAACATGCATGTTAGACTGATTGGTAACTCTAAATTGTCCCTAAGTGTGAGAGAGAGAGAAAGAGAGAGAGAGAGAGAGAGAGAGAGAGAGAGAGAGAGAGAGAGAGAGTGAATGGTCGTTTGTCTCTATGTGTCCCTGTGATGGACATGGTGTCCTCCAATTCTCGCACAGTGACTGCTGGACATGGGCACCAGTGACCCCCGGGACCTGAAAAAGAAGAATCGGGTTGAGATAATGGATAGATGGATGGATGGATGGAATGAAACTTGAAGTCACTCCTTTATTTAGAGAGGAAGAACTGTCTTTGTCCAGACTGGAGACCAAGAAACCAAGTGGAATTCCCCAGCTGAGAATCTCACACGTTTTCCAGAGTTTAAGGGAAAATAGATGAATAAGTTCAGACACTGTCTTTGGAGATCTCGTGGCCAGTATCATAACTGGGTGTCTGGAATGTTCTTTGGACAAGTCAGAATGTAAAACAGTCTCAAAATGACTTTGTGAAATCATGTCCTGATTAACTATTTTTATCCTTAATACAAATCCAGATCTTTCAAAAATAAGGATAGGCATAGGATACGATACTGTTTTATGCCCCTTTTCCATTTGTACCGGTACGGGCCGACTTGACCCTACTTGGCCCGGTTCTGAGGCTTTTCCATTAGTACCGGTACTTAGCACCTGTTACCCTTGGCTCTGTGGTTCTAACCGGTACGAAGAGGTACAAAAACGTGATGTCAGAACACTGTCGGTCACTGATTGGTCGGGGGCGGAGTCGGGGGCGGAGTCACTGGATCCTTCAGAAACTTTTCAAAACAATAATCCGCCATTTGCAATTTCTCGGACTGGAGCAGCAGCTGGATTTATTTTAAAGATTTTAAAAACAATACTGACAACATCTTGGTCTAATGTTGATGTGCTGGCATTTTTTGTGCTTGGTGGCCGACAACATAATTCAGAGCAAGCTGGATGGAGCTCTGCTGGTGTACCCCGATCCTCCCTCCGGAGCCTCCGAGCGCCAGACCGGGCAGAGCGTCACCTCCCCGGCTCCAAGTTCAGCTGGTCACCGCGGAAGATCCTTCGATGTGCCGACTCGGAGGCTCGGGTTCCAGATACCAGCCTTGTGTGCTCAGAGCTCCGCAGGTCACTGCGAAGCTGGAGATGGGGACTCGCAGATGGACGTTGCCAGACCCCGGCCGCGTGTAATCATGAAGGCTGAATCCCGATCCCACCCGGCAGTCAGGCAGATGGTGGAAGCGATTTTTAAATAAAATAATATTTTGTTTTTATACAAAAAATGTTTTAAAAAATTGCTGAAGCGAGTTAAAAATTATTATACATTTTTTTACACGTAAAATGTTTTTTAAAATCGCTTCCACCGTTCGTCGCAGACCCGTTTCTGCCCGCCTGTCTGCGCGGGTCGGGCCTTCATGATTTCGCGTGGCTGGGGTCTTGGAACGGACTCTGTGAGTCACCAGCCGAGCTGGAGCTGGGAAGATGAGCCTGCCCGTCCGTCTCCGGAGGAGAGGATCGTCATAAAAAAATTATATATA
>NC_056518.1:10066834-10067438 GCF_014905685.2 Nematolebias whitei | reverse complement strand
AAATAAATAAACGGTGCCAGCTTCATCATGAAATCCTGTTTTCACTTTAATGACTGTTAACTCAGCTGAAAATCATAAAAAGACACAAAACTATTGGATCTCAGAAATATTTCCCTCAAACATGTTTAAAGAAGAGACGACCTTCAGTTCAACTTTATTTTAACTCACAAATGTACAAATCACAAAACAAGAACTTTAAAGCAAAGCTAAAAATAAAATGTATATATGTGAACAAGAAAAGAAACCACACATTTAAAATGAACATTGAAAGAAGACACAATGAGTGCAAATACATCAAATGATGATGAAAACCTATAAAAATTTAAATGTAATGTTTTTGTAGAATCTGGTTCATCAGAGTTTTAATTTATATACATATATATATTTATATCTATAAATATATATAGATAAATATATATGTATATATATAAATAGATATATATGTATATAAATATATATATGAATATATATAAATACATATATATGTATATAAATATATATGAATATATATAAATACATATATATGTATATAAATACATATGTGTATATATATATACAAATATATATATACATAATTGTGTGTATATACATATGTGATATATAT
>NC_056518.1:10051185-10066434 GCF_014905685.2 Nematolebias whitei | reverse complement strand
CATACACACATACATGCATACATATATACACACAACTTCAAAATAACATAAATTCTCAACCTGTACTGAAAACAGTTTCTGCGTCTCAGCACCACCAGCTGGTGAGAGATGGTGACGTCAATTTGAACCCCGCCCACTGGAACCGGTACTTAAAGCATAATGGAAACACAACCTGTACCGTACCGAGTAGAGTAGAGCCGTGCTATACTGGTACTACAGGTACTAATGGAAAAGGGGCATTAGTCTGATACTTGCATTGATTTGCATTTTGTTAGAGCACAGGTTTGAAGATGGTAAATGGACTGTACTTATCGACCAGGCTACTCAAATCACTTTACAACACAGTCTGTGCCTTCATTTACCTCCACACACATTCATACAGCACTCTACTACATCTCTACAGCTAATCTGAGTAAATGTTTCTATAAAGACTAATCAGTGCTTTAGATCACACTCATACACTGATGGGACACACATCAGAGGCAATGAGGGTTCAGTATCTTGCAGGGACATTTAGACATGTGACAGAAAACTGGTGGACTCTAACCCCCAACTCTCCCACTGTAGGAGGACTGGTCTATCGACTCAGCTTCAACTGCCTCTATACTGTATAACCTATATAACCTTGTTTATTAAAACCAACCCCATCATGTGTTAGGCATGTTAGTATCTGCCCTGCAGTACAGAACACCTGTGTTCACGTTGTTCCTCAAGCTATTTCATTACCAACATTAAAGAAATATACCAGGTGATGGTTGTTGTGGAAAAATAAGGCCCTCCTCAGTAAGCGGACTTTATCAGTTCAGAATTTGATTTGGATCATATTGCTCTTAAAGTGATAAGACCCTCAATTAACGATAAAACTGATGGCCTTGTTTATCGTTGCCAAAAAGCATATTAAATTCAGTTTTTACAACATTGAGGAGACTTCTTGTGTTGCTTGGTTTTGTCTCACCCCTGGGATGTTCTTCCTGACATGTTTTTTTTTGTAATAAAAAAACAAAAATCAACAAACTGGGTCTTCCAGTCTTTTTTATCTTTTTGCTGTGACAATTTGGTGGCAGCGATGGAATTCTTATTTGTCTCTTGCACCTTAAATGGAGTAAAAGTTTATGGCCACAGCAAACGAAATCTCAGCTGTAAGGTGAGATGTATCGTTTTGCATTTTGTCGAGCAGGAGATAAATCAATGTTTTGCCACTACAATGGTGTACGTTTTTATACAGTTCAGAAATACATGTGTTGGTTATGCATTGTTGAGGACAGTAAGACATAATGTGGCACCAACAGCTCCAAAAGGTGATGAAAACTAATTTCTTTACCACAGTGATGGGTTGGTCATCCAGAGTGATTGTTCTGGTAAACCATCTGGCTGCAACTCCTCTCTGCTGATCAGTGAGGAGGACCAGGTGGGACCAGTCTACTAGCAATCAAAGCATGCAGGTATTAAAGGAGTGACAGATCTGTCACTCTTGTTTGGACTGAGACTGTAGCATGAAGGGTAAGCAGTGCTTGTAGCACATCTGAAATCAAAACTGTGCAAACAGAAAGTCTACTACAATCTGCGAAGGACAGCCGGTAAGCAACATATTGCTGTTGATTGATTGTCAAATTTACCAGAGCAGTGCACAGACTCTTAATAGACACTGATTGTGGTGTTGAACTGTTTTAATGTTTCATGTTGAGTATTGTTGTAATCAAATTAGTTGGTATAAAAAAAATAATAATTACACTTGGAGTGTGTTTATGGTTTAGTGGATAGATATTTGATAAAAACACTAGGTGGTTTGTGTAGGAAAAATATTTAACTAAAAATGTATTTAAAATTGAGTTGCTGAAATTATCCCTATTAATATGTTTATTTATTTATTTATGTGATTTAAAAATATTGACTAAAATGCTTTGACTATGAAAATGTAATGAACAAACGTTTTGGTAAAATATGCCTATTGTTAACAAAAAAAAAAGATGGAAATTATGTCACAATATGTTTATTTTGTGTTAATTTAAGCAAGTAATAGCTGTATTTGTATTTTTCTTTTTGAGGTTTTTTAGCTAACTGCCTAGAACTACCCACAAACCTTCAATAAATGTGGATCAACTACATTTAAGGCTACTCATTGAGTGAAATCCAGTTGGAAACTTATATGTAGAGGCTATCCCTTTCAAGTAGGGAATTGCACAAACGAAAAAGCCAAAAGAACTTGACAGTGGTAAACGCAGTCCCCTGTTCAGTAATTATTTTTTGCCTTATTGCTGTCCAATGGAAATTTCTCTTCTCATAAGAGTTCTGTCCAAAATGTGTTGCTTTGCTAAACTCAGTGTATTCAGATGAGTGTTTGGATTTTAGCTGTCTCATTAATTGGTCATATTAAATGTGGATGGGAAAATATTTGAATTGCAAACATAGCAAGAAGCTACTAACCTGCTCTCATGGTGCATTTTAAGATTCTTCCATAATGCAGACATGTTACAATGAATGCCACATTATGGCAGCAGTAATGTTGTTAGTGTGATGTAAATCCAGAGGTCAACAATGGAGATTACAAGTAGAATGTGGCAGCTACACTGATACTAATCAATACAAAATATCTTAGTATTCCAATCTGGTACTTGTGACTAACTTGAGAAATCCGTATACTGTATAAAGTAGCTATTAAGCAGCAAGAAGCTACCATAAGTCTGCCTGAATAAATCAACAATTGTAGCTCATCTGAATAGGACTCCCCAGTTGTCCTCGAAACAGGCAGACATCTATTTTTCCTGGGAAATGTGTAAATTAAGGAAAAGCTTTGTCTCCCCCCCCCCCCCCCCCAACGCAACTTCTATGAAGGCTTATCAGAACTGCCGGCTGACCATCATCTTATCAGGACAATGGACTGTTAGTGCTTCATGGACCGCCTCATTGTCAAACGCATACGTAACGTGTTCATAAATGTGCTTGCTGGCAAAGATTTTTTGATGTCTTAAATTGTGTCCTGTTAGAACAAGGTGTGAAGAGATCTTTTTTTGTAATGCCACTATCCGCTCCTCATGGCCTTTTTCTATCTAAAAAAAATTATTCTGAAATGCATAAGAAGGCCGCGCTCTTAAAGAGCAGCAACTACGTGCAATCCACCCATCTTTTGGACGACACATGGACATACTCTCGTTGCATCTCAGTACAATAATAAAAAAGCTTATTGTGATTCTGATTCTAACTTACCACTACCATGATCATGAAGATGGTTCACCCAGTGTGAGGCTCAGCTGTTGCACTCCATTTGTGCTGACCCCTGTGAATTCCCCAAATGTGAGAATCTTGACTGCATAATTTCTGGTATAAAGGTACCGCATTCATGATCTCTCCTGAATTGAAGGGCCACTGTGGTGTAGAGGAAGGACAGCTAACTTGGGACAAGAAAGCCACAGGTTCAACTTCCCACCATGCCCACATGTTGTGGTGTCCTTGAGCAAGACCTAATCCCTAACTGCTCCTCGGGCGCTTACATAGTGTGATGGGTTAAATGCAGAGAACTAATTTCATCATTGTATAGAAGCAAACAGTGATGACAACACAGCACTTTCTCATGGTAACACTGCACTCCCAAGCTACAGGTATGACTGCAACAGACTTTTGGAGTTTTTTGAGTTGTGATTGTCAGTGAGTGGTGACTTTGGAATAACTTTTGGGGCCTCCACAGCAGACATTTTGCCCTGGGTCCTTTGTTTTCTTGGGCGCCGTAAGAGGAAAACACGGGGAGAGAAGCGAGCCGGTGTTTTGTGCAGGACCCGCCAGAGACTCAGCAAACCCCTTCTTCCCTCAGTCCTGTTTTCAGGCGTTCAGTCTGTCAGGCCTTCAGTCAGTCAGGCGTTCAGTCTGAGGAATAGACTGGATGACCTGTGCACACAAATTTATAGTGAGTGGGACACGAGGAGCTGTTGTGTCTTTGCCTTTATGGAAACATGGCTGGAGCTGTCCATCCCCGACTGTGCTGTGGCTCCAGATGACTTCTCTGTCCACCGGCTGGACAGAACTGAGTCACATCTGGGACACCTAATGTGTTTATTGTTGCTGCATGATGTGGCTGTATCATGTGTGTTGCTGCCTTGCCATTGTGGTTCAGTTCATTTCAGTGTTGCTCACTGTTGCAGTGGCCTGTCACACACCCTGTATGTTGTGTAGAATATTTATCATGTGCATTTAAGCAGTGTTAGTGCCTGTGAGGTACTCGTTTGTTCTGATTTGTCCTACTTGCACTATTATATTCTACCATGTTGTTTACTATATTTCTTTTGAACCTTGTAAATGTCTTTTTCAGTTTTTGGTCCTTTATTTGTACTTTTGTTGCAAGCTTTGGTATTTCTTGATTTTTTTTTTTGTTTGTTTTTTTGGCGAGTTGAGACAGTTCTTCTCGTCTTGAGCATTTCTTTGCATTGTTGACCTGCTTATTACAAATAAACAATAAACCTAAACTTAAACTAAAACTTGACATTTACCTTATGTAACACCTTAAACAAGTATTAAAATAAGAAACTTAAAAAAAGATATGTGGAAACATCCAAACCTCATAAGATATGAATAATACCAATTACCTCAGTGAACAACTGAAACAAACAAAACCTTACTTTTGACTTATATCAGGTATGACATCTTGTGTCACAAGCTCTCAGAAATTGGTTTTTCAGATCACACCATTGGTTGGTTCTCTCTTTTAGATCGGAGGCAATATGTTCAACATAATGGTATTTACTCAAGTTATCTAACAGTCAACAACGGTGTACGACAAGGCTCAGTCTTAGGATGCACCCTCTTTAAAATCTACATAGGTAATGTAGGTAAGAGCATCCTTGATGCATCCATACATTTCTATGCTGATGACACAGTTGTTTATTGCCAAGTTAAAACAGTTGCTAAGGCTTTCCAGCTTTTGCAATCCACCTTTGTCAGCATCCATTCAGATTTGTTCCATCTCAAACTTGTCCTAAATGCCGATAAAACCAAAGGGATGCTTTTTTCAAATAGGAAGTCAGTTCCAGCAGTTCTTCCTCTAATTTTATCCACCTATGGTGTCCCTACTGAGTTTGTCGAGTCCTATAAATATTTGGGTATCTTGGTCAACTCGCATGTCTCTTTTAAGCTTCACATGAAAAACCTAGTAAGGAAACAGAAAATTAAATTGGTTTCTTTTTCAGAAATAAATCCTGTCTAACTCTGAAATGCTAACTAGGAAACGCCTTGTATCTGACTTTCCTTCCCTCCATTGACTATGGTAACATTATTTACATGAATACTCCTGCAAGCACCCTGCAGATGTTGGATGCTGCCTATCATGGTGCACTAAGATTCATAACTGGCTATTCTATAACTACCGTACACATCATTGCACACTATTCACTGGTTAACTGGACATCATTAACTTCACACAGACTCTCCCACTGGTACATTTTCATCTTTAAATCACTTCTTGGTCTGCTGCCTTCATACATCTCCTACATGTCTGCGTGAGTGCAGCTACAGCGTGCGCTCTCAGAACATTATTACCTGCAGTGTTCCCTCGGCGAAGACTGAACTAGGCAAAGGGGCCTTCTCCTATTCCCCTCCTGTTTTCTGGAATATTGCAAAAAGATCTGAAGCTCTCGACCTTGACCTCTCTAAGTGACATCAAACATCTGTTAAGTTCCTGGCAAAAACCAATGCAGACATGTTCCTGTTTTTAGCTTTCTACACTGCCTTATAATCTATCTGGGTTTTTATTTTTTCGCTACCTTTTTCCTTTTGACTGTCCCTTTGGTTGCCATTTTATGTTAATTTGTAAAAAAAAAAAAAAAAAGTCTTATGCCTCTTTGATGATCATCTGTTGTTGTCGTTGTTATCCACTGTTGTCATTAATCTTTGTTAAAGAAATCAGGTTTCTCTTGTAAATGAGACCCCGAGGCTCAATGGGATTAACCTGTATAAATAAAGGTTAAATGAAAAAAAAAAAGTAACACTGTTGTAAAATAGTCAAAATATTTTGTCTTATCAAGAATCACTCGTACCCCCACAAAAAAGTCCATAATTTGAAATGTCTTTTCAAAGTGTGGCATTTAATACAGCATATAAATCACTCCAAAAGACCCATTACTCCTTCAAGAATATAATTACATACTTTCAAATAAAACTTGAAAGGGCCCAACAAGTTTTAAAATGCAGTGTGCGCTCCCAGGACAGCAGGAAGGAATTTCAAGCAGCTAGAATATGCTAACATCCCTGTGTGGGCGAACTATGGGCTTGAAGAAGAAGAGTTGAGGAAAAAAAAAAGTCTGTTCCTACGTCAGAGGCACTAAAACTGATAATATCTAAACCTGATGCGTTTTTCTAATTTCATTTAGATTGACAGAATAAATACAGGAAAAAACTGCACATGTAATGTTTAGTCTAATCCAGCTGTAACTTTTCTTAAATTGTGTTGTTGGATTGTTGTTTTTTCAAAAGTAAATAAAAACTATGACGGAGCTTTAGGACCACGTTGAGAAAAAAAAAAGCTATAAAATTAAGAGAAAGTCCTAGTATGAAAATAAAGTCTCAATATTAAGAGAATACAGTCGTACGAGACATTTTGCAGCTCATGTTTTTTTGTTGTCGTTTTTTTTCCCCATGAGTCGGATCCACAATGCGACCTTGTAATAAATGCTATGGCTGCAAGGATTTTAAATTGGTGCATTTGATTGTTGTGAATGAAATGCTGCCATAATTGATGTTGCTCTCTGGCCAATCATGGCCTGCAGTCTGCTGACTTACCATCTTCAGCTTGACAACTCAACAGCTCAAGTAGGTTCATGTATCTCTAATTTTTTATTTTTTGTCAGATGTATTTCTAACATCCTTCTACACATATACACACTGTCCTTCCTCTGCACATGTCCAAACCATCTGTCTGGCCTCTCGGACTTTGTTCTAAGGATTGTTTAATTAAAACATGTAACCTTATATGTTATAAAATTTCAAGACTGGAGTTGTTTGAAGACAACTTTTATCCACTTTGGTCTTGGCCCCACTTGGAGTAGCTGTTAGTTCATCAAACCAGCCAGAATTAAACCGTTTTTCTTCAAATTTAGGGTATTCAAAGAGCTGTCAGCTACAGGTAAGATATTAATTGTTTGTAATCTTTCCACAAAACTCCACATTAAAAGATCTGAAATATAGCTTTAAGTACAAAAACAATCCTATCAACCACAGCAAAGTTCTTAAACAGCACAGAGTTAAACAGACTCCACTGATTGTTTTACTTCCTTTTGGTTTATCCCACATGGACTATTTAACACTAAGACGATGCATTTTTGTTTTCATTTTTGCTCTATTTACATGATTTGTATCTACAGTAATGTGTTCCTGGCACTAGTGAAGTAAGATGAGCATGATTCCAATTGTGTATTTTACAGTGTTTAGTGGCCTACCGGTCAGCTTTATTGGCCTTACTCTATGCACATAATTTGCAGCCTGTTCACTGACTGATTATGTGTTTGACTCGTATGTCAAAACACAAATAAAAGCAGTACGAACTGATTTATTGGGAGAAGCCAGTCTGTTTATTAAACTGGATTTTTTGGGAGAGTGAATTAGTTTGTAATATTCACACTGAACAGCAGTTGCATGCACATAAAAAAATGTTGCACTGCATCTTAATGCACACAGTTGTCACTCAGAAAGTATGTGACTCTAATATTTGATCAGGTCAGCAAACTTTCCAGAAATGAAATACACCAATAGTTATTTAATGTAAGGAAATAAAATAAAAAATGGCTGCCAATTACCAGGTTTAATTTTAGTGATATAAGCTTCAGTGCTGTGAGCACATAAAGCTGATCTAAGCTTGGCTCTGGATCCAATGACTCACTCCTGATGTAATATTTCATGGCACAGTTAGGTGTTACTCTCAGGGGTGTTTAGCAGACTGCTTGGGATTTGGCACAGTGGTAGGAGGTCTAGGGATTAGGTCACCATGTCATTAGGAGATCGAGAATGCTGAAAGTCACATTCTGAAACCTGCTCCTTGTTCTAGCTCACTGTTTATGTGTTTGTGCTGTGAACTTAAAGTAAACTGCAGCAACACAACCTGCAAGCACAAGACATCTTCAAAAGGCAAGGAATCTTACACATTTTAGGAAAGGAAACTGTGCTTTAGTGGTAGAAGCATTAAACTCTTCCTGCTGGAATGGTTGACGTTGTAGGAGTGGTCAGAACATCTTGGCAAAGCCAGTAGCAACAAAGCTCTTATAAGAGCTTGGAAGTATGAGCCCACTGTGGTTGGTTTTGGGTGGGAATTCTGCAGCTACAATTTTAATTATGACATTTCACACCACAATGTGTTACTGCAGTATGCTCTATAGCTGTAATACTCTGCAGGAACTTTTCTTAAAGCATAAGAATACATTTCAACATGTATGTTGTTATAGGGAGAAAATAGTTTAAAAAAAGGATACAAAAATCTTTTGTCTTAAAGAAAAATGTAGATGGATGCCACCATTTTATTTCTGTCTGATGAAAATGGTGATGATTTTTTAAAACCATGATATACCTATTATATATTATGTTTATAGATGTAAATAAATGTCAAGAGTGGCTGAACACCAAAGGTTTTTGACACTACTACCTGTGGCAGCTGCTCAATAGGGGGTGCTAGGGTGCCGCCCCACCACTCATCACTCACCATATTACAATGAAGACTTAAAAAAAATGAAATTATAAAATAAAAATATTTCGAAATATATGTTGTGTTTTTTTTGTTGTGTAAGATAAATATTTTATACTTAATGATGCGTTGTTCCTTTCAAAAACATTGTCTCTGATTGGTGATGTATTTCCACCCTGGGGGCGCAAGAATCTTAGCCCATACTCTTGTTAGAAGTTGTACATGTGCAGTTAGCTCCTCTTCGTTACAAGAGATAGGAAGATTCTGGGCGCACCACTCCAGCGCCCTGCGTACCGGCACATTGTACAGATCGTGCTTCTGGTCCCGCTGTCCCGGTACAGATTTATTTATTTATGTCCCGGAACAGATTGTGCAGTGACACTCACAACCAGGCTATGTATGAATATTATTTAGCTGTCAGACAGCAGCACATTTAAAAGAGGTGCATTAATTTTGATCAGGCAGATAGTTGGGAGACCCGTTGCATTCGGCGTTGTTTGTTGATGCCGGCCGGGGTCCTGTGTAGAAAGAAGAGGACTGGAGCGGACCACCATCTTAAAGTGTAATACAATACATAGTCTAAAACTGTCTAAACATTTTAATGTCAAACATAGTATTTCTTGAAGGACTGCCTATCATGTCAGTTTTTTTCAAGATAACCACCACAGCTAAATCTTGTGCAATGTGTTAATAATCAGAGTTTATGTTGAGTAAAATAGAGACATTTTTCTTCTATTTTTGCTTCTGTTCTGATTCACAGATCCAGCAGAGGCTGAGGCACATATGTTGTTTTTATTTATACAGGTATGTTTTATTTTATTGAGAAACGTGTTTTTGAGGCTGAAAAATAAACAAGGTGTTGATGATTTTAAGAAGAGTCAGAAATTTTAATGGTGAGGATGTTGGGTAATACTTAATGGATGCAGCTGGACAGCAGACAACTATGCAGACTTAAAAGTAAAGATGGTGTGTCCTTTTAAAAGCATTCTTTGGTCAGAACACCGAATATTTCTCAATGTCTTTAAGCAAAGACTGACATGTTTGTCCTTACTTCATAATTATTATGTGGACTAGCTACGCACAAAAAATTAGAAAACACAACAATGAACACATTATAGCAAATGTTCTCCTTATCAATTAAACGATGGCAGAAAACAAAGTACAACAGTTTTGTGACAGTGGCTAGTACCAGTAAGTGTTTTATTTATTTCACTAACAATGTTTTTTGCGTGTAGTTTAGGTTGCTTAAAATATCTTATATTTAATCGTTCATTTCAAATGTGAGAATATCCACATGTACACCATGTAAATGTTAGAAAGCTTCACCCATGCTGCGGGGATTCATTTGTAACCATAGCAACCATTTGTTGTGCTTCCAGCTCTGATTTTCTCCCCAGGAGTCTGGATCACATCAAGGGAGAGCAGGTGAGATACAGAGGAAAGAAAAATGGAAGCTAAAACAGAGCAGTTTTTAATACAAATAAAGATTTTAGCCTCACTGTTCCACCTCTTCCCTCTCATTCACACATGTACTCTTGTCTTACTATGGCTGACTTTCATTCCTCTTCTTTCAAGTGCATACCTCCACCTCTCCATGTTCTCTTCCACCTGTTCCCTGTTCTCACCACAGATCACAATGTAATCTGCAAACATCATAGTCCATGGGGATTCCTGCCTGACCTCATCCGTTTGTAGGTCCATCACCAGAGCAAACAATAAGGGGCTCAGAGTTGATCCTTGATGCACTCCCACCTCCACCTTGAAGTTATCTGTCACTACTACAGCACATCTCACCACTGTTCTGCTGTCCTCATACATGTCCTGCTGTCCTCATACATGTCCTGTACCAGTCTAACATACTTCTCTGTCACTCCAGATTTCCTTGTGCAATACCACACCTTCTCACTCAGCACCCTGTCATGTTTTATCTAAATACACAAAGACACAATGGAGTTCTTTATGATCCTCTCTGTATTTCTCCATCAGAATCCTCAAAGCAAAGATGTGGTGCTTTTCTGACCAAACTGCTGCCAACGATTGCTTTGTCACCTCTCATTTAAGTCTAGCTGCCACAACTCTCCCTGATCTTCACCATGTGGTTCAGCAACAATTCCCCTGTAGTTTCTACAACTCTACATCACCTTAAAAATGGGCACCAGCACACTTCTTATCCATTTCTCAGGCATTTTCTCACCCTCAAATATGCCAGTGAATATTTGAGCCAAAAATCTCACTACCATCTCTCCTCTACAAAACGTCCACTGGTATGTCATCAGGTCCTACTGTCTTCCCCTTCTTTATTATTTTCAGAGCTTTCTGGACTTCACCCTCACTAAGCTTTCCCACTTCCTGGTCCACAGTTTCTATAACCTCTACTCTTCTTTCTCTTTCATTCTCTTCAGTCATTAGCTCCTCAAAGCACTCCTTCCATCTTCCCGTCACACTCTCCTCACTTGTTAGAACATTACCATTCTTGTCTTTAACAAGCCTAACCTGCTGCACATCCTTTCCAGCCTGATTCCTCTGTCTTGCCAATTTACAAGTCCTTCTTGCCCTCTTTAGTGTCCATCCTCTCATACAACCCATCTTCTTCTGCTTTGCCTTTGCCACCTCCCTCTTTGCTTTGCATTGCATTTCCTTATATTCCTGTTTCCTCTCTTCGGTCCTCTCTCTGTCATATTTCTTCTTGGCTAACCTCTTTCTTTGAACAGCTTCCTGCACTTCAGTATTCCACCACTGTGTTTCCTTATCGTCTTTTCTCAGTTTCTCTAAAACAGGGCTGTTGACATCAAGACAGCAAAAATTTATGAAAGCTGCTGCAACCTGCTCAGCAAGACAACCTGGAGAAGACATCAGAGGGAAATGGTAATTTGTGTTTATTTTGGGTCATGATCATGAGTAACTCCATTACATTTCAGAGGCTTCAGAGCCCTTTAAACCACCAGGGCCTCAACTGTGTCTTATTATTACCTGCATCTGTTGAACACCAAACAAAGGCGGGCGGTCACCTTTCATCATGGAATGATGGGAATGGGTTCTGTAAGATGAAACTGCATGATGCACACATGGCTGTGACATCACCACTTAAATGTCCTGCTGCTCACAGGAACCATCTGAAGATGGCTGGGCGGATCAAAGGAGCAGCCATGTGCATGTAAATTTTTTCAAACTCACTTGTGATTGTTGCTTATATTTTATGATGCTAGAAGGTTTTTGAATGAATTATAGTGTGTACCTGGTTTTAAAATCACGTTTAAAACTCTGGGCTGTAATGGGTTTACAAGAGAATCATTTGGCAGTGAGGGTTTATTTCTGGGTGGATGTGGAGTTCATCCAGAAACACTGAGATAACACAGGTCACTGATGGTCCACTTTAAAACTCTGACACTCTTCCAGCTGCTTTCACAGGGTCTATTCTATTTGTGCAACCCTGGCTACATAAAAACCCATAAAACTGCACACACACTTGCACATGCACAGCTACCCACTACCACTGCACTGCCCACACTCTATTTCAGTCTGGACTTTACTATTCCAAAGGCCGCAGGCCCCAACACATAGAGAAGACTGTGTTGGCTTCTCAAGCCAAGCCAGTTCAGGGGAGCTGCTGCTGTGAGGTGGGGCGGTGGAAAGGTGGGGTGAAGGTGGTGGTGGTTGTGGGGGTGTAGTGCTATCTCACAGCTGTTTCACTAAGGACGGCAAGGTCTCCCAGCATAAATTTCACTGATATCACCTCCATCAGAGGCCCATAAAGCTGATTTATTATAAATACGGCTCTCGTGTGTTTACTGTGCGCATTCTTGAGCCTGCAACATCTTTCAAAGTGAGCACTTGCAGGTGCTCTGGCTCGGTCTCCGAGGGGCAGACTGGAGGAAATCAAGGAAACAAGATGGAAAAAACAAAAACAAACCGGAGAAGGAGCACAAAGGGGGAGGGAAGGAACAGGCAGAATTAAGACGAGAGGAACTGAAGTGACGAACAAGAAGACATGTAGGGCATTCAAACAATCAGTGAATCAGAATAGTTTAACATAAAGTTTTCAACCACCTTGTATGTCAAAAACTATCATCTTATAATGAGAATACAAAGTTGTAAAGAGTCATGGACACAACTTTGAAATAACATGTGATCTTATGCGATACTGTGAGGGCTCATATATTCTGTAAACACTTAGTTTGTGTTGTGAATAAATCTCAGGCACCCTCAACCTTTAGCTCAATATTAATAAAATAGACTGGGTGGTGGATATTTTTGTGCTTGCTAATGTCAACAAGCTTCAACAGCCATCTTGAAATGGAGTGATTTCAAAAGTTAATCAGCTGTAGATGTACATGCATACATTAAGTGTCATTAAAAACTGTCAAGTAGTTCAAGAGATATTTTGTTAACATGACAGCTGACGAACACACGCACAGAAAAAGACAGAATCACCCATTTGTCTTGAAAATCCTGCACTGTTGTGCACGCTGGTGATTTCTGTCTGTTTGATGTTGAGCAGACTGGAGATGGAAACAACTTTTAATCACATCTGAAGAGGCCATGACAAAAAAAGACAAGAAATACCGGTTGGTGTTGGCATGAGCTGGATTACAGTAAACCGAATATAATATGATTTCCACAAGAAATGAGTGTTCAGTCATTTACCTACAGTGAATGTTGTTTCTTTCTACAGGTCTGTTTCCAGTTAAGAAAGATTCCTTGAAATTAAAACAAGCGATGCAGCCTATACCACCACCCTCTGGTAGCCGTAAATATCTTGTTTTTTTTTTTAGTTATTTATTTTACTTGAAACTTAATTGAATGTTTTTAATGTGTAGTTGTGTGCAGAAGTAATGAATTAGTGTCTCACCCGTAGTATACAGAAGTCCAGGGATGTGCTGTGCATTTTACACCTAGGCCTTCAGTGGTGACCTGCCTGGATTTATCCACATCTTAATATCGTCATTATGATGCCACGGCTACAGAAACTATCAGTGATGCACAAAATAATATGGTGCTGCATCACAGACAAGTGTCTCATGTAGTGAGAATGAACGCCATCACTAAAGCAAGAAACAACACAATTCTACAAGTTTCCTTCAACTACAGCCGCAGCTGTGCCACATACCTGTACATATTTACCAAAAGTATAAATATGCAGTTGTGGATAAAGTACTCAAACACTGTACTTAAGTAAAAGTACAAATTAACATACAAAAATGTACTCTAGTAAAAGTAGAAGTACCACTTTTTTTTACTTAAGTAAAAGTAAGTACTTGCTTTTAAAAATACTTGAAGTATTAAAAGTAAAAGTACTTGCTGAACGTATTGCCTAATGCAATGGTCTACACTGTATGTATATTTTTATGTAATACAATAATAGTGTTGAGCCATTTTAATGAACGATGCTGCAGATAATACATGTTTTTATTGTGTTTTTTCTGTGACACAGTTCACACTTGGACTTGTGATTCTGTGCATCAGAATTTCAGGGATGACCTGCAGAGTTAAATGTCATTAAGCAAAATAAGAAAGAGGAATGATTATACCTTTGAAAGTTTTTATTTAACACAAAGCAAAACCATTGTTTGATGACACAGTTGTCTATTGTCGAGCTAAAACAGTTGAGGCTTTCCAGCTTTTGAAATCTGCATTTAACATCATCCAGTCAGATTTGTTCCGCCTCAAACTTGTCCTAAAGGCCGACAAAACCAAAGGGATGCTTTTTTTCAAATAGGAAGTTGGTCCCAGCAGTTCCTATGATTTCATCCTCAAATGGTGTCCCGATTGAGTTTGTTGGCTCCTATAAATATTTGGGTATCTTGGTCGACTCACATCGCTCTTTTAAGCTCCATGTGGAAAACTTGGTAAAGAAACTGAAAGTTAAACTGGGTTTCTTTTTCAGAAACAGATCCTGTCTAACCCTGAATGCTAGAAAACACCTTGTATCTGTGACTTTCCTTCCCTCCATTGGTTACGGTGACATTATTTACATGAACGCTCCTACAAGCACCCTGCAGATGTTGGATGCTGTCTATCGTGGTGCACTAAGATTCATAACTGGCTGTGATTATCGTACCCACCACTGCACCCAGTATTCACTGGTTTACTAGACATCATTAACATCACGCAGACTCTCTCACTGGTACTTTTTCATCTTTAAATCACCTCTTGGTCTGTTGCCTTCATACATCTCCTCCTACATGTCTCTGCGTGAGTGCAGCTACAGCGTGCGCTCTCAGGACATTATTACCTGCAGTGTTCCCTCAGTGCAGACTGAACTAGGCAAAAGGACCTTCTCCTACTCCGCTCCGGTTTCCTGGAATATCTTGCAAAAAGATCTGAAGCTCTTGACCTTGACCTCTCTAAGTGGCTTTAAGAATCTGTTGGACTCCTGGCAGGGACCAATGCAGACATGTTCCTGTTTTGAGTTTTCGACATTCGCCTTAGAATCTAGCTGTTTTTTGTTACTTTTCTTTTTTTTTAGTCATCCTATTTGTTAAAAAAATTCATAAATAAAATCTGTATGCCTTTTCATAACTGTCTATTGTTGTCCATTGTTGTCATCACTCTTTGTTGAAATCAGGTCTCTCTTGTAAATGAGTCCTCGAGGCTCA
>NC_056518.1:10045598-10048185 GCF_014905685.2 Nematolebias whitei | reverse complement strand
ACATATATACTAGAATATATGTCATTGGTCCAGCTCTTCTTGAAGGCAGGTCTAATGTTACCTGCCCACAAGCGGCAAATCAAAAAAACGCAACATGAATGTAACTTGTAACGCAATGCAGTGTAGAAATGTAGTGTAGTAGAAAGTACAGAGACTTAATGTAAAATGTAGTGGAGTAAAAGTATAAAGTACCCACATTTAACTCTACTTAAGTAAAGTACAGATACATGAAAAATGTACCTAAGTACAGTAACGACGTACTTGTACTTCGTTACATCCCACAACTGTAAATATGGATGTAATCCATTGTCAAAAATATAAAACACTTGACTAAAATGCATTTTACTCACCAAGAGTTTTGATTATCTGCACACAGACTCCATCCTCCATTCTTTCAGAGATCAGAGAGTTCAGTTCCTTAGTCCTACAGGTCATCATCGTGTTTCGGTTTCAACAACAAGTCCTTTTCTATCTCCATGGAAGCTAGCGCTGAAAGTCGAGTCTGTTCTGTCGTGTTTCCGTTACAAGTTTTAATTCCCTTCAGGGCTGAGAATGTCCTCTCAATATTTAGCTTGTGCAGGTTGCTACAGATGCAGTTTCCTAGCACCGGCCGGTTAACTCTGACTTCAATCAAACAACGTGAAAATGCTTACGCCTAAGGCCTGCTATAGGCCTGGCATCGTCAACTCAGCATCTGACTCATTATCGCAACAGTTTCACTGTCATTTGTTTTAACCTACAGGCGCCTGCACTGTTGATTGTGAAGGCCTACAGGCAGATTTCTGTGACCCTAGCAACACATGATGGTCAAAATAAGCTTGGATAAAACCTCTATGTAAACATTTGCTACTGGAAACTGTTCAACCAGGCTATAAACTGAAGAACAGACATTTCAGAATAAGATTAATAAATATAAATACCATGCGAAAATTTAATGTAGTGATTCTGATTGTGTTTTGGCCATCAGAGAAGGCTTTGCTGATCTGAAGGTCCTCCACTGCAGCGGTCATAAACTCAGTTTGAAGAATTGTTCTCATTAGGGAGTCAAGTTAACAACTACTTAAAAATATGTACAATGCAAATTAAAATGTATTAAAATGACTTTGAACATTGTTTAGTAAGTTGTTACCCCCTCACTTTTGCATGAGACAGTGGTTACCCCAGTTAAAGTTATGATGGAAAGAACAAGATCTCAGTTAAGCAGATGAAAGGAGCGCCCTTCATCTGGGCTGAGTTTTGGAGAAAGACTGGGGAGCCTGGACATTTGAGAAAGGTTCTGAGTAGAGTTACTATTATTAAGAACCAAACAGAGTCTTCTGAAGAGTTCTGGAGATGTTGTGTCTCCCATTTGTATCTTGCTGAAGGTTTTCTGGGTTAGCAGACTGAGGAAGAAGCAGAGTCAGCATACAAAAGAGAAGTTGTTTTATTTACAAGTGTAGATATTTACAGGCTGCAAGGAAAGAAAAGGGACAAGGTAAGTATCTTGTATATTGGCAGGTTGCTTGAATAATGAATGTTGGTTTGGAAGATGAACTCTGCTTATAAATGTTTGTGTTGTACATGGAGCCGGAGAGGAGGGAGAGAATGAGGTCCTAGGTTTCCAGGGTGGTGAAGATGGTCCGGAGAAGATGAGCAGTGTTGGAGAGAGGATCAGGTTGGATGTGCTCAGTGGTGTTTTGATCCAGGTTGATGTTTGTTAATTGTAGGAACAAGATGATACCAGGATGAAGTCGCAGAGGACAGAGAGGTCTTGGAAGCCTCGAGGAAGCAGGACTTGGAAGTCACTTAAGATATGATGTTCCAGCAAGAGAAGAACGTCTGGCAGGAGCTTCTACAGAGTCCAAATCAGGTGCAGGTGTGGATTGGTGGATGATTGCAGTGAGTGGCAGCTGTGGAGAAAGTGATTGTGACTGGGAACCTAGTAATCCCACAGACCTCCTTTGGATCCCCCAAGAGAAACTGGGGAAAATGAAGCAAGGGATGGCTGTGTGCCTTTGTGACATGACTTTGAATAAGCATTCAAAAATGGAAGAATGAAAGAAATTGCTGTTTTTAACAGAATCACACAACAGAGGTTTTTTGTTTGTTTGTTTGTTTGCTTTGAAGTGGCACTAAAGACAGAAAAGATGATGATTTGGGATTTTTATAATGCTTTATTTTTAAACGTTTATGCACTTTTTTCAGGTTGAAGTCAAGAATACAATAACATCTAGTTACTGAGATGCAGAAATACAGTGACTTCAGTTTATGTAATTTAAGCAACTTTTTTGTAAATAATCTATCCTTTGGTTCAAGGAATATATTTTGAACACTAAACAAAGACAGATGTTTAAAGCCATCCATCCATTATCTTTTATCCGCTTCTTCCATTTTGGGTCCCGGGGGTCACCGGTGCCCATGTCCAGCAATCACTGTGTGAGGGGTGGGGTACACCCTGGACAGGTCTCCAGTCCATCACAGAGTTACATAGAGACAAACGAGACAAACAACTATTCACTCTCTCACTCACATCTAGGGACAATTTAGAGTTACCAATCAGACTAACATGCATGTTTTTGGTCTGTGGGAGGAAACCGGAGCACCCGGA
>NC_056518.1:10040326-10045588 GCF_014905685.2 Nematolebias whitei | reverse complement strand
CCAATCAGCCTAACATGCATGTTTTTGGTCTGTGGGAGGAAACTGGAGTACCCGGAGAAAACCCACGCATGCACAGAGAGCAATGCAAACCCCACCTAAAAAGGCCCCCGGACCGGGATTTGAACCTGCAACCTTCTCGCTGAGAGGCAGCAGCTCTGCCAGTTGCGCCACTGTCCTGCAAGAAATCCCCATTTAAATGTTGTTTTTTTTTTTAATCATTATGTCTCAAAGTTTAAGTTTAGATCTGTGTAGTAATATTCTGTTGAGAGGTAGTCAGTATCCTACCTGCAGCAGACAGCAGTCAGTCTGACATCAGTTTACAGAATGAGTTAGAAATTGTCAAAGAGAAATTAAACTGAGCTTGTCAGACTGGCACCAGTTCCAGAACAGATTTCAGCCATCTCAAACAGAACTAAAGAATGTCAGGGTGGTTTAAATGTATGTTTTATTTACTTTAACAGCTTCGATTCAGCATCAAATGATTATTTATAATGTGGACTCTGTGCGTTAGAATAAGCATGCTCCATGTGAAACACAAGTTTCAGAACAGATGACAGTGACTGGGTCCAGTCTGCGTAACTATCAGGTACAAAAGACTGAGGATTGTTTTGTGTCATCTGTCCTGCTCTCCTTCTTGTAATCAGCTCCTGCCTCCACCTGTTGTCCTTCCCCTGATGCAAGTCTGCATCTCTGTGTTCCTCACTGTCTGGACATTATGTCTCGTATTGCGATATGGTTCTGTCTTCCTCCGTGTCATCCCTGAGTTCATGTAAGTTTGATGCATGTCAGTTTTTGCTTTTTCTATATAAAATATATGTTGTACTCTAAATCCCAAGTTCTCCAAAATCCTGCCTGCACATGGGTTCATCCAAACAAGAAAGGTAACACAAATCTTTGAGATTCAAGCTGTTTGAAATGGTTGAAATATGCTCTGCAGAAAGGTCAAGTCTAAATAAAAAGAGAAAATTCTCCTAGATTCTTTAAAATGAGACAGTTTTGGACATTGTCTGTTGTTAAGTTGTTAAGTTGTTAAGGGACTGACCTGACAAGACCTTTCTACACAACCTCACATTAAAAATATCACAATGATCTACTGTATTTAGGACTTGATGGGCTGTTCAGTTTCTCTTTTAAGGCTGTAAAGATTTTGCAGAATGTACAAGTTTCTGTTTCTATCCTTTATAAATTTGGTCTCCATTCATAAAAATGTTGAACAAATGGGGAGATATTAAAGGAACATATAACAGTGTGTGTGTACTTTATAAGTTATGCTACGTTTATGGCATTACTTAGGACATTTTTTAGTTGTTTTCTGTAAATTTAGTAACATTTTTGACTTTTTTCTGTATTCTTTTCCTCTAATAAGCTGCATGCGCAGATGTGACGACAAACACATCTGAGAATATGCAAGAAAGCAAGCAGTCGAGGCTACAATTAGCCCGTGTGTGAACAAGCTCTTGTTTATTGACTTTCAGAGGGAAACTTTATTAACTTGGCTTGAATGAGAGACACCTGCTGCTGCCACTTAGGCTGTCATTTCTGCAGCGGAGCTGCAGGGAGGGTCCTCACCAAACCCACTGCTGCCTGCTGCTCCATTGTGGAGCTCTCCATCATCCAGCAATCGAGTGCTACAACGTTTACGAGATTGGCTTTTGTTGGGTATTGTTGCCAAGCTGACAGACCTTTTCTCACTACTTGACAGCAATCAACTTATGGTGGACAAAACCACAGACTCCAGTTTTGGTCCTTTTGTCTGCCGTGAAAAAAATAGACTCTGGGTCTAAATTATTTATTTTTTTCTTTCAGGTTGCCATTGGTGAAGAGAGTGATCGCAAAGGAATTAATTTAACTAGACTGCTAGCACATTAAAAACACTGACAATAGATAATAAGTTAGAAACTCGTTGGTCATGGGTGAGTCGTCATTTAAAAAGTTGTTGAGATTTCACACATTATGAAAAATAATTGTAATAATAATGGTCAGTTTTGAAAGGGGATTTACTTTTCAGACCGTTATAAACAAACACGTTCAAAAAGAACTATTATATATTTAATTAAATTTTCTGTTTAAAAGTATATAAATTAAATCTCCATGTTTATATGATCATATGTTGGAAATAATCCTAAATTAACCAAGAATTTTCAGTCATGTCATCTGGACAGTTTCTTTTTTTGTGCTGAAACGTTTCACCTTCTATCCGGAAGGCTTCATCAGTCAAGGAAACACACAACAAAACTGATTCTTTCCCCAAACAGCTTACTCCAAACTGGAACAAACCAGTTATGTTGGTGCTAAGATGGTGTATTTGGCACGCCCCCTCCTCTTGTGCCGGCCCTCTTCCAAAAAGGACTTTTTTGGTTTTGAACCAGTTTGACATGACTGTCGATGAGGAAGAGGTCCGGCACAAGAGGAGGGGGCGTGCCAAAGAGACCATCTTAGCACCAACATAACTGGTTTGTTCCACTTTGGAGTACTGTAAGCTGTTTGGGGGAAGAATCAGTTTTGTGTTGTGTGTTTCCTTGACTGATGAAGCCTTCTGGATGGAAGGTGAAACGTTTCAGAAAAAAAAAAAAAAAAACTGTCCAGATGACATGACTAAAAATTGTTGGATTGTATACCTGGATTACTGAGCATGGACATTTTTCTTTTTGGTTTAATCCTAAATTATCTTGAAAACTTGGCAAAACATGTTTCACGTGATGTTTTACAGGTAAAATCTGTGATTTTTCCACATTTTCCACATTGGGGAGTGGTGGCGCAGAGGCTAGAGAAGATGGGCCTGTGATCGGAAAGTCACAGGTTAAACTCCCTAAACTGACATCAAAATGTGGGTGGAAAAGGTGAAGCACCCACACCTGCCTCCACCCTCATTTGCCCTACTCCAGGCCCTTGAGCAAGGCCCTTAACCCCCACCATCTGCTCCCAAAAAACAGGTCTCTATTGAAAATGAGTTATCGTGACTCAACAAGACTACCTGTTTAAATAAAGGGTAAATAAATGAATAAAATAATAAAGTGAAGTTCATGTGTTTTTCCAAATCCACAGGGGAAATAAAACCAAGTATGCAAATACTTAATGTAATTCAATAACAACTCAGTGCCGAATGATGAAGGTTGAATACAGTTTAATCCAAACCTGATATTATATCATTTAGTTCAGTCAGATTCAGAAAATTATAAACCATAAATGGCAGTCATGCAGAGTGTCATTCATCAGGCAAAAACCACCTCCAGAATCAGAACCAGACTGGTCAGCAATCTGTCTTCATCAAGCGACCGTTGAAAAGTCACAAGAGACAAACACCAGGAGTAGTTGTATTTAAGATTTATTTTGTTACTCTTTCAAAAATGTATTAATTACTTGAAGATTTGTTTGAAACCCAAATTTAAGCTCTATCCAAACCTGAACCTTCTTTAACGTTCACCGGATCAACTGACTGAATGCCTGAACCAAACCACAATGATTTGTGACATTTTAAAGAAGACACACAAAACAGACATGTCCTAATTTGTATATATTTTGCAAACTATTTTGGTTTAGATTGTTCCCCTGAGAGTGGAAGTGTCCCCAAGGAGTTAAGAGGATGATAGAGTCCTCACACTGAGTGATACTTCCTCTGAAGTGCACCGTGTCAATGGCTAACTTTCAGCAGAAAAGATAAAACCCAGTTACTTTGGCTTTTATCATGGTTCCTGGGCTCAGGGAGCGTTGATACCACCCATTACAAGGACGGTGCTGAAGGCGAGCCGGGATGCGTGGGCTTCAAGGAGTATCTGTGTGTATACTTGTGTGAGTGCTTTTCCCCAAGCTGATAAAACCAGTGTGCTTAGCTGTCTTTACTCTCTTTGTGTACGTGTGTATTCATTTATTTATTTGTTCTTAGTCAGGAAATTAGGTAATTAGAAACCGAGCACAGTTTACAACTAAACATCTACAAATATACAAGCTGTGCACATCCGACATTTAACCTTGGTGGGGCCAACGTGGACCCCTTCAGGCAAACATTGTGTTGATGATTAAAGGTGAACAAAAATAATGTTTCAAAGTCAGACACTGGCTTGTCCTTCCGTCCTCCCAACACCCAGAAACAAACTATTCACTTATGTATACACTGTTAGCAATGATTTGGTAGCAAGCATGGAGTTTCCTGCTTTTGCTTCATTGTTTGCAACATTTGTCACCATTTCTGTTAAACTGTCCGTTAGTGCTTCAGTGGAGCAGATTAGCTGTAGCAAATCCCCAAGGATTACAAGTCAGCTAACAGTTACAGGTCAAAAATTCTAAGCTGTAAACAAGTCAATGGATAGATGCATTTAGTGCAGCTTTATTGTTTTCAAAGCTTTATAATATCTCTAATTTGATAGAGATTTAGCCAAATTCAAATAGAGTAAAAGCCCAAATTAAAGCTCTTATGTAAATGAGTCCTTGTGGCTCAATAGAACTAACCTGTTTAAATAAATGTTGAATAAAAGCTTGAGATTCGTGTTTAAACACAGGCTTCAGTTCCAGTATTTATGTTGCTTAGCACTCCTTATTAATCAATCCATGTCTGCTGTGAATAAAGGTCATTTGAGGTCAATCAAAGGTCACCATTCCATGGCTAATTAACCCCCTCTCTGCAGGTGTTATACCCCTGTAAAGGGCAAAGGTGAAACAGACGAAGACACAGTGTTACTTCTGTCACGTCCAGTGCCGTAATGGGCGAACAGAAGCAACACATTGCACCTGTGTCAGTTTAGACATAACTAATCGAAACACGATCAGTAAATAAAACTCTCAAAATATAAACGTTGAAATTGTATCACTTTCTAAAGTCTATAAACAATTATATTCAGAAAAGTAACATGAAAGAAAATGTTTTTAAGATGTAATATTATTCTACTGCATCATTATGTGACCTTTGACCTGCAAGACCAGACAAATCAATCATATATATTTATATCAGCAATCACAGTGCATATTATTCCCATGATCATTTCTTCAACAGAGGAATGGATTATGGTGTGTTTTTTCCATTTACATTTAACAAATATTACCATGAACCAAAAGCAATTTTAGCCAAATAATACAAAACAATAGTATTTTTCTTAATGGGGTTTAATTTCCTTTTTTTAACTGAAACAATTTTATAACTACTGCACATGCATCACCCAAAGGTGAAGATGGATATTGTTTTTCCTGTATCTATGTGTGTTTTGTTTTCCTGTATATAAATACTTATATATATATATATGTATATATATATATATATATATATATATA
>NC_056518.1:9998748-10037326 GCF_014905685.2 Nematolebias whitei | reverse complement strand
ATAGATAGATAGATAGATAGATAGATAGATAGATAGATAGATAGATATAGAAAATTTCTCAATTTACTAAGTCGATTTAAATAAAAACCATTTCAAGTAATCACTGGGTGGACAATTGCAATATATTAAATAGGATAGCACCCAATGGAAGATGGTCACCACAACAAATGATTTTTGCAATCATAAAATTGGCTAAATTGTTGTCAGTTTTACAATCAATAAGGTACAAATTGGTACGTGAGTAGCTGAGATTCAGATCTTATACCTTGAGCTCACACTGATCACACTGAAACAGTGTTTAAAAATGTTGGACTTTGCTATTGAGTCTTTTTTGTTTGTTTAGCAAAATATCTCCAAAACCATAAGATAGAGTTGAGTAAAACTTCCAGGAAACAATTGTTTGAATAAATAACGAATGTTGTTAGCAAAGTTGTATATTGTTATTAATTTTAAACAACACAGTCTCTGAGGAGACGAACATGCTCATTGATGTCTGTAGAATAAAACCATTGTTGCCGTCTGAAGGCACTCATTTTGTTTCCCAAATTCCTTTTCCAGCCTCCATCTGCTGCACGTTGGCCAGACTGTGCAAACCAGCTCTCTCATGAGAAGCAGCAAAATAACTGCTGTGGTGGGTAGAGAAGTATAAATAGATATAACTCAGAGACACTCCTCTTCTCGGTCTCTTCGTTCATTCTGTTGCCTCGACTCTGTCTTGAGTCGTTCGATCTGCTCTGTCGTGAGTTTGAACCCAGCTAAATGAGCCACTTTTGTGGTGCTTTTCAAGAGGAACCTCTCCGAGCAGCAGCTCCATTCTGTGACTGGGGACAGGCAGTCGGCCAGCTTCCAGAGTAAACATATAATCATCCTTCGGACGGCTATAATTATATTTGGGACGTGAAGGAACAGAAGCAAGAAAGGGCCGAGCAACAGCAGTAAAGCAGAAACCTGCTCACTTAATATTTGTTTTCCACTGGGAAATAAAGCCCAGGCTGGTTCCAGGCAAACAGGAGGAGAAGGAAAAGCAAGCAGAGTTGCATGTTGCTAGTTTAAAGGGATAGTTCAGATATTTTGAAGAAGCATTTCGTGGAAAGGTTCTGAGCAGATGAAGCTTACCTGTTGTAGATAACTATTTGAATAGCCTCAGTTTGGATAAAAACAAATTAACATGCTCGTTTACTTAAAGCTCTGTGCTTACTTACAAATGGCCGCCAGCAGACGCTGTATGTCGCGTAGTATTTCTTGACTGTTATTTTTTAAAGTGCCACTACTCCAGAAAAAAATAGATTTTTATGTAATGGACTGTACTTATATAGCGCCTTTCTATCTTACTGAGATACTCAAAGCTCTTTACACTACAATCTGTGCCTCATTTACTCATTCATACAGCACTCTACTAGATCTCTACAAAGCTAATTGAACAAACCATTCTAAAGAGACTAATCAGAGCTTTATCACATTTATAACCGATGGGACACACATCGGAGGCGATGAGGGGTTCAGTGTCTTGCCCATGGACACTTCGGCATGTGACTGCTGGTGGATTCGAACCCCCAACTCCTGCATTGGCAGACGACTGCTCTAATCACTCAGCCACAGCCGCCCTCTACAATGTGCACTCGCTCTTCCTGTAACAGCTCTTCTTCTATGTTTTTACTAACGGTAGTTCTCCTGTTAAGTAGTAGGGCTGTTTTACATCAAATGTTCAAAAGTGGAAGAGGAAAATTTTATTTTAGAGCATATGTGTTAGGCTCAAGGACCGGGGGCCAAATGTGGCCCTCGTTGACATCTTATTTGGCCCGCAAGATGATATGTGAAATGTAAAATACTTCCATCTTTTGAATTTTTTCAGTAATCTTTGATTCTGATGTTGAAAGCACAACAGAGAACATCAAATGAGACCAATCAAACTCTTGTAGAAGAACCTGTGACCATGAAAAGATTCTAGGTATCTGATTTGAGTTAATGTAGTTTCTGAAATTGGCCCTTAGTTTGAAAAAGGTTTTAATTTTGGCCCCCTTTTGTAGGTGAATTTGACACCCCTGTCTTAGAGGGTTAAGAAATATCCAAAAATACAGTATATGGCCCAAAAAGTTGTTATTTTAAAGACAATGACAAATAAAATGTATTGTCTGGTGAACTATAGATCAAGAGTTTGGCTAATATGGTAAAAAGAACAAACATAAGGTTAATATTTTAAAGCTGATCCATATTGTTAGAGCACAACTTGACATTTGTCTTACCGTACTTTCCGCCGTAAACGTCACACCGCCGTATAAGTTGCATCAGTCCAAATATGTCTAAAAAAGTGGAAAAATCTATAAATACGTCGCTTTGCCGTATACGTTGCATCTATTATGTGTCACCGCTGACAACCTGGTAATGTGGGCTGGTGAAATCAATTGGTTGTCAAATGGCAGCCACAGGAGCGTGCACGGGAGGACTTTAACAATAATTTAACAAGATAACCACCTAAAAACAATTATTTGTTTGCTTGAAATTATAGTAAAGTTGTCTCAGTCGAACTTTTACTTAATAAATGCACTTTAATGGTCAAATCAGTTTCATTTAAAAAGCTGATATGCAGAAATAGAAACATGCAGAGGGCGAATTGTTTTGCATTTCTTGAAAATTTAACAAGATAAACACCTAAAAACAATTATTTGTTTGTATGAAATTATAATAAAGGTGTGTCTCAGTTTAACTTTTACGTAATAAATGTACTTTGACGGTCAAATTAGCTGCATGTCGCCAAGGAGGAGGAGTGAAATGAAGCTGATTTGACACTTGCTCCAGGCTGATGACGGTGGCAATCTATAGCAAGCCGACTGTGCCATTAATAGCCACTTTTACCTATTACATGACAGAAAGGCATGTCATACTGCTCGAGTGCATCTAGTGGCTGAAAATGGTAGTGTTCAATATTTTCAGTCAGAATGAATAAAAACGGTCATATCTCAGCCAAAAATTGGATTATAAATATGGAGGAAAATCCATAAATATGTTGCTTCAGTGTATAAGTCGCAGGGCATGCAAATTATGCAAAGAACTGTGACTTATAGGGCGAAAAACACGCTATACCTTTTAACTGACAGACTTTAATGACACACGGCGCTCACGGTGTATTTTTGGCATGAGGTCATTCAAAGATTTATCTTACAGCGGGTAAGGTATTGATCGTTTATAGCATTTTTACAGAAATCCACTTCAAAAGATCCAGAATGATCTCTTTGGCTGTTTCATTTTGTTATTCAGACACACAAAAGCACACACACCTTGTATGCACATATGCAACCACACAGAAACGGTTGGTGGTTTTGGGGACAGTACAAGGAGGTTCTTTCAGGCTTTTTATTTTATCCAAATTCTGTCACACAACTGAAATGTGGTTGACTAACTCACAGTCTTTGTGGTCAGCTCCCGTTCCATCAGGCCTAAAGAGAAATGGATTATAGCCTGGGTGGAAAGTTAAACGACTTCCAGGACGTTTCTTTCAGTCATGAAAAATGAATTTGTCGCTACTGAGCAGCGTAAAAGAAGCCAAGCCTGTAAATACCTGTATCCCTTTGCATCACCTGACTCCTTTGAAAACAGGCCAGCCTTCCTCTTTTATGAGAAAGTTCCCCTCTAATTTTCCCTGTCTGTGGTGCCCTCGAGCCAGATTGGACAGGGTGTAGAACTGTGACATCACATCATTTAGGCAAATTCCATGTAAATGGAAAAAAGGAACAGCTGAAGGTATCCTCTATAAAGCAGTGGAAATACTATAAAATTATAGGAAGCAATTAGCTGATAATTAGACTGCCTAAATAAACCCCTGCTGTCCTCACACATCATTACAGCCTACTAAATGCACTATGAGCACAGAAACACTGCGAGGCTGTCTCTCAGGATGCAGGTTGAGGCATCGGGAGCAGCAAGGACCAAGAGGGGAGGGCTGAGGGAGCAGGCAGCAGCTGGGGTCAGAAGAAGGCACGTTAATCACCACTATCCTGTCAACAACAAAGACTGGGCCTCACCCAAATGCGCTGCTCGGTAGCTCTAATAATGCCACATGAATCAGGCGTAGGTGTCGCAGGGGAATCGAGAGGAAGGAAACAAAAACACGGGTCCATTATGCAATTACAGCGATGGAACAAGTAAAAGATGATAGAATGGAACAACAATCCTTGTGCGGTTTCTACTTTTGCTTAGCTATCACTTAATTACCCCAACACCCTCTCAGCCCAAAATGAAAAAGCTATAAATCAGCATCTCGTGGCTTATTGCTTGTATGACACACCCATCCAGCTACTCTTTTTATTTGCACCACTTGGGGGAAAAAAACTAAATGTTGAACAGTTTAATTTCTTTATTGCACCTTCTTTTCCTAATCATTTTAGGTTAGAATGCATATTATTTGCACAGTGTACTTCTTCTAGTTTCTCCTAGTTAATGTGTTATTTCCAACTCCACTAATTAAAATATGAACACTTCCTTCAGTGACCAGACTGCGACCCCACATTGGGTCACATTACTGAGCCGTGGACTTGTTTAGATATTTTACTGCTAAAGAAAACATCATTAGGATCTGTGAGGGTATTTCACTTTTCCCTCATGACTGCAACCCAGAGGTAATGGCCACCCAACCACAACCCCATCCCCCTGCAAGGACCATGGCATTAGACCTGACCTTCAACCTACTGACCCTCCACACACACAAATATGTACACATTTCAAGAAAGAATTGCCCTTGTCTCAAGCTCAAATCATTCTAAAGTATTCTTTGAGGCTTTTCCATCTGGACTGTCTCTGCTTCAGCAATTGTCTGATCTGACACAGGCTGATAATAAGGTCAGGCTCAAGTGAAACCAGAAACAATTTGTTTTGGTCTGAGCTATCATTCCATTTCCCATAAGCCGTGCCTCTCCCTTCTTTCTCCTCAGCCTCTCTTTGTATCTCTTGCCAAGAGTTAAAAGGCAAGACTTTGGACACAGTTACAAAAAGCAGCTGCTGAGTAACGTTCCTCTTAGAAATGCACTAAAGGCCATCCCAGATTTACATATCTTAGTCCAAATCACAAACTGCATGCCTTTTAGAGAGCCCCAAGGAGCTCCGCTCACTCATTTGGAGCGTTTCAGAGCCCACCTCTGGAATGAATCAAGAAGGAAGTAGAGAGGCCACACGCACCCTAAGGCAGGAAGTGACATAGCCATGACGCTGGAGCAGCAGTTGTTTTGAATCTCGTAAGACAAAAAGTGAGTTCTTAAAAGCAACAGTAAATTCAGGGAGAAAAGGGATGAGGAGAAGAAAAACTCAATTTAATTAGAGCTGTGGCCTAAAGCAGCATTTTCAATTCTAAACAAGGCCACCGTAAACCTACTGATATAAACATAGCGTGCCCTTTGACCCCAGTGGTAAACATCTGCTCGTGGATAAGCTTTCACCCTCATTCGAGCACCGCCTGTGATGACAGTGATGAATATGGTTTTAACCACCAAAAGTTACATTAAAAATGAATTTTAACTTGCATTTTAAGTTAAAAGAAAATGCTTTTCTTTTTTTTGCAACAAGATGTGCAAAAATATAATCATTGACAAAATCTTTAATTTTTATGTTTGAAAAAGGTTACTTTATAATTATCTGTTCGTCTAACTTTTGTTACTACCCTTCAACATTTCCTTGTTCTCTGCACAACAATTCATGTGTTCACATTTTAAATGAACAAGTTTTGAAATCCACAGTCCATTCATGTGCACAGCCAAGAATGCAAGCACTTAGTTTATATGCCCACCTTGGCAGTTGTGTCTTGTTTAGGTTTTAATCAGCTGAAGTGCACTTTTGAAATGTAGATAGATCTATCTACATTTATCTATAAATTCCAATTTATTCCAATTTATTTGGAACCAGCGGTTCGACAATTAAGAGGAAGTTAAGAACCCCCTGAAAGTTACATCTTTGGAAACATTGGTGCTTTTCAATGACATTAATATGAATCTGCTTAAGTTTTCATGCCAGGCAGTTTTGCCAGATAAGGAATGAAGAACACATGAAGTACAGTCGCTTTTAAATTGATTGGATTAATATTTGCATTTCCAAAAATCCTCTGGATTTAGAAACCTTTGGTTTCAGGGGAAATGAGTGCTATTGTATTGAATACAAACGACCAAACAGCAGCAGAAAAACTACGGTTCCACTCAAAATTGGTATAAGTTGCAAAACATTTGACAGACTCCGTCATAAATGTTGTTCGCCAACTAGTCGCAGACGGTGAAATACCCCCTTCAGTACCTTGGCAGACAGGCCTTGCAAACAAAGAAAGATCCTTGAAAGGATAAACAGCAGCCAAGAGGGGGTCAAGTGCCTGAGGATCCATAAAAGAACTGGTTAGGCCTTGGGCGTGGAAAGAAGGCGACCTCCATACCACCTAAATACTGGACACAAACGTTTTCATATTGTGGAAGATCCTAGATTATGGAAATTGTTAAAGATGGAAAAAAGTGTGAAAGAATAAAAACAGGTTCATTTGATGTCTAGTTCTGGCTGGACCACTAAGAAAAAAGACAGACTGTCCAGATGACTTCCTACAAATACTAGAGTTTGATTATCCCCTCAAGGCCTCATGCAAGCCTTATAAAAGCCTCCTAATTAAGAACAAACTATTTATAGATGGCCTAATGAGTCTAGACCACTAAAAGAATAGAGGGAAGGAGGAACTGACTAAAGTGTCCACTTAAAACTCTGAAGTTCCTCTCTGCCATTAGAGGTCTAAGGTTGCACCGTCACCCAGGAGTAACCAAAGAAAACCAATTTTACTACAATTTTACTTTGAGGAATTGACATGTTTAAATAAATCAATTTATTAGTAGACAAAGTTTTTTTAATTTGTCCAACATTCTTCCTTTAATCCTGGCATATGATTATAAACTAAAGTATTTTTCGCCCTATAAGTCACGTTGTTTTTTTGGGTTTTTTTGCATAATTTGCATGCACTGCGACTTATACGCCAATGATTCTTATTTATGGATTTTATTCCCATAGTTATAAACCAACTTTTTCCTGAGATGTGACTGTTTTCATTCAGTCGGACTGAAAATATTGAACACTACCATTTTCAGCCACTAGATGGAAGTCAAGCAGTATGGCTTGCCGTTGCATCATGTAATAGGTAAAAGTGGCTATTAATGACACAATTGGCTTCCCATATCCTGCCACCATCATCTGCCTGGAGCAAACGTCAAATCAGCTTAATTTCGCTGCACCACCCCGGCAAAATGCAGCTAAGTTGACCGTCAAAGTGCATTTATTAAGTAAAAGGTAAACTAAGACAGACCTTTGCTATAATTTCGAGCAAACACATAATTGTTTGTAAGTGTTAATTTTGTTAATTTCTTGTTAAAGTCCTCCCATGCATGCTCCCGCGGCCAACATTTGGCAGCCAATCGATTGTAGTGAACTTAATCTGAGGTCAAGACTAAGCCTAAGGTCAAAACTCTTGACCTTAAGAACCTTGTGGGACAGGAACTGTCATTTCATTGATTTGAATCCAGAAATACAGGTTCACCCATCCTGAGACTTTCTTTCTTGAAAATTCAAGTGGAAGAACACTCTCTGTTCTATTATCATTACTATTTTACAAATGTTGATAATCAAAGTGCCTTAGTTCAAACCATTTTAGATGTTGCAGTGAACTAATCAATTTTATTAACTGTGTAATGATTTTTAATTCTCATGCAAAGTTAGAACTCATGTTAAAGCTGTTACAGAGTAATTATGCATTTTCTGATTTCTGTCTGTGAATGAGCAAAGTGTGCGTTCCAGGGTCAGGAGTCGAAGCAGACATGCGTTGGAACAACTGTCCTGTTTATATCCTCTCAGACGTCAACAGGGGGGTTTTGGCACCTGTTTCTTAAACTCGCCAAAACAAAACTCTCTCTGTCTGTGAGAACATTTCTGATCTGTTCCATAACAATTCTTGCTGCCTTCTAACCTTTTACGTCACAAAACACACCCCGTCTGGTCGGTTCTGGCCAATGGGGAGACTCCCGAATGAACCGGGAAAAGGGCTCTTTAAAATGTCGGTACTTCCTGGTCTACTCAGTTCTGTTGGATACACAGTTCTGTCAGTTCTGTGAGAGCTGTGAGAGTTCGGTTCTGTGGGAGTTGGGTCTCTGTTCAGTTCTGTGAGCCGGGAAGATCCTGACATGACAACAGAGCTCTTCCGAGTTTCATGGGATTATAACATCTTCACTGAGGTGAGCTGTGGCGGACAGAATCTCGCCGCTACTCCGGACGAGTAACAGCATCCTACGGAGACGCTGAAAGGGTGCGTTAAACGGAATCTCGCCTGAGACATCTCCAGGTAAAAGAGTCGATTTCACCACCTAAGTGTACTGTAAGAAAGAGGCTGAAGAAAGCCCGGAGAGTGCCGTTCTGTTCAACACTCCCTCAAACCCCATCTTTTACTCTTCTTTAAACTTCTTTCCCATCTTTAAACTCCTCTCTCAAGTAGAAATTCTTCCAGATATTTAGAAATGTCTGTGTAAAGTGCTCATCCACCGCCGTGTGGGAAAAAGATCATAATTGTACAGTTTTCATAAATGTCTGTGGTGAAGCAACGGAAAAATCATGGCCGTATGATTTTTCCTGATTGATTGCTTATGTTGTTATTTTCATAATTTGCCAAATTAATGTAAATGTTTGATGTTAAACTTTGATTCTGTAAATAAATGACCGCATTCATTTTGATGGGTCAAAGATAAATGACGTCTCACGTTTGCATTTCATTAAATTCAATGCACGTTTTATTCAGTCCAGAAAAATGAGGAATCCGTGTTAATTGATGAATATTTCTGATCTGTTCATCTACACGATTTTTGGCACAACACCGACCCACATTTCCGGGTTGTCAGCGGTGACACATAATAGATGTGACTGATACAGCTAAGTGACATATTTATTGATTTTTCCACTTTATTAGACATATTTGTCTAATAACGGTGCAAAGTTTACGACGGAAAATATGGTAGTTAAATCTGAACATGAGCATCAAGGCAAAAGAGGAGTAGGGTATTCGAACTACGGTATAACACAAAACAGAAAATCATGAGAAACACCAGTCAGTGATGACATTAGTCATTTCAGTTCTGCAGCGCATCCTGAAATTTTCACTACGTTCTGACAGACACCACATGTTGATTTTAATTGATCATTCTTTTAAAAGTTTAAACAACATGCTTTTGTTGCCCCAGAGACAACAACTGAACCAAGTGACCGCCTGGGCTACAACATCTGATAAATCCTACCTTACAAACAGAGGGATAAGCTCTAGAGGTAATTCATCATACCACTCCCCCTAAAGCTCCTTGTATCCTGGTCACCGCCCTCCATGACTGATAACCTGCACTGATCCTATCTATCTGCCTGTGTGAACAACAAATGCTACAAATTCACACTAGCTCTTTAGTATACTTTAGAGGTTACATACACACAAGCTTGTGCACAAGCATCTATATCATTTGTGATGAGGAGGCACAAGAATTACACAAGGACAAAGCAGTCAGAGCCCAGCTTTAATCTGAACTAACTTGAAAGAAATGTGCTTTAGAGAAACGTCAAATTTAGTCTACATGTTAAAAAAAGAATGAAAACCAACAAAATCTTCCAATTTACAATGTTAGCAGCGCTATTGTGAAGATCGCGTCCTGTAAATCGCACTAGACAGATCATTCAATGCCAATTGCATCCTTTGGCCATAAATAGTGCAATAAAATTTCTGATAGTTGTATTGGCATCATATCACATGACACTTGGGGTGATTGCATAAAAAGATCTCCATGTCCTCTGTTTTGCGTATCACTGCACTGCTTTGTGCCAAAGCTGAAAAAATAAGAATTTGGGAAAATAAAAGTGTCTGAAGCAGAGACTGAGAGGTGCTTGATTTTAACGATTAACCTGAATCCAAGTTAGGTAAGGATTAGAAACCACAGTAACATTGCTTAGTTAAACAATTCACAATAATAGTTCTCCTCCTGTAGACATATTTAGCTCAGGAATACAGGATGAAGTAAGATGATGTGATACCCTAATGGGAAAATAACATAAAAAAAGAAATGGGGTGTCCATCATTCAGTGAATAGCCAAACCCAGTGGAACCATTTTGTTTAAATCAAACCTTGGAGTATAAAATGTGGCTCCAATTGTTTCTCAGTAGGTCTATCCACCAGAAGGGTGACTGGTAGGCAGGAGGAGGGGAGACTTTGGGAGGGGATGCTGAGCTGAGAATGTCAGGAATGTCCAGCCCTGTTTACAGCCTGGGCTGGTTCACACCTGCAGGTCAGGGTGCTATCACCAGGCCTGGGCCCCTCCTCTCCCTTCTGCCCTCCTCCCCTCATTACATGGGGGTCAAGCTCAGAGGTGACCTAATTAGAAGCTCATTACATCACAGACAATCTCCATTAGCATGCCAAGCTGGCCTGTTAATCCATTAGCACCACAGAGGCCCCCAGTGCTGTCTTTACATTCTTGATTCCTTGGTTTGGACCCCTGCTACTCACAAGGACTCACTTACCTCTCATAATGGAAGACACTGAGATAAGGCACATAATCTGTTTTAACTTAAAACAAGAGCAATAATGTTAATACACTGGTATGCCCAACTGTATCTCATCAACATGGCATTTTAAAATGGGTCATTGATGTAAAGATTAAATTACTAGAATATTTCTTGTCTTTGACAAAGGCCATTTAAATGATTTTAAAGCCAACTGGTATAAAACTGTTCTGGTTCTGGGTGCCAATTTTATTAATTAACCCATTCTCAAAGGATGAGGCATGTTTTGGGGCAAAGATGGGGTAGAGGCAGGACAGCCGACCTGGGATCTGAAAGTCCCAGGCTTGATCCCCAGCCGTTCCCACATGTTGTGGTGTCTCTGAGCAAGACATCTAATTCCTAATTGCTCCCAGGGGGCTTACATAGTTGCCCACTGCTCCACCTGGGTGTATCCCAGGTGAGATGATGTAATGCAGAGAATTTTGCCATTGTATGGGAACATACAATGATGACAACACATAGCACTTGTTACTTTTGTACCTCAAAACATCAGAACTAAAGTTGGTTTTAATGTCAACAATATTTGGGAAATCAGGATACTTAGTTTTGAAGCTTGTCAAACAATATCAAAAAACCTTTATTCACTCCTTAGTGCCTGATTGTTTCTTATAGTATATCCCAACCAAAGCCAAAATCAGCTGTAAGAGCTGGCCATCCTGCTGTGTTTGTTCCGCAATGAATGGAAAAAAATCTATTACTTGGATCACACTGAAAGATGAATGATCTGCTGGAAATGGTATAGATTTTCCTGTGTTTGTTGTGAAAGCATTACCAATTTATATGGCAACAATGTGATCTCAATCGCTGCAAGACCACAAAAAAGTTGAATCCACTGTTTTGTTGTTATCTACAAGGATGCATAAGCTTACAAAACTTTTTTTTGAATCCACTGTTGTGTCCATGAAAGGCCACTATAGCTGGCGCTGTGATTTATGTATTTAAATGGTAAATGGACTGTACTTATATAGCGCCTTTCTATCTTATTTCAAGATACTCAAAGTGCTTTACACTACAATCTGTGTCCTCATTTACCCATTCATACAGCACTCTACATCTCTGCAAAGCTAATTAAACAAATCATTCTAATGAGAATAATCAGTGCTTTTAGATCACATTCATACACTGATGGGACACACATCAGAGGCTATGAGGGGTTCAGTGTCTTGCCCAGTGACACTTCGGCATGTGACTGCTGGTGGATTCAAACCCCCAACTCTCGCATTGGAGGACGACTGTTCTAACCACTCAGGCACAGCTGCCCGTATTTAAACATCAAAGGCGTAACCAAAAACTTTAGTCTCAAGAAAGAAAAAAGTTACTGGCCCATTTAGTATTTGCTGAATGTGAGAAATGTGTCTCTACTGATCCAAGAGATGGTATAGCACATACGTGTTTCGTGTCCGAAGCTCTGATAAACTGAAGTAAACAGCACAAATAGCCCTCTACTGTCCGCTATCGTCACTGTGGTTCATTTGCTCATGCAAGCACAGAAAAACTACTGACTCTTTGCACGTTTGATTTCACACAGATGCACACAGACTTTGACTCAAACCAGGATTTAAAGCATTTCAGTGTCAGAGCAAACAATTGCTGTTGTCATGTACACAAACGGCTGAAATGCAATAGAAATGTTACGATTTCACTTAAAAATGGCATATGATAAGTATCACCTTGATCACAGCTTAAAGACAACACCCGTTACCCATTGAAGAATGTCTAAAATCCACTATGACAAAAACATTGTAATTGTTAAATGAAGTGGTATGATATGTCTCATCCCCAATAAAATATAAAAGTAAACAAAAACAGCAATTGGGTAATGCCAGTAAGTAACTATCTTCAACCTCAATAGATTTTTATGATTTAGGTTTTAAGCAGGGTTATATGTAAATAGTTGAAAGGAAGTAAATGCAAAACAAGTTAACTTCAATGCATCTACCTACCTTTGATAAGTAGGTAATGCTCCATGAAACATCTTTTTCTTCCCATCTTAAACATTTGAGTGAAATAAATAAGAAATTACACAAAGTTATGATTCAGCAAGCTGTTACATTACAAAGTTACAACCCTCTAAATACTTTTGTGTATTTGCCCTTGGTCTGGAAGGAATTATTGTTGCCTTCAAACTAAAGTTGTCAAAAGTTACAAATACAGTTCCTCACCATGTGTCAACAATCCTCTCAGTTTTTTTATTTTATTTATTTTTTTTCTACTGTTTATCTCCTATAACATATGCACAGAGGATCCAGGATAAGTTCACCTCACAAGCAGGAGTGAACAATGCCCTAGAGACCCATCATTGCCTGATGCCCTCAACAAGTTCTATGCATATGCTTTGAAGACCGGAACAGACCACCCAGCACCAGACTCACCTCACCACCGGAAGAAGAGCTTCTCAGCATGACCTCAGCCGAAGTGAGGAGTACTTTCAGGAGGATTAATCCTCACAAAGCAATCGGCCCAGAGAACATCCCCCAGGAAGGTGCTGAAAGACTGTGACGATCAGCTCTGCAAGGTGCTGGCTGACATCTTTAACACCTCACTTACCCTGGCAACAGTTCCCACCTGCCTGAAGACCGCCATCATAATCCCAGTCCCAAAGAGCTCTACAGTGACTGGTCTGAATGACTACCGGCTAGTAGCCCTCACCCTGATGGTCGCTAAATGCTTCAAAAAGCTGGTCATGACCCACATAAAAAAATAAATCAACATCAACAAGGATCCTCACCAGTACGCATACCACAAGAATTGATCAACAGAGGATGCTATCTCCTCTGTTGTCCACACTGCTCTCATCCACCTGGAGCAAGACTCCTATGTCCGTATGCTCTTTGTGGACTTCACGTCTGCCTTCAACACCATGATCCCCAAACCCTGATGACATTGTAAAGTTTGCAGGTGATACAGCGGTGGTGGGATGCATCACAAACAATGATGAGTCCAGCTACAGGCAGGAGGTGGAACACCTGGAGAGCTGGTGCAAGGAGAATAACCTTCACATCAATGTGAAGAAGATGAAGGAGAAGGGCATGGAATTCAGAAGGAACAAACACACCTACCACCACCACCACCCCCGAACATAGGAGGATCTATGGTGGAAGTGGTTACTTGGGTGTGCACCTGAATGACAACCTCAGCTGGAGCAACAACACCACCAGCCTGATTAATAAAGTTCATCAGAGACTCTACTTCCTCAGGCAGCTGAGGCAAGCTGGTCTGGGAAGCTCAGTCCTCACCTCCTTCTACAGGTGTGCAATGGAAAGCATTGTGTGCTCCAGCATCAACATGTGGCATGGAGGCTGCACAGCTGCAGAAAGAAAAGCTTTGCAGAGAGTGGTGAAGGCTGCACAGAAGATGTTGGAATCAGTCTCCCCACCATCACAGACATTTACACCTCCAGATGCAGGAAGAGAGCCACCTGCATCATGAAGGAACCCACTCACCCAGCACACACACTTTTTGCCCCGCTCCCCTCTGAAAGAAGGTTAAGAAGCATTAAGTGTAGAATGAATAGACTGAGGAACAGCTTCTACCCTGAGGCTGTTAGACTCATGAATCTCTGACCAGGATAATCACTGTGAGAAAAAAATATCACATCATGTTGCTGCTGATCTGTTTCATGTTGCTGTGTTCATTCATGCTCATCTGCTTACACAGACTCATGTTCGTGCTGCTGTTAGGCGTATTGTTTTTATGCTATTAGTGCTTAGCATATTTTTAGTTAATGTTTTTCTAAGTTCATATCTTAGATCTTATTACTGTTTTTCTTTTACATTTCATTGTTGGATGTAACTGGGCCCTGTGTACAAAATTTCACTCCACCACATGGACCACATGTGGTGTGAATGACAAATAAAGAAACTCTGACTCTTACTATAAAGAAATATTTCCGACTGCCTTTGTAGATAAGACTTTAGTGTTTGGTGCAGCTGTGGTGTTGTGGCTCAGAGCAGGGGACTCAGAAAGACTCAGTATCCATCGCCTCACAGGGGACCTTGGAGACTGAACCCCACTACCTTCTCTTTGAAACCTTTTCCCTCTGGTGACTGGCAGACCATACAACGCACAGAGCTTTGTAAGTGACTCCATTGTTGGGGGCAGATTGAGAGGAAAAAAGGGGACTAGCCCTCAGGATAGCAAAGCAAGGTGAGACAAAAAGGTCTAACTCTGGTTTGAGGAGGGCAGGAATGGATCAAAGGACTAGGTGCTGACCTGCGGCCTTTGTCCGTCAGACAGTCCTGGCTTCATTTAACCTCTCTCTGGAGGTTGACGAAGCCCACTGGGATATCAAGCTACACAGTAGCCATGCCCTATAGGGACATCTCAGTGCCTCCCCCACAATCCCTCCACCTGGGACAATATTGCAGGTGAAAGTGGCTGGGAGGAGTTGGTCTGTGCATCGCCTCAACCTGTCAGGGATGAACCACAAAGGGAGTTGAGCCATCTCTCCAGATGCCCGGCAGCCAAGTCTTACCTTACTATATGGCATTCACATGGCCTTGCTGCTTCCCTACCCGAGTTCCACTGGGAGACGTCAAGAATGGGAAGGGGGGGGGGGGGGGGGGCACCAAAACAGAGAGGAACTCTCAGTCGCTCACCTGGGGATGGTAAACCTCAGCTATGTGGCAAACAAAAGTGAACTTAGTGAATCTATGCTGTATTGTTAAGTTGTGGAAACTTAAATCTTCTTGCCTTTAAGAACAGTTGAATAGGGAGGATTTTCTATGGTTTTAGAGGCCATATGTGACTTTTAAAAACCTGTCCATCAAGCTTTCTGTGAAGGCAGACAACAAATAGGCTATGCACAACAAATATAATGGCTCTGTAGAAAAAAAAAGATGCATAACATTTTCAGCAGTTGGCCTAAATACGAGTGTTAATGCTAATAATTTTTGATCAAGCTTAGAATATCTCATATGTATTCCATTAGAGCAAGTAAACATATCCTAAACTAAATCAAAACAATGTATAAGGTAGAAGAACTACTCCATCCCAAGGTAGAACTAGAGGTCAAGGCATGCAGCTTTTGAAAAGATTGAAAGAAAATAAGGATGGAGGCAAATGGAAGCAGGAGTATCTGCGCTGAAAATGAGGATGGTGGGGTCTAACAATGTTGGGAACGAAAATGGCCAAATTGTCCAGGTTTCATTAGCGTGCTGAGTGAAGCCTCTGCTGAGGCCTCGATTCCCAAGACTCTCAGATAACAAGTGGCTTCCCACACTGAGGCTTTCTGTTTTCTGTTTCCTCTCCAATAAAACCAGCCACAGAAAAGAAGAGATGTGGAGCAAGAGTGATAGACGACTGGGGAAAGGAGAGAGGGAGAGAGGACCCCTGTGGTCCACTGTTATCTGTCTACCTTAGTAATTTTGAAGGGGGAAAGGCAGTTTGGTTTATTTTCCCCAAGCCCGATGAATGGTTGCCGACAAGCCATTTCTGATGGCCACGATAAGATATCCCACCCCCGGTGTCCCACCTCTCCGACCCCAATCAGATCTCCAGGTCCACTTTTCAAATAACAAGTTTAACTGTCTCTCCGAGAGCTGGTATTGAAAGACAAAGTAAGGTGGTCTTGTGCTGAAATGCACAAATGTAGCAGACTGAGTGAAAGCGGAAGGCAAAGAGAAGGGCTCACCTATCTGACCTCCCGCACAGAGTAATGCCCAAACCAGGACAAAAGCATTCCATAAGCAAAACAAGTCACCCTGTTAATGGGAGGCTGTAGATATGACCCATAAAGCCCACTGCTGCATGCAGCTGGCTACTGAACATTCGTCTGAGACACAGCAACTGTCATAAAGATGCATTGAACCTGTATATGGATGCACAGAGTTCAGTGTGCTGAATGATAAACTAGCAAACACTTATTGTTTGAATGCTTATGAAGCATTCACACAATTGTGATCTATTTTTCACCTGGCGTGATTAGCGTAGGGGACAGGTGTGTAGGAGCTGGAAAAATACAGGGGTGACAAGCAACACACACTAATCCTCACACAGAGAGTTATATTTAAATATTTTGTATTTATATTTTAGATAGAATCCTTAAATTACCCCTAAAAAAATATTATCAGGAGGCAAGGAATGCAAAAATAAATCCAGCAGGGTTATTTCTTTCTGTAACCTACAGAACATCTCTTTTAGAGTTTCTGACATAATTTCACATTCCATTAAATGATTTAAGATCAAATTTTATTTGGAAATGCTCACATAGTTGTATAACAAGTGAAAAAATTGAAGTATTTTCTAATAGTTACAAAAAATGATAAAAATATTCAAATCAGGAAAAGATTTAACAAAAAAAATAGCATAGACATGGCAGCATGGTGGCACAGGTGGCAGAGCTGCCGCCTCTCAGCGAGCAGGTTACCCTGGTTCAAATCCAGGTCCAGGGGCCTTTCTGGATAGAGTTTGCTTGTTCTTTCCGTACATGCGTGGGTTTTCCCCGGTCACTCCGGTTTCCTCCCACAGACCAAAAACATGCATGTTAGACTGATTGGTAACTCTGAATTGGCCCTAGATGTGAGCGAGAGAGTGCATGGTTGTTTGTCTCGTTTGTCTCTATGTGGCCCTGTGATGGACTTGCGACCTGTCCAGGGTGTACCCCGCCTCTCACACAGTGACTGCTGGACATGGGCATCAGTGACCCCCGCGACCCAAAAAGGAAGAAGCGGGTAAAGATAATGGATGGATGGATAGCATGGGCAGAGAAGAGAAAAGCATACCAAGCCAACGTCATTCTGCTTCAGAGGTTCCTGTACATAGGAATCAAACATGCACACCACCAAACAGTCCTGATCGAACCCTCCCAATCTACTCTGTCCTCTCATTTTAACTGATAGCAACAAGAGGATGCTCATGCAGCAAGCTGAAGCCACGGTGAGAGGTGAAGGCAGTGATGGAGAGGGAAGTAAGAGGGTGTCTGTGTTGCAGAAGTAGCGTGGCAGCAGTGATAAACTGTGACCTCCTCCTCAGACTGCAGCCTGCTTAATGGCTGCTCTGAGTGCTCCAACTCAAGGTGTCTAAACCTCTAAATGGAGGGGTATTTTTATCCTCCTCACACACATGCACACACACTCACGTATTAACAAACACTGTGAACAGAGTGTATAGTCATAGACGATGTCCGGGTACACCACAGGGTGGGCGAGAACTGGCGAGTTGGCACGCAGCGCTGGCAGTACTCAAGTTCCTGATAGCTTTCAGGGGCCTTTGATGTTTCTTGCATCTCCCGGCCCCCTAACCGCTCCATTCCCCAGGCCTCCCCCTCACAGGAAATTGCATTCTGTCCTCTGCCATGGCAGATAAATGAGGCAAGCGAGGGGCTGCACACTGTCACCAGCCGACCTGGCCTGTCTCACACAGCAACCTGTAGTGTGTTAGCCACATGCACTCCTGCCCAGCACCTAAATGTACCCACAAAAACATACAAATTGTAGACAGGCATGTCTTTGTATAGCCTATATACTACTTTGTGTTCAGTGTAACAGTCTGCAAGTTCAATACATATATAATATAAAAGCCAAGTTGTTGTGCAAACAAAATTAAATTCATTATCAGACAGTTAAAAATAAAAAGGCTTGTCACTAGAAATCACATCAGATGGACTGCTCACACCACTGGGACACCAATTTAACTTATTTGCAAGGACATGGCTACACATGTCTGTCTTCTATGATATGTGTATAGACACATGCATGCTTTTTGATGTATGCAATGGCGTTTTAAGTGTGTATGTGTAAATATAGATACAGTAGATGTCTGAGATCATGGGTCCATGTGCAGGCTACTAGCCTCAGCCAAAAAGAATGTTAGATTAGTGCTTCACTGGGTAATAAAATGAGTTACAGCTACAAAGTGATGTCAGTCCTACTGGAACCCAGTTTCATAACCCCACCCTGCATGAGATTTTGTGTTGATTTGCTAAGCGGCCACTGTCACACTGCCACTGCATTAAAAAATGTAAAGTCTGTTCTATTTTCTGAACATAAACTGGAATTAAATCAGTATTTAGCTAACTTCTTAATGGTCCAGACCATTGGTGTAATCAAAAAATATTTTATTTATGTTATAAGAGTATACTGATGCATGCTCAATAATCCAGGTAGAAAAATCCAAAAAAGTTCAATCTGGTCCTCTGGACATTCAAAAAAACAAAAAACAAAACAAAGCAAAAAAATATAGAAACGTTTCGTCTCTCATCCAAGAGACTTCCTCAGTCTGAGGTGCTGTATTCAGCTCAGTCTCTTAAATAGCACCTTCTCAGAGTGGATCAACCAGTTTGCTGCTGACAACCAAAACCAGCTGATCACATGCTCAAGAAGGACCATCAGCCTAACAATGGATCATTAGCACACTGATGGCTGCTTACTATTCACAGAGGGCTGAGTGATACTAGCAATCACAGCATTGTAAGAGGGGGACAGTTGAACCTGGAGGCCTCCACCCCTGTTTAACGATGGACGGTTTCTTTTCACAAAGATGGCCTCCTTTAATCCTCTCTCAAACCATCGTTCCTCTCTGTCCAGGATGTGCACATCTTCATCCTTGAAAGAGTGACCGCTGGCCTGGAGATGAGTGTAGACCGCAGAATCCTGGCCTGATGGTGTTGATCTTCTGTGCTGGGCCATCCTTTTGGCCAGTGGCTGTTTAGTTTCCCCGATGTAAGAATGATCACAGCCCTCCTGACATTGAACAGCATACACAATATTACTCTGTTTGTGCCGGGGGACTGGATCTTTGGGATGAACCAGTCTTTGCCGTAATGTATTTTGGGGTTTAAAAGCCACTGGGACGTTATGTTTAGAAAATAAACGTCTCAGTTTCTCTGATACTCCCTCAACATATGGAATGACCACTGGTCTGGGTCTGGGTTCCTCCTTTTCACCTGTTGGCTGACTGGAGTCCTGTTTGGGTTTCTTCTCTGCTTTCAGGAAGGCCCAGTTAGGATATCCACATTGCTCTAGAGCCTGTTTTGTGTAGGATTTCTCCTTCTGCCTGGCTCCTGAGTTAGTGGGGATGCTGTCTGCTCTGTGATACAGAGTCCTGATGACTCCTAACTTGTGCTCCAAAGGGTGATGGGAGTCAAACTGCAAATACTGGTCTGTGTGGGTGGGTTTGCGGTACACCTCAGTTTGCAAATGTCCTCTATCAGAGACTGAGACCTCACAGTCCAAGAAAGCCAACCTGCCATTTTTTACATCTTCTCGTGTGAACTTGATGTATTTATCCACAGAGTTGATGTGGTCAGTAAAATGTTGGACTTCCTGAGATTTAATTTTAACCCAGGTGTCGTCAACATACCTGAACCAATGACTTGGTGGTGTCCCTGAAAAGGACGTCAAGGCTCTCTTTTCTACCTCCTCCATGTACAGGTTGGCAACAATAGGAGAAACTGGAGACCCCATAGCACACCCATGTTTCTGCCTATAATATTGCTCCCCATATGTGAAGTAGGTTGACTGCAGGCACAGTTTCAAGAGTTGACACAGTTGTTCTGTGGAAAGTGTGGTCCTGCTGCTCAGAGTGGTGTCTGATTTTAATCTTAAACTGACCACCTCTACTGCATCATCAACAGGAATGCACATAAAGAGTGATGTGACATCAAAAGAGACCATTGTTTCATCAGTCTCCATGATGACATCCCTTACCTTATCCACAAAGTCCATGGTGTTCTGTATGTGGTCTCTTGGATGAGAGACGAAACGTTTCTATATTTTTTTGCTTTGTTTTGTTTTTTGTTTTTTTTTGAATGTCCAGAGGACCAGATTGAACTTTTTTGGATATGTTATAAGAGGTTTAAACAACCTATCAAGAACTGAAATATCACATTTTAAAAAGTATTAGTAGTTCAAGAATCAGTACTGTGTTCAGACCCTCTGATTGGTACTGAGTTGGAGCAGCTTTAGCAGCAATTGCAGCCTGAAGCAGTGTTGCCAAGTCTGCTTATTATAATTATTTTATATATATATATATATATATATATATATAATGCTTATTATTATAGCCTTGTTTTTTCTAAAGTCGCTTGCAAATTTTGTAATTGATAGGGTTGCGGATTTTTTGGGCCTGTTTTTGAATATGAAGTTGTTTATTTGGGCTTGACTTTCTTTCCAAGTGAAACTAGCTGATTATCTTCCAGCTCCACACAATAAAGCAAAAGACGCGTGGTAGTAGATAGTTTGTCATTTCCACACCCCCGTTTCCTGTTTATTGCTCCCGCCCAAGTTGGTGAGGCGACAGGCGCACACCCAAACACTCATACTGTGGTTGACCACGAGGGGACTCCAATCACACACAGATGTCAAGACGTTTTGTTTTTTAAAAATATGTAGAAAAAATATGATTTACATATTTGTTACATATGCAAAATGTATTTTTCATCAGAGCTTAAAAGTATGTTATTCAAAGTGTATAGCATAATTTTGTTGTTGTTTATGTATAATGCCATAATAAATGTATGTTCCCATGGGCTCACCACCTGTGGGAGTGGCCAAAGGGGTCGGGTGCAATGTTGGATGGGTGGCGGCCGAGGGCAGGGACCCTGGCGGTCTGATCCTCGGCTACAGAAACTGGCTATTGGGACGTGGAATGTCACCTCACTGGTGGGGAAGGAGCCTGACCTGGTGTGTGAGGTTGAGAGGTTCCGGCTAGAAATAGTCGGATTCACCTCTACGCATAGTTATGGCTCTGGCTCTGGAACAAGTTTCCTTGAGACGGGTTGGACACTCTTCCACACTGGAGTTGCCCCTGATGAGAGATGCCGAGCAGGAGTGGGCATACTTATTGCCCCCCATCTTGGTGCCTGTGTGTTGGGGTTCACCCCGGTGAATGAGAGGGTTGCCTCCCTCCGCCTACGTGTGGAGGGACAGGTTCTGACTGTCGTTTGTGCTTATGCACCAAACGGCAGTTCAGATTATCCACCCTTTTTGGAGTCCTTGGAGGGGTTACTGGAAAGTGCACATCCTGGGGACTCTCTTGTTCTGCTGAGGGACTTCAATGCTCACGTGGGCAATGACAGTGAGACCTAAAGTGGTGTGGTTGGGAGGATCGCCCCCCCTCATCTGAACCCGAGCAGTGTTCTGTTGTTGGACTGTTGTGCTCATCATGGATTGTCCATAACGACCACCATGTTCAAGCATAAAGGTGTCCATATGTGCTCTTGGCACGAGGACACCCTAGGCTGCAGTTTGATGATCAAATTTTTCGTTGTCTCATCTGATCTGCAGCCACATATCTTGGACACTCGGGTGAAGAGAGGGGCGGAGCTGTCCATTGATCACTACCTGGTGGTGAGTGGGCTCCAATGGTGGGGGAGGATGCCAGTCAGACCTAGCAGGCCCAAACGTATTGTGAGTGTTTGCAGGGAACGTCTGGCAGAGTCTCCTGTGAAAAGGAGCTTTAACTCCCACCTCTGGGAGAACTTCAAACATGTTCCGATGCAGGTGGGGGGCATTGAGTCTGAGTGGGCCATGTTCCATGCCTCTATTGTTGAGGCAGCTTACCGGAGATGCAGCAGCAAGGTTGTCGGTGCCTGTTGCAGTGGCAACCCTTGAACCCGGTGGTGGACACCGGCAGTGAGGGATGCTGTCAGGCTGAAGAAGGAGTTCTATAGGGCCTTTTTTGCCTGTGGGACCCTGGAAGCAGCTGATGAGTACCGACAGTCCAAGCGACATGTGGCTCGGGTGGTCGCTGAGGCAAAAAGGGGGGGGGGGGTACACCATCAACACTGTTTATAGTGGGGGTGGTGTGCTGCTGACCTCAACTCAGGATGTCGTGGGTCAGTGGGCAGAATACTTAGAAGACCTCCTCAATCCCACAGGCACATCTTCCACTGAGGAAGTAGAGCCTGGGGACTATGGGTCGGGCCCTCCAATCTCTGGTGCTGAGGTCACCGAGGTGGTTAAAAAGCTCCTCGGTGGCAGGGCCCCAGGGGTGGATGAGATTTGCCCGTAGTTCCTTAAGGCTCTGGATGTTGTAGGGTTGTGTTGGCTTACGCGACTCTGCAATATTGCGTGGACATCGGGGGAAGTTCCCATGGATTGGTGGTGATCCCCCTATTCAAAAAGTGGGACCGTAGAGTGTGTTCCAACTACAGGGGGATCACGCTCTTAAGCCTCCCTGGTAAGGGCTATTTGGGGGTTCTGGGGAGGAGGGTCCATCGGTTAGTCGAACCTCGGATTCAGGAGGAGCAGTGCGGTTTTCGTCCTGGTTGTAGAACACTGGACCAGCTCTACACTCTCAGCAGGGTCCTGGAGGGTGCGTGGGAGTTTGCCCAACCGGTCTACATGTGCTTTGTGGACTTGGAGAAGGCGTTCAACCTCATCCCTCGGGGAACCCTGTGGGGGGTAGTCTTGGAGTATGGGGTACCGGGCCCTTTTATATGGGCTGTTAGGTCCCTGTATGACCAGTGTCAGAGCCTGGTCTGCATTGCCAGCAGTAAGTCAGGCTTGTTCCCTGTGAGAGATGAACTCCGCCAAGGTTGCCCTTTGTCACCGGTTCTGTTCATAACTTTTATGGACAGAATTTCTAGGCGCAGCCAAGGTCTTGAGGGGATCCGTTTTGGTGGGCTTAGGATTGCTTCTCTGCTTTTTGCAGATGATGTGGTCCTATTGGCTTCATCAGATTGTGATCTACAGCTTTCGCAGCCGAGTGCAACACGGCTGGGATGAAGATCAGTTTCTCCAAATCCGAGGCCATGGTCTTGAGCCGGAAAAGGGTAGAGTGCCCTCTCCGGGTCAGGGAGGAGGTCCTGCCCCAAGTGGAGGAGTTCAATTATCTTGGGGTCTTGTTCACAAATGAGGGAAAAATGGAACGTAAGATCGATAGACGGATAGGTGCAGCGTCTGCAGTGAAGCAGGCGCTGTACAAGTCTGTCGTGGTGAAGAGAGAGCTGAGTCAAAAGGCGAAGCTCTCAATTTACCTATCGATCTACGTTCCTACCTTCATCTATGGTCATGAGCTTCGGGTTGTGACTGAAAGAACGAGATCTCGGATACAAGCAGCCAAAATGAGTTTTCTCCGCATGGTGTCTGGTCTCTCCCTTAGAGACAGGGTGAGAAGCTTGATCATCCGGGAGGGACTCAGAGTAGAGCTGCTGCTTCTCCACGTCGAGAGGAGCCAGTTGAGATGGCTCGGGCATGTGGTTAGGATGCCTCCTGGACGCCTCCCTGGTGAGGTGTTCTGGACACGTCCCACCAGGAGGAGACCCAGAGGAAGACCCAGGACATGCTGGAGGGACTATGTTTCTTGGCTGGCTTGGGAATGCCTTGGGATTCCCCCGGAGGAGCTGGCCCAAGTGGCTGGGGAGAGGGAAGTCTGGGCCTCCCTACTTAAGCTGCTACCCCCGCGACCCGACCCCACATAAGCGGAAGAAAATGGATGGATGGATGGATAAATGTATTTTTATACTGTTTAAAAACTGCCTCTGTTTTACACAATGAAGTGGGATGCCAGTTGGGCTTTTTTTGGGGTTGTTTTCATAGGGCTGGTTGCTTATTTCTATCGCGAGATTTGGCAACACTGGCCTCAAGTCATTTGAGTACAAGTTTGAGCTACAAGTTTTGGACACCTGGATTGCGGAGGTTTTTTTTTATTTTTTATACCATATATACTGTACTTTCCGCTGTAAATGTCACACCGCCATATAAGTCGCATCAGTCCATATTAGTCTAATAAAGTAGAAAAATCCATAAATATGTCGCTTCACCATATACGTTGCATCTATTATGCGTCACCGCGAACGCGTCGCGTTTGTTACATGTCACCGATGAAAACCAGGAAATGTGGGCCGGTGTTGGCCAAAAACCGATGGGCCACCAAATGGCGGTCGCGGGAGAACTTTAACAAGAATTTAACAAGATTAACACTTAAAAACAATTATTTGTTTGCTCAAAATTATAGCAAAGGTGTGTCTCAGTCTAACATTTGCTTAATAAATGCACTTTAAAGGGCAAATCAGCTGAACTTCAAAAATTGTTAGCTGCTGAGGTGCTGTGAAGCGGGCAAGCGCAGCTTGACCAGCCGCAGCATTTCTTTAAAATTTAACAAGATAACCATCTAAAAAAAGTATTTGTTTGCTCAAAATTATAGCAAAGGTGTGTCTCAGTCTTATGTTTGCTTAGTAAATGTACTTTAATGGTCAAATCAGCTGTATTTCAAAAATAGTTTGCTGCCTCGGTGCTCCATGAATGCGCAGAGGAAGAGAAAAGGAAGAAGTAACGCGGCTCGTTTCTCCCTACAGCTTACTCCAAAGTGGAACAAACCAAAGAGACCATCTTATCACAAGCAAAACTGGTTTGTTCCACTTTGGAGTACGCTGTTGGGGAAGAATCAGTTTTGTTGTGTGTTTCCTTGACTGATGAAGTCTTCCGGATCGAAGGCGAAACGTTTCAGCACAAAAAAAGAAACTGTCCAGATGACCTGACTGAAAAATGTTGGATTGTATACCTGAATTATTGAGCATGGACTTTGTTGTTAGGCTGATGGTCCTCCTTTATCATGTTAACAGCTGGTTTGAAATGTCAACAACAAACTGGTTGATCCACTTTGTGAAGATGCTACATATATGGCTGAGTTCATTACAGCTCCTCGGGCTGACAAAGTCTTTTGGATTAAGAATGAAAAGTTTCAACAAGTTATTTTTATTTTTTAATCCATCCAGAGGATCTTACTTAACTTTGTTAGATGTCTCTGAATTGTGTTTCATTTAACTTTTTGTTAATTCTGACAAGTCTCAGTTCCTGAAGCTAAAAACATATCCTGCAGCATGATAATGCCACCTCCATGTTTCACTGTTTTGATTTTATTGGACTGCAAATGTCCAGTGCTTGGTTTCCTCCAGACATGACTTTTATAATTTATAATAGGTCAGTCTGTATATCATCATACCAGAGATTCTTGTTTCTCACATTCTGAGTGTCCTTCAAGTAGACTTTCAGTGTTTTGCACTGGGAAGAGGCTCTCATCATAAAGCCCAAACTGATTGCGGCCTCTATTTCAATTAAGTTTATTTATATAGCGCCATTTCACAATAAAGTTGTCTCGGGTGTAAGGATGGCACCCTCTGCTGAGCCTTCCTTGTCTGTTCTCCCTGTTTTCTCTGATTGTCTGATTGTCTCCACCTTCGTGTCCTGCCAGGTGTGTGTGATTGTTTCTCAGTGTGTGCTTGTATATAAGTCTACGTCTTTGTATTTCTCATGGTCTGGGCATCGTCTGGTATCGTCCCGTGTTTCTGGTTTCCCTTGTGTCCTTGGTTTCCCTCGAGACATGTAAGTGTTTTGCTGCCACGTCAGCTTATTATTTTTGTATTATTAAAGTGCTTTAATTTCCTCCCTGGTCCTGAGTCCTACCTGCGCTACTGTGTTCTGTGCCAAACACAAATCCTGACAGTATGCCCAGACAATGAAAGGAACCCAGTGGGCAGTTGACTCAGACAGCCCGGTGGGAGGAAGAATTAAAGCGTGCCGAGGAAGATGCACCCGTCATTCATTGGAGTGGGTTCCGGATCGAACCTGTCCAGAGACGGAGGCCCTGCAGCCTAAAGATTGAGATCCTCCCATCACCTCTTCTGCTTGAGGAGGAACATGACAGGTCTCAGCTCTGGGGGAGCCGCCTGGTTTATAAACCCAGCTCCTTCTCCTCTCCGACACCACACGAGTTCCTCAAATGGACGCCCGAGGAGGAGGCTGAACCAGAAGAAAGGTTCTGGTTCGGGTCTGGTCCCAGCTCATGCCGCCGCCACCGGAGGAGCAGACGGCAAAGAAGGACCAAAACAGCTGATCATCAGCCCCTCCTTCCACCCAAATCTTCCCACTTCTGTTCAGAAGAGCTGGGGTGAAATTTAAAGGGGGTACTCATACGAGTGCCTGAGCCCCCGCTTGCCTGCAGGTCAAGCGGACTCTCTCTCTGCAGAGGAGCAGTGGAAACTTTTGCAGGGGGGGGGGGGTACCTGAGCCCCTGCTCACCTGAGGAGCGAGCAGGCTCAGTTTCCGCAAAAGCGTTCTGGTTCTGCAGAGGGTTCTGTTTCCACAGAGGACTTCCCTGATGTTTTGCCTGATGATGTCATTGCTGTTTCTAAACGGCTTCAGGGACTCTTCTACTCTGCCACCCTCAGTTCAGACTGTTGTTACAAACAAGCAGTCTACTCGAAGATGGAGGACCTGCTTGTGTCCAGACCCAGCCTGTTCCAGACCCCGGACTTCTCACAGATGCTTTCTTTGATAACGACTCTTAAGGTAGAGTACCAGATATTTGTAAACTCACCTTCTTGTGTTATTGTGGAATCAGGTCCAGAACCTGCTGGGTTTCCAGCACCTGCAGGACCCTGTTCTGAGGGGGTGGTCCTGGAGGATGCCACTCACGTTTCCTGTCTCGAGGGGGTCCTGGAGGACGCCTCTCACATTTCCTGTCTCGAGGGGGTCCTGGAGGATGCCCCTCACGTCTCCTGTCTCGAGGGGGTCCTGGAGGACGCCCCTCAGGTTTCCTGTCTCGAGGGGGTCCTGGAGGATGCCCCTCAGGTTTCCGGTTCTGGGAACCTTCCGGGACCTTGGGCGGTCATGGACCCTCAGGGTGAACTTTTCCATTGGCCGTCCACCCGAACTGTTGACCCATGCTGGATGGTCTCCCGACCGTCCCCCTGAACTTGCTCCTCGTGTTGGACGGCCTCCCGGCCGCCCCCCCGAACTTGCTCCTCGTGTTGGACGGCCTCCCGGCCAACCCCCGAACTCCTTCCTTGTGTCGGACAGCCTCCCGGCCGCCCCCCCCCCCCCCCCGAAGTCGCTCCTCATGTCGGACGGCCTCCCGGCCGCCCCCCCCCGAACTTTTAATGTTTTCTGCTGTTTAATCTTTGTGTTTAGATCCCAGGCCTCGTCTGTCGGTTTTTGGTTTCTTGTCCTTGTGTTCTTCTCGTGCCCTCCATCCTTGCAGTTCCTCCCTCCGCCCGCCATAGTTTTTGTTTTTGGGGTTGGGGGGTTTCTGGGGATGCCAGGGGGCATCCTTGGGGGGAGGGTACTGTAAGGATGGCACCCTCTGCTGGGCCTTCCTTGTCTGTTCTCCCTGTTTTCTCTGATTGTCTGATTGTCTCCACCTTCGTGTCCTGCCAGGTGTGTGTGTGATTGTTTCTCAGTGTGTGCTTGTATATAAGTCTACGTCTTTGTATTTCTCATGGTCTGGGCATCGTCTGGTGTCGTCCTGTGTTTCTGGTTTTCCTTGTGTCCCTGGTTTCCCTCGACATGTAAGTGTTTTGCTGCCACGTCAGCTTATTATTTTTGTATTATTAAAGTGCTTTAATTTCCTCCCTGGTCCTGAGTCCTACCTGCGCTACTGGGTTCTGTGCCAAACACAAATCCTGACATCAGGGCACTTTACAGAAACATTCACATACATAGAAAAGTCAAATAGTAAAGTTCTCTATCTAAGGAAGCATAAGACATATTGTCTTTGTTGTAGTCTCTCATCCTTAGCAAGAACAATGGAGACAGTGGAAAGGAAAAACTCCCTTTTATCAGGACGAAACCTCCAGCAAAACCAGACTCGGAACAAGCTGATTCGACCGGCTGGGTTTGAGAGGACAGGAAGGAGAGACAAACAAACAGAGAATGGCAGGTCCAGATGTAGGTGCAGGTGCACCTGAAAGACAAAAACACGTCAATTTTAGAAAAAAAAATGCAAATACAAAACAGGTTGAGCAGAGTACGGTAAGTAAAGACTGTAGCAAAGTGAAGAAATGTGGTCAGTTTGTCCTCCAGCAGTCTAACCCTATAGCAGCATAATTAAGGGATAGCTCAGGAAACCCAAGCCAACCCTAACTATAGGATTTATCAAAAAGGAAAGTCTTAAGCCCAGTCTTAAAACTAGATAATGTGTCAGCCTCACAGAAAGAAACTGGAAGTTATTTTCACAAGAGAGGAGACTGATAACTGAAAGCTTTGTCTCCCATTTTGCTTTTGGTAACTCTAGGAACCACAAGTAAACCTGCAGTCTGAGAGTGAAATGCTCTGTTAGGAAAATATGGAACAATAAGATCTGTAATCAGTGGTGTAGTCTTTGCAATACACAGGTATACTGAGTATACCCACAAGTAAAGCTCAAGAATTTCAGTATACCCACTTACACGTGCCCACTGATACATGACATATCATTAGACATGTGTCATTGATACGCTAAATGGCATTTAAACGCTTTTGTGACAATCTGTCTGTATGCAGCACTTGTTTATTACGTTCGCTTATCCAGCCAATTATTGTATTATTCTGTACTTACTACGGAATGCTTGAACATGTTTTGCTTTGATACTGTTTTGTAAATTCTATAACATGTTTTAATACAAAACCAACTGTTGTACAAAGTTTGTTGTACATTTATTCAAATATAAGCATCAGAGAAATTTGGAAATGTTAAATATTGTACTAATCGGTGTATATTGGTTTCTAAGCACAGTATACCCACAACTCAAATGTAGACTGCACCACTGTGACTGTAATAATATAAGATGGAACTAGGTTGCTGAAAATATTGTAGGTTAGAAGTAAGATTTTGAATTAAATTCTGAATTTGAAAGGGGACCAATGGAGAGAAGTTAAAACTGGAGAGATATGCTCTCTCCTACCAACTCTCATCAAAACTCTGGCAGCAGCATTTTGGATCAACTGAAGACGTTTTAAAGAAGTTTGTGGACACCCAGATAATAAATCATTGCAATAGTCCAGTCTAAATGTGATAAATGCATGGACCAGTTTTTCTGCATCATTTTTAGACAAGATGTTTCTAATCTTAGTGAAATTACGCTGGTGGAGGAAAGCGGGTTTGATAACATTTTTAATATAGGGGTTAAAAGACATCCTGATGAAAAATACCACCAAGGTTTTTAACTTTAGCACTGGAGGCAAAATTAATGTCATCCAGAGAAAGTGAAAGATGTCAAAATTTATTCCTAAGATGTTCAGGTCCACAAACAACAACCTCTGTCTTGTCTGAGTTTAAAAGCAGAAAATTAAGGGTCATCCAGGTTTTTATGTCTTTAAGACATGCTTGTAGTCTAAATAGCTGATTGGATTCATTGGGTTTAATAGACAAATATAATTGTGTGTCATCAGCATAACAATGAAAATTTATCCCATGCTGTTTAATAACTTTACCTAATGGAAGCATATATAAAGTAAAGAGTATTGGCCCAAGCACTGAGCCCTGAGGAACTCCATGACTAACTTTGGTGTATGAATAAGATTTATTATTTATAGTTACAAACTGGAATCAATCAATTAAATATAGTTCAAACCATTTTAAAGCTGTTCCTGTAATACCAACATCATATTCAAGCCTCTGTTGTAAAGTATTGTAATCAACCGTATCAAATGCAGCACTGACGTCTAACAGGACCAGTATAGACACAAGTCCATTGTCTGAGGCCATGAGAATATCATTAGTGACTTTTACTAGTGCTGTTTCTGTGCTATGATAAGCTCTAAACACTGACTGAAACTCTTAAAACAGATTATTTCTTTGTAGATGTTCACGCAACTGACCTGCAACTATTTTCTCTAGAATTTTTGAGATTGGAAAGTTAGATTAGATATAGGTCTATAATTGGCCAGATTTTCAGAATCAAGGTCAGGTTTCTTAAGTAAAGGTTTAATTACAGCAACACTAAAACACTGTGGTACATAACCATTCATTAAAGACAAATTAAGCAGATCCAAGATGTGGACATTAATTAGGGGAAATACCTCTTTAAACAGTCTGGTTGGGATGGGATCTAGCAGACATGTGGATAGTTTGGATGAAGCTATTACTTTTGACATTTCAGAGAGCTCAACAGTTCAAAAACAGTCCAAACATAAATCAGGCTATAGTAAAATCTCTAAACCCGCATCATCTGACGGGGACCAGGGGTAGTAAAAGGAAAACTGGTTTGAATGTTCTCTAATTGAAATAATTGTATTTATAAAGAATCTCATACAATCATCACTAATACTGTAGTTGTAGGGATACATGGTTCAACAGAGATGGGACTTTTAATTAGCTATTGCACTGAACAGAAACCTAGGGTTACTTTTATTCTTGTCTTTTAAATATGAATAATATAAAATTCCAGCTTTATGGAGAACTTTCTTATATGTTAGCAGACTATCTCTCAAAGTACAATAAAATTCTTCCATTTTAGTGGAACTCCAGTTTCTTTCCAGCTTTCTAGATCCCTGTTTTAAATTAGCTTCCTCTTCTGAAATTTAGTCATAACTCCGCACAGGAACTCTGAAGCTCACTCAGAGTGACCATCAGGTCCTGGCCACGTCTCTGATCATGGTTATTCATCGTTGATTGCTCAGAGTGGCTGGGCGACCGACTTTTGGAAGGTTGTGCCTAACTTTTTACATTTAAAAATCATGAATACTGTACTTTTATATTTTTTAATTAAATGATTGGGGGGTTTTCTAAAGAAAATGTATTGGTGTGTAGTGTTATAGAGCTTTATTGATGCTAGTGCAGCTCCATTACCCTAACACTAGGGATGCTGAACGTTAAACCAATTGCCAGTCAGAAAAAACAGGAGAATATGTGCTAAAAATCAAATAATAATAATAATAATAATTTCAACCATGCAAGTTTTTTTTTAAATCTTTTTTTATGTTAGACTGTAATGTTAATAAAAAAGTGGGTTTTTTTTTATTAAAGTTTTACATAAATGTTCAAATTATTTACCAATTATTGCAATTTGTTTTATATCAATTCTACCTACTGGAGCTTAATTTTTTTAATTTATTTATTTAATTAGTTTATTTGACAGGGACAATGTACACAAACATAGAACAGAACAAGTCTGTGAATGATACGTTGCACAAAGAGTATATAGCTACAGCTAATTCACAACTCTAGTTCCTGGTTGGGTATTTCTGCGCATTAAAATACATACAACTTATCAATCAAAATACAGTAAGAATACCTACGTACTCCTGCCTACATATTCATGTGATCAACCTAACAACTTCCAAATTCATATAATAAAAACTGTACATTAAAATATGCACAATTAAAAAATATAAATACAATAAAAATACAAAACATTTTCCTCTACAAATTCTAAAATAACTTTGCAACTCACAAATGTACATAAATATCATAGCACCTCCTCAATACCACCCCATCCTCACACATTCAGCTAACATACTAAAAATTGTAAATATAATACTAACTCACTAATACATACACTCCCACAAAGACTTTTGCATCCATAAAATATGAGTATTAAAAATGATCGCATCTTTGATTTTCCTTTAGCCAAGATTTAGTCATGTAAACAAACCTTTTTTAGTTCAGGTAAAGCTTTTACAGGCCCTGTGATGGACTTGCGACCTGTCCAGGGTGTACCCCGCCCCTCGCACAGTGATTGCTGGACATGGGCACCAGCGACCCCTGTGACCCAAAATGGAATAAGCGGGTAAAGAAAATGGATGGATGGATGGATAGCTTTTACATGTGGGGGCAATAATTTCCATAAAGTTGTGCATTTATAGGAAAAAGAAGTCTGACAAAACGAGGTTTTACACAGGGGAGTGATGCAATTCTGTTCTAAAGATCCTCTAGTGACTCTGCAACTGTTTTGCTTCTGTATAAATGAGCTCAGTGATGAGGAACTAACCTATTGATACACTTCAAAATAATTTAAGAAAACATAAGTTAGAAAAGCTTTCAAAACTCATTAAGTTATGTTTGTCCAAGGTTAGACAGTGATGTGATCTTATTGGCTTTTTGTCCATTACTTTTATTGTTTGGTTATACAATGAGACCATTGGCTTAATAGCCATTGTAGTAGCCTGGGCCAATGATGTCATACAATATGAGATATGAGAGAATATCATGGCATGCATATACTGAAGAGCAGCCTGTACATGAATATAAGGTCTTATTAATTTGAAACAATTAAGGCTTCTTTTGACTGATTTTTTTTTTTAATTGATAGAAGAGAGGGAATGATATGCATGTAAATGAATCTAGGATCATTCAAAATGTCTCTGTGCTTCTTATTTTTATTTATGTTTGAATATTACATTTAAAAAATCCACAACGTTACATGTTCCTCGGTTTAAATTAAATTTCCATTTCAGAATAACAATGTTTTAAATCTGCCTGTTGCTTCCTGAAGTTTATTACAAATGTTTCAAGTTGAGTTATTTTGGGAACTTCAGAATGCAGTGCCACATTCCTTGAAAGTTACCTTTTATATTGCAATGTTCCTCAGGGTATTTAAATATGTTGCACCGTGTTTATCTTTAAAATCCATAGTCCTCCTCTTTCCTTCAAAAAAATTGGAACATTCTCAGCACAGGCTGAGAATAATGTGTTAAAATCTTTTTTTTTTTTTTTCTGCTGCTATTCTTTCATAAAAATTTATAAAAGCAAAACAGGAAGAATGCCTTTTGGTGCTATGAAGAAAACAAAAATAGTTTTAAATCCTCAAAATTAGAGCAAATTCTTAATAACAATTTCAGCTTAATTCTTTCAGCCCTCTTCCATGCCACCCGCAACGCTCTCCTCTTGATGGGAATGATTCTGCACGTGGTGAGTGAGGAGAGCAAGGACTCCATGTGCTCCTGGAGGCAACACACACACACACACCACATGCACACACACATTAATGTTCACGCCAACTGCATTTACTCTCAGCCGCCACCTCTGCGACTGCCCCACATGACCCTTCATCTTCTCCTGAGCTGTTGCAGAGCCTCCCGACACATCAGCAACCTTCTGATTGACAGCCCGTGAAGATACACCAACATGGTCTCCATTTAGCTCAAGTACCACACCGCCATCGCCTCAGACCCCACCTCCCCACACACACCCTACCACCACCACCTTCACCCGGCCTCTCTTCATGTCCCAGGAGAAAACACACTTGAGCCAAAGTGTTTCAGAGCAGGATGTTTCCCGGGGGGGAAAGGTTTCGTCTCGGGTCAGTGTGCACTGCAGCGATGGAGGCTGCTTTTTCATGTGTGTGTGTGCGCACACGTCTAGAAGCAGCAGTTTGTAGTGAGAGGAGAAACGAAGAAGAGGAGGGGCAGTGAGTAATGGCAAGAAAGCACGATAAGATGGCAACCTTGTGTATACAGTGTGTGTGAAAGGAAAGGGTCAGAACTGGAGGGATGGTGAGTGTGTGATGGCACTGTGAGAAGTTGGGGTGTTGAGTTTAGAGCGATGTGGAGATGGAAGGGGGGTGGGTGCTGAGGGTGTTTAGTCCTGAGAGGAAACATTAGCAAAGTGAGGAGGAAAAGCTGCCAAATTAACTTCTCACCCTTTCAATCACACCCCTGAGAGTTCTTGGCCCAATTTACCTTTGCCGACCTGGCTTCACTTTCTGGATGAAGGAGTTGTTTTCATTTGAACTCTTTTTTTCTTCTCTTTTCAGTTCCTCCGTACAAAAACGTCACGCCTTCAAACCAAACCAAGCGCAAGCAGACAACTTATGTATACTTCTTACATTTTACCTTGTTGTCTCAGTTTCACTGATTAAAACTGAATACAAACGCTGGTTCACTTACCGTCTAACTCTAGAGCAGCAGAAAGGCTTCAGACTTGATAATAAAAATAACAGAAATGGAAAAAACAGCTCCTACTCTGGTAAGTCATGCCTTTTAGAAATAAATGTTTAAATTTAGAAAGGGGTAAACTTATATCTTCAGAAAGAGAACAAAAACTAGATCAACTTATCCAACATTTTTCAGTCAGGTCACTGGACAGTTTCTTTTTTTGTGCTGAAACTGTCCAGATGACCTGACTGAAAAATGTTGGATTGTATACCTGGATTATTAAGCATGGACTTTGTTGTTTTCAACCAGTTTGACAAGATTGTCAACAAGGAAGAGGGCCGGCTATGGAGAAGGGGCATACCAAAGAGACCATCTTATCACAAGCAGAACTGGTTTGTTCCACTTTGGAGTAAGCTGTTGGGGGAAGAATCAGTTTTGTTGTGTGTTTCCTTGACTGATGAAGCCTTCTGGATCAAAGGTGAAACGTTTCAGCACAAACAAAAAAAAACTGTCCAGATGACCTGACTGAAAAAAATGTTGGATTCTATACCTGGATTATTGAGCATGGACTTTGTTAGATCAATTTATGTTTATAACATAACCATTAGTTTGTAACAAGCGGTACAAACTCGTGTATTTATCTCCGCTTACTTTAGCCTGCCCAGCATGGTTTAAGCATACATTTAATTTTAATTAAATTTTGGAATCAATCCCATCCAAGATGGTCACCACAGGTTAAACTTCAGAAAACACACAAAAAAGCTGGAAGTTAGTCGATTTTATCCACCCTATTCCTAGACCTCATGGTGCTTTGCCATAATTATGGGCGCGACTTCCGATGTGGACCTGAACCAGTGTTTGTTTATGTGAACAATACGAGTTAATGTAGTTTCTCCAAGCATTGTGGATTTAATTTAAACATGTAGGAACACCACCTGTCAGAGCTCCAACAGGACAATATAACCATACCACTGCCTGCTGAGGACGAGGGATGGAGGATGACCTGACTAGCATATTTAGCTACTGCATTGACTCGGTTGCTTCCGACGGTGAAGCAATGAACAACCTGAAAAGCTCTGAGGTGTATTAGTATCTACACAATAATAAGGTTGGTGTTTTGTTAAAAGAGGTGGGACACAATCTTATTTACCCTGAAGCAGACATAGAGCACAGTCAAAGCCTTAGGGGCCGTTTACACGATGCATATTTTCAGTGAAACTGCACCTATCTCTCTGTGATTCAGCTGTTTATTTACACAACACCAGTCTACCCCCCCCCCCCAATCCAGAGGTTTTTCATCTCAGAGTGGAGATTTTCTGGGAGACTGCTCGCAGAGGTGTAAAAAGTCCCACAGAGATGTAAAAGCACATGCGCAGTACAAACGGATTTTTCACGCACGCGTAGACCAATGCCACATTTCTATCAACAACAATGGCGGCAGAGTATGACATGCTGCTTTCTCTGCTACGACTGATGGAATATATTTTGGGTCTCTTAGTTAATCTACGCTGGAATGTAGCTGCTATGACCGACATCTGTGTTGGGAAGAGACACCAGTCTGATCGAGTTCGAAATCGTTACGTATTGAACAAGCCTGTTGAGACAGGAGGATATTTTATGTTTCGCGCTGGAGTTTAACATACTAAATGTACTAAATAATAACAGTTTAACAATAATAAACTGTATTTTTGTTAGAGGTGGGAGATGTAATGAAGCTATCTGAGCTAAATGAAGGTATCTGGACATTATGTAATTCAAGTTATGTGATTTAAATTTTGTTGAAGATGCAAAACACATTACGTTATTAAAGTTGAAAATGAAGACATCAGGTTTAATTTTTATTTATTTATTCAACACCACAAACTGTATGTCCCACAAACACTGATAATTAAACTGAACATTATTAAAAACACATTAATCAAACGGTAAACTACATTATTGAACTGAACCCTTCCTCTCTTGTTATCCTGCATGCTGACGCCATGTTGTTTATCTGGCTTGTTCAGGCTGTCACTCCTTTGCTTAATCTAGCTTAAAACATTTGAATGAATTAGAAAAAAGAACTAAGGAGAATTTTAAGTGAATAGTTGCTCCAACATCTCTCTCTTCGAGGTCCTCTGGCATCGCACCTCAGGCTGAGGTGTGTGCTCTTCATGAACCGGTCCATCTCTGGTGGGAGGATAGCATCTCCTCGCAGGAAAAATAAAAATAAAAACTCAGTTGGTTGTTGTGTAACCGAAGTAAACACAAGAAAGCATTATTAAGAATGTGGATTTACCTGCTGTAGCATTGCTCGATGGCTACTGTTTGCCACCGGAGTAGAAAGTCTGACATCATCCTTGTCAATGCTGGTCTACTCAGCGACCGGTGTGGAGCTGTTAGACGAAGCAGTCCTGCTTGGCATCAAATCCGTCAACTCATATCCAAAATCCAGCTTTAAGTTTTGTTGTTACTGGGTTTTCAGCCCAGAGCAAGGACCTTACTGACAGCAGTCCCAGGCAGTGCACATGATTTCGAATTCAGATTCGGGGGAGTTTCCTGCTTTCATGTAAACACCGAATGCGCTCAAGTCAACGTGGATTTTTCCTCGAATCAACATCTGAAAAACCTGTTTCCCCCCGCCTTGTCCGTGTAAACAGGGCCTTAAAGTCCTCCATCACTGAGCTTGGGTTAATTGCAGAAAAAATCATAACACCAAAAATGAACAAATACTATAAATCTGTGACCTCCATACACTTGAACTCATACCTGATATTCTCGTCTGTTTTCAATCCTTCTGAGAATCCAGCGTCTCTTCCCCGGTGGTTTATTTAAGTCCAGACATAAAGTAGGATACAGGTTTTCTTCTGTCAGCCATTTGTCAACAAAGTGAAATGAGCTCACATACAGTGTCTTTGGGTGGTCTCTTCAAGTTCACATTTTTCAGCTACATTCTTTTTAATTCCTCATCTGTAGGTAGGAGATGGAAACAATACTTCTTTTCACAGGAACACTCTTTTTGTTTTGTGTCCGTGTTCCACTCTGTTGTTGTAGCCACTGATTTAGTTTGGTCTGGTTGTTCTGCAGCCATGAACCCAACACGTACCTGAACTCAGCACGGCTATTTTAGTAAACTTTATGGTTGTTAAATAAATGTAAACAAAACAAAAACAGCATTTTATCTGCCAAACTGAATGTAAATTACTTTCAAATAAACTGCGGTCTGTGCTCTGCTACCATGGTTAATGCTTACTGCTACTTCCTGTCTAACAGGAAGTTGTACCATAATCATTTATACAGTAGAGCCCCCAGGAATAAGGTGGATTTTGAGCTAAAATTTTGTTATTAGCCAACACTCGTACTCTGAACACTAACTGATCACATCTGTTTTCAAAACAAATGCTGTCTGTTGTGTCAGCAAAATAACTCATAAACCACTGTATAGATTTTATTGAAACTATCATAACAAAATCACTGAACACTTTGATAGTGTACACCTTGGAGTTAATCCGAGTCGAGACAAAAATGGTTAAAACTTTACAATTTATAAATTACAAGTTTATAAATGTTGAGCTAAAGTTTGATGTGGTAGTAGCTGAAAGTCATCCTCAACACATATGATGTTGCAAGATTTCACAATTCTACTTGAGACTGCACATAATGTCGTTTATGATGTTGGACCAAAATGGTTCTAATTCTGTCCCTTCTCTTCATACAATTATCTTAGTTTAACAATCTGGCATAAAAGCAAAGCTATGCATTTAGTCTGCACATGCTTTTTAACTTTCCCCACGGTCTGGTTTGCCTCTTTTGTCTTGCTCTCTTTCGATCATGTAGCCGATTAGAAGGTTGGACACTCCTCTTTAGGTTCCTTCAATCGAAAATAGATGATTAGAGTCATTCTGCAAGACAAATGTAACTTTTCTGGACGCTCTAAATCTGTTTAGGCACATTTAATAGTGTCAATTATTGTGGGGCCAGACGGGGGACTCGGGTCTTTCTGTAGTAAGGACCCTTAATAACATTGCCTACAATGAGAAGCAGATGCTGACCTGCTTGGTCTCTTTGAAAAAAGACATTTGAGTAGCTCTGCTTCTAATTTATGAGCCCCCTCCACATCTGGAATTCTTTATAATTAAAACATAAACCCCAAAGTTCTACTTCCACCTGTCAAACGTTGAGAAGATGAACATTGTAATGGGCTCCTCCTGCATTGGAGGAACGATAGAAAAGCTGCTTTTGCTTGTTCTTATTTACAGGAGAGGAAATATAAAAGTGTGCAAAGAGAGAGGTTTTGTGATGTTTTGCTTTATGAGTGAGTCCTTCTCACACTGGATCTGGTTCTGTGCTGAAAGTTGAACAAAACTGAGCCAATATAAGGAGGAAACTGAAACAAATAAAGTATTTTTTAAGGGATTCCCCCCCCCCCCCCCCCCCTCACACATCACAACACGCCCCCACCCCACACAACATAACGAAAAAAAACCAGCCA
>NC_056518.1:9991645-9998648 GCF_014905685.2 Nematolebias whitei | reverse complement strand
CCCCCCCCCCCCCCCCCAAGAATAGGTTCAAAGCGATACAAGACAGAAAGAAGCATCACGGAAGCACAGATTTCTGATCTCAGACCAAACACGAACAGGAAGCATCCAAGCTTAATAGATTTCCTTTTCACGTATTAACAAGAAATGAAAGCAAAGAAATGAATTTGCCACGCCTGGTGAATTACCCTTAATATGGTTTGTTCCAACAGATCAATGAGACCTACATGAGAGAGTGTTGGGTGAGAGTCAACGTGTCCATGTCGGTGTGAGAGCTTAAACCCTCCCAGACTTCCAGCTCTCTTCATTAAATCGAATTAGGATTCTGCACCGAACAGATTAATTTTTTTCCTTCTTTGCTTTTTCTTTTCTCTTCTTCCTCTCCTCCCTCCTTCTTGTGCCCTCCTTCTCTGGAGAGCAAAACAAAAGCAGCTGCAGTGGGGGGGGGGGGGTGTCAAGCCCGCGGAGGTTGGAGAGAGCAGCTCGTGCAGCTAATCCTGCTGTGAGCCATGAGGACAGCATTCCTTCCATTTTCTACACTGCTGCCAGATCACCATGATTAAGTCTTCAGTGATGCAGGGGCAGCCAGGCCCAACAGAGACCTGATCCACGCTAGCTGTGGAGCTAACGGGCGACTACAGATGTTGTAGGAAATGGAAGAGAGGTGCATAGCTTTTGATTTCCAAAGTAGAGATCTCCACAAATCTTCCCCATGCTCGTGAAGATATCTAAGTTGTTTAACTATTAACTCGTACTGTTAGCTGTGATGAAGAGAATCAACAGTGTCTGCAGGTGCGAGGCAGTTAAAACCAGACCAAAGCACTTCCCAACAACAGCATTAAACCTCACAGCCTCAAAGGAGAGGGAGGCGGGTGTTTTTAAAAGGAAGGAGGTTACGCCGTTGTCCTGAGGAAATGAAATGAGCACAGTGGGTGACAGGTTTGGGAAAAGAGCAGACCAGCGGGGAGGGGAAAATGAGCTAAGCAGGGTAAAATGAGAAAAAACTGTGAGGTTGTGCGCAAAAAGAAGAGAGAGGCGGTTGGAAAACACAAAATGAGAGCAAGGTAGGGCGAGTTATACGAGAAAGAAGCGGGAGAGTGAGAGGAGGGTCTCTTTGTGGATCATTGGCAGATAATAGGCTCATTAGGCCAAACGTAGTTTTAAAAGGCATTGGCTCTCTAAAAACAGGCGCTGAGGAGATGGACTTAAGGGCCCAACATGAAGAGAGATATAATGAGGCTCTCCGCCCCCGTCCTGCAGAGCAAATGAAAGGCTACCAACTGGCTGCCCACTCAAATTCCCCAAAGATCAGTCAACCTGCTTCATCCTCAGTTGCCCTCACCTCACCAACATGCGAGCCACATTCAGATTGCTCATTGTGCTGTTTTTGTCCTGCAACCCCCCGTTAAGACGCTTCATAAGAGTATGTTCAGATGCTGCTGCGATGTTTGAGGCAGGGTGTTGTGGTGTGTCTGCCTCAGATGTATGTGATACATGTTGTAAAGCACTTTGGGCAAAGAAACTTGCTGTGTTTTCATGTTGGTCTGTAGAAACACCAAATGTTCTTTAATTTACGTGTTGTCTTCTTCATTCTCCCACCTTGATCCAGAAATCAATCTTAGAAGAGATGTAAGTACGTAAAGAGACATTATGAGTACAGAGCGCATATCTGGGCATATTAAGAAATTAATAAAAATGCTCATATTATTATTGTGGGACAAATATTTGATACTAAAATAGTTTTGGTTTCGCGATATCTAATAATGTTAAATTAAATTTGCATTTGCCCTATGAAAACAGACATACATGCAGAGGATGAAAACATAATGATTCATATTAACATGCTGACATCAGAGACCCAGAACTGATGACTCCACCTTTTTACTAACAGATACTCCCTTTAGTGTCATTTTTCCTGCTTGGGATTTGCCTGATCCGCCTTCTGAAGATGGAGGATTGAAAATATAGCAGCTATTGGACTGCACAAACGGTAGGTGCTGCTATGGTTCCTAAAATTGTGGCGCAGAGTCCTCTCTTGGACATAAAACACCAAGTGAGGGGTCTTGAAATGGTTTTCAACTGTAGTCAAAAATGGATTAAACACTTTATGATAAGGTTATTTGTGTCGTCATACTTTCCTTGTTTAACTAATTTGTTAGCAATGTTTGCTCATTTTAACCAGTGATAGTTCGGATCACCAGACTCTGAAGTTGTTTCTTTGTGGGTCAAAAGATGACATTTCAGAAAACCCTGATTTAAAAAAGACATTGCTGCATCGCAAAATTGCAATAATTGTACTTTCTTGGGTTTTCACAGTTTTATGGACTTCTCTGCAGTTTTATCTGTATGCATGATTTATAAAACCATAGCAAACTTTATAATTTAAACAGTTGTCATGGGGAATATTCTTATATTATATTTGTAATTACTGCTGTATTTTCAATAAAAGGGAAAACAAATAAAATTAATTCAAATGCAAACTCAAGTTCCTCATAAAACTGAGTTTAATAGAGAAAAACATCAAGTTGTAATTTGTTTCTCGTTTGGACCTTGACAAACACAACAAGAAATATGATTTTTCTCCACTGACAAATTTAATTATATTCATAAATGTAAACGAGCTGCACGGTGGTGCAGCTGGTAGAGCCGTTACCTCTCAGTGACAAAGTTGCTGGATAAAATCCCAGCCAGCGTGGAGTTTGCATGTTCTCTCCATGCTGTGTGGGTTTTCTCCGGGTACTCCGGTTTCCTCACAAAATCATGCATGTTACCATGCCATACTATACCATTTTATTTATAAAGCACTTAAAACAGCAACAAGGCCAACCAAAGTGCTGTACAGACAGAAAAACAGGCAACACCAAAAGCAATATACAAAATGAGGTAAATCAGAATATAGACATAAAAAAAGATACAGATAATAAATATGACGACTAACCTGTGTGACGCATACAGGTTCAAAACACAGATCATCTGGTGTTGAAAGCTACTGAATAGTAGTGGGTTTTTAAACGAGATTTGAAAACCGAGAGAGAGGGGGTCTGTCTGACAAGCAAAGGCAACTCATTCCAAAGTCTTGGCCCTGCTACAGAGAAGGCCCTGTCACCTCTGCGCTTAAGACGAGTTCCTGGAACTGTGAGGAGCAACTGGTCCGCTGACCTCAGGGAACGTGGGACATACGGCTGTAGCAGATCAGAGAGATGGGGGGGGGGGGGGGGGGCAAAACTGTTCAGCGATTTGTAGACATACAGGAGTATTTTGAACTGGATTCGAAGGTGAACCGGTAGCCAGTGCAGTGAGGCCAAACCTGGAGTAATGTGCTCTCTTTTGCCTGTACTGGTTAAAAATTGGGCTGTTGCATTCTGGACCAGTTGTAGTTGTGCAATGGAGGTCTGACTGATACCAAACAGGAGCGAATTGCAGTAATCAAGCCTAGATGTAATGAATGCATGCATTACTGTCTCCGGGTTATTTTTGGATAATATGGGCTTCAGTTTAGACAGCCACCTCAGTTGGAAGAAACATGATTTAACAATCATGTTAACGTGATTGTTAAGTTTCAGGGAAGGGTCCATTATCACGCCCAGATTAGTGACTCTTTGTTTTTCTGACCGGGTTAGAGCAGAAAGGTCGATGCAGTGGTTTGTGATCGAGTCATTGGGAGGGAACAACATGACTTCAGACTTCTTTTCATTGCAACTTAAGAAATTTAAAGCCATCCCGTCCCTGATGTCAGCCAGGCAGTCGAGCAGAGGTTGAATAGAGCATGTACCATTGTGTCTTAGGGGGAAGTAAATTTGACAGTCATCGGCATAGAAGTGAAGGGGCATGTTTTGTTTCTGGAAAATAGCGCCAAGCGGCAACAGGTATAAAGAGAATAGGAGGGGACCCAGGACAGACCCCTGCGGAACCCCCCATTTAAGCTCTGCCTCTGCAGAACTTAAATCCTTGACGGAGACACAAAATGATCTGTTAGCGAGGTAGGATCTGAACCAATTGAGGGCTGATCCTGTGATGCCCACCCACTGCTCCAACCTAGAGATGAGGATCTCATGGTCGATGGTGTCAAAGGCGGCTGTGAGGTCCAATAGGGCAAGCAGCACAGAATCACCAGTATCTGTGGATAAGAAGATGTCATTAAAAACCTTCAGTAGGGCAGTTTCAGTGCTGTGGAGACGTTTAAAGCCAGATTGGAATAGCTCTAAGATGGCGTGACCCTCTAGGAAGCACTTCAACTGGAATTCAACTATTTTCTCCAGTAGTTTAGAAGCAAATGGGAGTCTGGCGGCAGGCCGGAAGTTGGATATGACTGAGGGGTCAAGGTTTTTTTTTTTTCAGGAGAGGCTGGACATCAGCATGTTTAAAGGGTTTTGGCTCCACGGCAGTGGATAAACTACTGCTTACTATGGCTAGAATGGACGGACCTAGAGTAGGAAAAACCTCCTTTAGTAGTCGAGGGGGGACCACATCAAAGGGGGGAACCAGAAGGTTTCAAGCTGCACATGACCTGCTCTACAGAAGATAGAGTGATGGGTTCAAAATGGTCAGATATGTGAGAGTAGCTCTGGCTGCAGCTCCCAAGATGGCAGCTAACGATCTACACCTGGCGGTCATCTCCCTGATGAGCATCAACCTCTACTTAAGGCTGCAGTCAAGTCTACTCGATGCTGGAGCATTGTTTCCCTCCCGGTACTAGTGCTCTCAGCCTTTTGTATTCCGAAGTGTTTTTGATACTGACCTTGTGCTTCCTGTGCCAGCAGTTCTCGTTTTGCCGTGCCATTCCAGTCCTGATCTCTCGGTTCCTGTCTGGTCTCATGAAACCCTGCCCTGTGGATCTTTGATGTCCGTACTCTGCTGCTGGGACTCATGCATCTTGGAACCCCTGAACTCACTCCAGTACCAAGAAAGCTGTAAGACAAGAAACAACAATATCAAATCCTATTCTCCTGTGTCACTTACCTGCTCCCGACCTAAGAAACTATTTCCCCTCTTCCAGGAGATCCAGTCCCAGGGTCCTGTACATATTGTATATATTTTTCATCCACTGTAAATAAATATCACTTTTTGTTGCCTGAGTCTTGTGTCGTTCTGGGTCTCATTACAACTGGGTTGCCCGCACATACAAGATAGAGCTACAGATTGCGGTGGGATGGATGGGTCATGAGTTGGAGGGGAAATGAGAGCCCGAGTGGTTGCAATTTTTTCCAAAAAGAAATGTAAGAAGTTCTCTCACAGCTTAGTCGAGGCTTCCAGGGGTGATGGTTCAGTGAGGTGGAGAACAGCGTTTAGGGTAGAGAAGAGGACACGTGTGTTGTGAGAGTTTGAGGTAATGATATCAGAAAAGTATTTGGATTTAGCAGCTTTTACTGCTTTTTGATAACAGCGCCAACTCTCTTTAAGTATTTGAAAAGAGACCTGCAGCCTGTCTTTCCTCCACTTGCACTTCGCCCTCCTGCACTGCTGCCTAACGGCCTTGGTGACGTCATTCAGACAAGGTTCTGCTCTGAGTTTTGATTTTTTTGGTTTTAACAGGCGCAACATGGTCCAGAGTCTTTAAGCAGACAGAGTTGAACTGGGATGTCAGCTCCTCAGTGGTGGTGAGAAACACCGGGGGTTGAATTATCATTTCAGAGTTATAAACATCTGTGAAACGTGCGACAGTGAAGTAGTTAATGGCCCGGCTACTACGTGCAGGAATGCACGGCTTAGGAGTTAGATGGGGGAGGGTGAACTCAAAGCAGACTGGCATGTGGTCTGAAAACACATTATCACCGATTTCAAGTTTATTAACAGTCACATCATGAGTTAAAACAAGGTCCAGTGTATGTCCACACTCTTGAGTGGGACCGTTTACATTCTGAGTTAGATTAAATCAGTCCAATAAATCTAAAAAGTTCTTAACCAAGGGCTTCTCCTGACAGCACACATGCAAATTACAGTCCCCAATAATGAAAACATGATCATATTTTGGTGTGATTTCAGCCAAGAAGTCAGAAAACTGAGAAACTGGAATGGGCAGCTGTTTACAGTCAAAAGTTGATTTGAATATCGTTACTAATCCACCACCGCGCCGGCCTGATGGCCGCGGTGCGTTAAAATACAGACAGTTCGGTGGCAATAATTCCGTCAAGGCGCTGGACTCACCCGGAGACATCCAAGTCTCTGTGATGCAGAAAATGTCCAAATCTTGCTCTTGAAAGTAGTCCCTGAGGATAAAAGTTTTGTTGGTAACAGATCTTGCGTTGACCAAACACATCCGGATACTGTCCAAAATGGACCCAGCAGCAGTGGAGGGAGCGCACGCCAGTGGCCTCAGATTTTCAATAACGGCCCCTCCGGGTCGGCCCGTGCTCCGCACCGGCTCACAGCTCCTGTTGTTTACCTGGTCCGGGTACGTGGGACGCTGGCGATGGAAACCATGACCACCAACTGGAGAGGAAGATGCAGCACGCAGGGCTTTAAGTTTTACCAGCCGCCCAGCACATTTTCCCCGGCGTCTGGAGCAATATCTCCAGGCAGGCAGGTGAAGGTAAACAGGCACGGTCGCCAGCAGTGGGGGAAGAGGGGCGGTTCCAGCGGTACGCTCATAATGATCCAAGTAAGCAACATCGGCGGCAGAAAAACGAAGATCCAGAAGCTGTTGTCAGTCATACACCAGCAGCGAGTTTATGTCCCAGATGAAAAACGAACAAAAGACAAATAATCCGAACACCATCAGCAGATGTGGATTGCAAGTCATGTACACGGGCGCCATCTTACTGGAAGTCCGGATGTTAGACTGACTGGTAACTCTAAATTGTCCCTAGGTGAGAGTGAGAGAGAGTGAATGGTTGTTTGTCTCGTTTGTCTCTATGTGTCCCTATAATGGACTGGAGACCTGTCCAGGGTGTCCCCCACCTCTCACACAGCTGGACATGGGCACCAGTGATCCCGTGACTCGAGAAGGAAGAAGCAGGTAAAGATGATGGATGGATGGATGGATGGATGGATGGATGGATGGATGGAA
>NC_056518.1:9980420-9991545 GCF_014905685.2 Nematolebias whitei | reverse complement strand
GGATGGATGGATGGATGGATGGATGGATGGATGGATGGATGGATGGATGGATGGATGGATGGATGGATGGATGGATGGAAATGTGAAAGAAAAAAATCTGGAACAGTTTTTGATCATTGGTTTGCATGTTAGTAATCTGGTACTCTAAATTAAAATTAAAATAAAAGTTAAGAATTAAAAGTTTGGACAACCTTAAATTTAGCTACTTGCCAGTTGAAAAACATTTTTTTAATTGACCTGGTCAGATAAAATAATTTCCCTCTGTGTGTTGCAGGGTAATTTTACATGGATAAAGCCTAAAGTGAGCTCATGTGTTCCAGCTGCTGCTGAGATTGAGACGCAAATAACAAATACTAGAAAGTTGTACAGTTCCCCAGGTCATTTTGGATGGGACACCTGAGACATGGAATATGTAGTTATGGTTATGAATTTGAGGAGTTTAAAGAATACCAGGAGGTGACCTTTAAAGTGGACAGAGATTTTTCCAAATACAGTACTTGAAAACACGTGTTTGTTTGGTTTACTCTCCATCACCCCCCTGCAGCTCCTCTTGTCTTAGTCACTGTAAATGATGGGGGCAACACTCATATTGACTCATGCATTAGACTGTTTCTCCTTTACAAAACACCTGGGATCAGTCACCTTATAAAACACGGACACTGTATGCAATTATGTCGCATTATTCACCTATTAGGCTCAACAACCAAACACTGTTCTTAACCAGAGTTTCCCTATAGGAGCAATCCTGCACAACAAGTGTTTTAAATTAAATGTTACTGAGACCTCTGCAGAAATGTGAGCCTGAGTGTCTAATGCTTGTGGTAAAAGGATGCTGTTCCAACAAAGACATTTGTGGGGAAACTTGAATTCCTGTTAAGCAACTGGGATGCCTATTGGGAAGAAGCACTTTGTTTTGTTCATTTAGATGTCATTTATAGGAAAGAACCATTGCTGTTTAGCAATTGCTTTAGTGAGTAACATATTCTTTTAGAGTCACAAATTGATAATGTGTGACAACAGTGTAGCGTATTATTAGGTACCATAGCTGTAAGCAATAACAGAGCAGTTCCATCAGACTCCTTTTTAATCATCGCAGGGAAACATTAGCCATTGAAACTGCCACAAGATTTATTGTGAGAAGAAGCAGCAGCAGCTGGCTGGTTCTCAGGGAGACCAAAACATCTTTTTCCTCCATTAAAGAATGTTTGCCTTTGTTGGCCTTTATTAATACCAATATATTACACTGAAGAAAACAAGCAGGCAAGGACAGAAGTGGGGATAAAAAATTGAGCTGTAGCAAGAAGGTCGTGGTAGTTTCTGTCCATCCCCAGCTGCTGCACTGCTCACCATGCTGAGAACTAACTTGAAACACGCTCACGCTATGGCCTCCTCTCACACACATCTGACGTCCATTAAAGATGCTGATGGAGGGCCACGCCTCTGAGGGAACTCGGTCCCATCTCTCAACTTCTCATATAGGAAAAAAACTATTTTTATCTGATAATAAAAATCAATTACCATATTTTTCGCTGTATAAGTCTCAGTTTTTTTGCATAAATTAGCATGCCTGCGACTTATACAGCAATGCAACATATTTGAAGGATTTTTACCCCATATTTATAAACCAATTTTTGGCTGAGATCTGATGATTTCATTCATTCTGACTGAAAATACTGAACACTACCATTTTCAGCCACTAGAGGGCCCTCAACTATGACAAGCCAAGTGTCTCATTAATAGGTAAACGTGGCTATTAATGAGACACTTGGCTTGCCATACAAGCCACTTTCATCTCTCTCCGGAACTCTTGGAGCAAACGTCAAATCAGCTGCATTTCACCGCGCCACCCAGGCGAAATGCAGATGATTTGACCATCAAAGTGCATTTATTAAGGAAAAGTTGAACTGAGACTCACTTTTACTATAATTTCTAGCAAACAAATAATTGTTTTTAGGTGATTATTTTGTTAAATTCTTGCTAAAGTCCTCCTGAGTACGCTCCCGCGGCCGCCATTTGGCAGCCAATCAATTTTTGGCACACCGGCCCACATTTCTGGGTTGTCAGCGGTTACGCATAATAGATGCGACTTATATGACACTTTATTAGATATATTTGGACTGATGTGACCTATACGGCAGTAAGTGTGGTATTGCATGTTTTTTTTTAAGAGTTTTCTTTCTTTCTTTCATTTTTTCCACAGATTTTTCAAGCAATCTGTACCACAAACTCTGAACATTCAGGACACTTTACATTCATAACACTTTTTTTTATTACATACTCCAAAATCAGTTTGACAATCAATGATTTTAAAAAAATATATAATTTTATCAAAATGCCACATGTCAAGAATATGTTTTCACAACAGCACATAAAATGTAAGCATGAAATAATGGCGAGGGATAAAAACTTACATCAGGGATCTTAACCCTCCAGCTGCTCTTGGGTCAAAGTGATCCACCAGGCTTCAACTTCTAAAGTCTATTTTTGTCTTCTCTCAATAACAAATAAAACTCTACAGTTAAGATATCACACATTGAAAAAGAATTAATTTAAACAATAATTAAAAAAAAAAAATTCTGACTATGAAACTCAATTCTTACGTACCCTGAGTAAGACATATTTGTCTTACTGGGTACCACAGTGGTAGTTTCGCACATTCTGGACCATAGCTGTATTTGAGGGTTCCCCAGCCAGACTGTGAAAACATTCCAAAGCTGTCTGCGGGATAAGTCTATTCCCTGGGTACTTCTTCCCACTCAGATAAGTCAATCTTGACAGTGTGAAACATCATCTAAAAACAGTGAAAACTGGCCAAACACATGTAGGTCTTCATGCAGGCCTTCAGAGGTCTTGAGGCCAGCAGCACTCGCCCAGTACCTGACAGCAAGAGGCATTTCACACATGCACAAGAGTTTAGACATCACATTAGTGACGACAGAGAAGGGTAGGGATTCCCATTATGTGGGTTATGTTTAGCACAGCTTTAAACGCAGGTATATTTACAAAGAAAATACCAATTTGTGCATGACTGCATAGACACGTATCCTGAATTGTCGCTTTTTTTTTTTTAAAACATTAAGAACAACCTTCAGAGGTGTCACCAGAACTAGTCTGACATTGTAACCAATCTGAACAACCTGCCTCCCCGAAGCTCACTAAGCACAAAGAAGAGATTTTGTTCCCGTTGAATTTTCACTGTCAGAACTTAAGTTTGAAAATGTGTTCATATCGTTCCTTTTTGTGTATTCATTCATTTTGGAGGGACAGCGAACACCACACCAAGCAAGCATAGAGTGTGTTTTGTGAAACAGTTAATAATACTGTTGTTTTCTATTATACAATTGAAGAAATACTTCGAAAAAAACAAACAAAAAAAACCCTTCTGTTTCCAATATTCTGGGAACCCTTAGACAAAGCAACCAAAGGGAAAAGGCCTGCCATAATCAATTAATTAAAATGTGTGGAATGGAACATTTTGTGAATTTTTACCACATTTTATAGTCAAATTAGTTTAAGAAAATATGCAACTGTAAGCACAAACAGAACAAGATGTCTAAAGCTAAGTACACACGCCAATATTCAAACTAAGAAAAGATTAAACAGGAATATCAAAATCAGATTTATTTGTCATAGACGCCACACGTGATACATGAGGTGGGACGAAACTATGTATGTAGGGTCCCAGTTACAGCGAGCAAAAACACAAATTGTAAAGAAAACACATTAATAAGATCCGAGTGATGAACTAAGAATATACTACATTCACTAAACTAAGAATACACTAAACACTAATGATACAAAAACAATGCGCCGAAACAACAGCAGCACGAACATGAGTCTGTGTGAGCAGATGAGGACTAATGAACACAGCAACATGAAATAATCAGCAGCACACATCAACAACCATGTGCCATTACAGTGATTTTCACAGGTATTTTTCCACAGTGATTATTCTGGTTAGAGATTCATGAGTCTAACAGCCTCAGGGTAGAAGCTGTTCCTCAGTCTAGTGGTTCTACACTTTATGCTCCTCAACCTCCTTCCTGAGGGGAGGGGAGCAAAAAGTGTGTGTGCTGGGTGAGTGAGGTCCTTCATGATGCAAGTGGCACTCTTCTTGCATCTGGAGGTGTAAATGTCTGTGATGGTGGGGAGACTGACTCCAGCATGTTAAACTGATTAAAGTGTGGTGACGGTATGCACATTAGTCTAAACTGAAACTACTGAGCAAACACTATATAGCACTATGTCTTTTTAAGTTATGTAATTTCTTTTAAAACATCATTTATTCTCTAAACTTTCAACATGCTTCCAATAATTCTCAGTCAGGTTTTCAACATGCTACTTGCCAAGAAAAAACAGGGAAATGAAGATTCCACCGAAGGACGAAACAGACCAATGCTTTTGTCTAAACAAGGTAATAGACATTCTTTTGTGGATGTGCTTAAAGCTAAGTGAGTGGAACATCAGCCTGCTGCGTCCTCTCCTTGTTTACTTCAGCATGTTACCCCAGAGGGCCACCTTAAATGGATCCCAGCACACACTGACCCACAGGCAGCCCGGAGAAGGATGGTGCAAGAGAGGAGAGACACCTCATTAATCTTCCTGGCACTTGTCTTTCTGCAGCTGTCTGTTTCACCACCAAGTTTTCTTTCACATAGAGGTGAAAGTGACAGAAACTCCGACGGACTCCATAAAACCAAAAAAAGTTCAACATTGCCCACAACCGTCTTGTTTTTGTGAACGTTTTATATGTTTACTACATTTCTGTTGTCTCTTAAAATGGAAGTACGGTTCTGTTTTTAAAATGCATGCTAGAAAAAGACCTCTCTTACATTATGTCCTGAACCCTAAAATGATATATGTTTATTAATAATTTATAGTAACATTAATGTTATGATAGTGTTAAAATGAGAACAAAAGTGCATTCATTTGTGATAAAGTTTTACCTACTTCTGTCCTTTTTCCTTTTTTTTCTTTCTGGCACAGTCATATGTGCAAACAATAGCCTTGGATATTAAAAGGTGTCACGGTTTAAAGGCTCTGGAGGGGGGCCAGACTCACGAGGGGTTCTGGAACTGAAAACTCTGGGGAAGGAGGGTGTGGTCTGCGGTTTGCTCCATCTTGGCCTCTTCAAATATCTCAGCCATCCCCGATATATCCTTCACTAAGAGATGGTTAGAAAACTCCTCTGACAGGTTGTGGGCAGCCCAGTGTCTGGCCCAGATATCAGCAGAGGAAGTCATCAGAACAATGTAGGTCTTAACAACCACATGGAGCTTTAAAAAGTTCTCTGGTGAGAGGTCCAAGAGGTCCTGAGAGATTTCTGGGTTCACTATGGAGTCTGGCATTCTGTTATGGTTTGATGGAAAGATGGACCCAGGAATGCAGACTAACACTCTGACCTCAAAGGAAAACTAAAATATTTAGTTATTAAAAATAATATGAAGCAAAAGGCAGCAAGAGTTATAAAATAATAGAACTTGGCGATACAAGGAGAACAGGATGGGTCATGAAGTACAATGCCAGATTGCAGATGAGTGAAGGATGAAAGAGTTACTAGACTGAGGCTGATGAGTAAAGTGGAGACATCTGGCTTAATGACAACAAGGAACAGGTGTAAGTGGGCGGGGCAGAACCAGGGAGTGAAAGCTGACAATAGAAACATACTGAGAATGGCTGTACAACGCACCCATCCATTATCTTTACCAACTTCTTCCTTTCTGGGTTGCTGGGGTCACTGGTGCCCATATCCAGCAGTCACTGTGCGAGAGGTGGGGGACACCTGGACAGGTCTCCAGTCCATCACAGAGACACATAGAGACAAACGAGTCAAACAACCATTCACTCTCTCTCACTTAGGGACAATTTAGAGTTACCAATCAGCCTAACATGCATGTTTTTGGTCTGTGGGAGGAAACTGGAGTACACAGAGAAAACCCACGCATGGATGGAGAGAACATGCAAACTCCACCCAGAAAGTTCCCCCACCCCAGCCAGGATTCGATCCGCCAACCTTCTCGCTTACAGGTGGCAGCTCTAACAACTGCGCCACCGTGCTGCCACACAGAAACTAAATGTAAAAATAAACATGAACAGTAAACATCAAAATAGAAACTAGACACAGGGGAAAAAAAAACTCAGACCATGAGACAAAGATCTTGTTGGAACTCACATTTGTAAAGATGTATTATTCTTGTCTACACTTACACAAACAAACTCAATGATAGCATGCAGGCAGGCCGTCCCCGGTCAGGAGCCAGAGTGGAAGGGTATCAGACTTGCACATTTTCTCAGGAACTGTAAATGACAATAGGATTGCTCTCCCTGGAAGAGATTGTTACGACAGCAGGGCCAAGCAGAGTCTCCCATAGAATCCTGGATCCTGGGGAGCCTAGGCAGCCTGGTAGTAGAGCCACCAGTCTGATTTTGTCTACAGGCTGCAGAGATGGTGGACACATTTCAGCCTGCTTCAACTGAAGTGACCCATATCCCTCTTTTCCATCATTTGTACCCAAAACCAACATTTTCTTCCTTTGTTTCCATCACCTAGTTCCATCTCGCCTTCTTCAGGACCCTGTTGACAATTCCAACCCAAAACTATAGGCTCCAGTTGAAAGCACTTCTTGTGCACGGAGGAGGGTGGGAGTTGGAGGCGAAAACCACACATTACATCATGTATTTACTTATCTAGGGTAGCTAGCGACTGACACGGAGAGTGGAGCTGTGGGTGAAAGGTGAAGGATTTAGGAGTAAATGAGTCATGACCAAAACTAAAGGCTTGGATTTTTCAGACAAGGTTACTTAAATACCAAAAGGGTACACAACACTTTAAAAAAAATCAAACCGATCCGAAACCAGAGCATAAAAAAACCTTAAAACTACTTTAGTTGCATTCAGTTGCTAAAGACAAATTTCTATACTAATCACCAGAGTCTTCCCAGATGTGCAGAACAGAACGGCATAATGTTATCCAGACTACAGAATAAGTACTTTGACATTAGTTGCTATTAATGACAACAATTAGAGGATCAGGCTTTTGGTAGCCGGCCAACTACTGTTTCAACATTTTTTCTCTTTCTTGCGAGTGGAATTTGAGCTCTTTAAATTGCTTCCCTTTGGTAACAATGCTGTAAACACCCTCCAATCCCCTCTCAACTATCTGTGCATGGTCAACATCACCCCAGTAACTGCTAGTGACAAGTGCCACAGATTGGCCTTGTAGTGCATCCAACTGCCCCACCTTGGTGAAGGAGGAACTCTGCAGATTGTTCCATTTACTGTGGTGTTGGGAGTTTCCTGTATTTCAGTGGCTTGTATGTGGTGGTGGTTGGTGGGGGGTTGGTTGTACATCTTGCTCAAATGGGGGCTAAAGGAGGGTGAAACAGAGGTAAAAAAGTAAGGCATGAAAAACAAAAGATAAACAGCGTGAGCCCAATGGTGTGGATGGGTGGGTGGATTTCCACTCATCTGTCGTGTTCCAGCAGACCTTGACTGCACAGAGACATCAAGCACATTCCAACAGTCCGCCCAATTACGGGCAGATGAGGGGCACTTCTCTTTGTTTAAGAACAAAGCCAGAAGTGACACAGCTTGTCTTTAAAGGGAGCTCTCACAGCCGTGGCTCAGGAGAGGGGGCCAGTGGGTGGGGAAGGTGACCAGATGGTTATAAATATATATTTGGTCATTTACTGGAAGGAGCATTTCTAGTATGTTTGTCATCCAGTCATCCAGGTGGTGGGCCTGGTGGTTGCAAAACATCAGGGCATAGAGATCCAATAGTGGACTGACAGAAAACAAGAATTTGAGGAATTCTTATAAAAAAAAAAAATGAATGGGGCATTTGCAATATGAACTGGTTTTGACAAATCTACATCTTTGAGTTATTTTTAACAATAAAAACAAATGTATATCTGATTTGAGTTGACTGTCATTTTTAAACAATTGTTTTCACAATTGTGTAATTAAAACACCAATAGTAATTTTGTATAATCTATGTAGGAAAGAACAGTTTGTACAGTTTTCCTGCACATGCTTTCTTCTTTCCGGCTCAGAGTAGCTGGTGTCGATCTCCAGCCGTCACTGTGTGTGAGGCTTGTCGAACTCTCCTCAGTAAACTGGAAAGATGCCAGTGTGAGGTTTCTTTGCTGATTTTTGTCTTCATTGTTCAACAAGTTACAATGATTTCTATTCAATTCAGTTCAGATTATTTATATAGCTCCAAGTAAATGGTAAATGGTAAATGTACTGTACTTATATAGCACCTTTCAGTCTTATTTCAAGATACTCAAAGCGCTTTACAACAATCTGTGCCTCATTTACTCATTCATACAGCTCTATACTAGATCTCTACAAAGCTAATTGAACAAATCATTCTAAAGAGACTAATCAGAGCTTTATCACATTCATACACTGATGGGACACACATCAGAGGCGATGACGGGTTCAGTGTCTTGCCCAGGGACACTTCGACATGTGACTGCTGGTGGATTCGAACCCCCAACTCTTGCATTGGAGGACGACTGCTCTAACCACTCAGCCACAGCCGCACAAGTCACAACAGAAATCATCTCAGAGCACTGAACAGAAACATTCATATACATAAATAATTTAACATTATTGACCTGAGGAGGGGCAGCACGGTGGTGCAACTGGTAGAGCTGCTGCCTCTCAGTGAGAAGGTTACCGGTTCAAATCCCGGTCCAGGGGCCTTTCTGGGTGGAGTTTGCATGTTCTCTCCGTGCATGCGTGGGTTTTCTCCGGGTGCTCTGGTTTCCTCCCACAGACTAAAAACATGCATGTTAGGCTGATTGGTAACTTTAAATTGTCCCTAGGTGTGAGTGAGAGAGAGAATGTTTGTTTGTCTCGTTTGTCTCTGTGTCCCTGTGATGGACTTGCGACCCGTCCAGAGTGTCCCCCGCCCCTCTCACAGTGATTGTTGGACATGGGCATCGGCGACCCCCGTGACCCAAAATGGAAGAAGCGGATAAAAGATAATGGATGGATGGATGATCTGAGGAGCAGACTGCTTTGAATTTATTAACTCCATCACAGAACTCTCATCTTGAGCAAGCACAAAGGCGATAGTGGAAAGGAAAAACTCCCTCATGAGTATGAAACCTTTAGCAGAACCAGGCTCAGGACAAGCGGCCATCTGCTTTGACCAGCTGGGTTTGGTAGGAACAGATACACAATGGCAGGTCAAGAATCACTTGTTAAGAAAGAAATATTATCAAATGAAAACTTTTCAATTTTAGCAAATTATTTAAGGAACTTAGGTCAGTTTGTCCTCTAGCAGTCTAAGCTTAAGACAGCACGACAAGCCAACCCTAACTATAGGATTTATCAAAAAAGAAAGTCTTAATCCCAGTCTTAAAACTGGATAATGTGTCAGCCTCATGGACAGAAACTGGAAGTTGGTTCCACAAGAGAGGAGCCTGAGAATTGAAAGATCTTCCTCCCATTCTGTTTTTGGAAACTCTAGGAACCACAAGTAAACCTGCTGTCTGAGAGCGAAGTGCTCTGTTAGGAAAATATGGAACAATAAGGTCTCGAATATAAGATGGAGCTAGGTTGTTGAGGGCTTTGTATGGTAGAAGTAAGATTTTGAATTGAATTCTGGATTTGACAGTGAACCCATGGAGAGAAATTAAAACTGGCGAGATATTATCTCTCCCAGTAACTCCAGTTAAGACACTGGCAGCAGCATTTTGGATCAACTGAAGACATTTTAAAGAAGTATTTGGACACCCAGATAATAAACCATTGCAATGGTCCAGTCTAGACGTGACAAATGCATGGACCAGTTTTTGTGCATCATTTTTAGATAAAATGGAAAACTTTCAGGACAGACCAAAAGCACCAAAAACGTTTGAAGTTTTGCATCTTTTACACTGTCATCATTTAACACTGCAGTTCTGCTGCCAACTGATACTTTTTAAAATAAAAGGCTCCTCCAGAAGTTGATTTTTTTTTGTGAAAAACAGGATTTTTACTACCATAATGCAAACCTACAGGGATGAGAATCTGATACTAAACCTACAAGAGTTTGGGTGGAGTAACGCTTTAATAACGCACATTGTGCAAGTGGTTGTTGATGGGCAGGAGCACAGAGTACTGGACTGCAGAGGGGTGGGATGAGCTTAAACTTTAATTCCCACTCTGCAGTAAATTAGAGCACAGCAGGGTAATGTCTGTTTATTCCAAATACAGCTGCCCGGGCCTCCCTGCTATCCCTCTCTCTGTCTCCCCGCAGACCCCACCACGGCTCCAAGATCACCTGGACTTCAAGTATACACACAAGTATTTCCATACAACATAAGTATTGTGCAAATACATGCACTTGCATAAATAGGCACATGTGCACATATTTAGAGATGCAAACACGGACTCGTACTGGACTGATGCCCTTATATACAAAGATGTAAACACGCTGGTTAGCACTGCAACAGATATAAATATTTTTTCTGCAGCTCTGTAACACCAATGACTTCGGGGCTGAAATAAAATAAATCAGTAAATGAATACATAAAAGAAAATACTTGCCAGCGCACTTTATAGTTTTTCTATGTGGCTTTTGGTGCATTTCTCACATCACTATTAATATTTGCACAACAGTTAGTGTATTTCTCAAAACAGTTCAAGCTGCAAAACCTAGTTGTAACATGTGCAAGCGTGTAACTTTCTAGTTCTTTCCTCAAAAGCAAGTAACGTATTTTTCAGCCTATAAGTCACGTTTTTTTTGTTGTTGCATAATTTACATGCCATGCGACTTATAGGCTGAAGCACATATTTATGGATTTTTTCCCATATTTATAAACCAATTTTTGGCTGAGAAATGACCGTTTTCATTCATTCTGACTGAATAAACAACATTTTGAGCAGTACCACTTTCAGCCACTTGATGGCAGCAGAGTAGTGGTAGCTGTATGGCATGCCTTTGTATCATGTAATAGGTAAATGTGGCTATAATGACAAATTCAAAAAACTTCAAGACAAAAACAAATGGACTTTATTTACTGTACTTTAATATTTTTGTCTTGAACTTTTTTTGAATTTACCATGTCCTGGATGACTGAGAATCTTCATCAGCTATTAATGATACAATCTGCTTGCCATATAACCCCCC
>NC_056518.1:9975030-9980320 GCF_014905685.2 Nematolebias whitei | reverse complement strand
CCCCCCCCCCCCCCCCCCCCGTTCTGCTCGCTGCTTGGAGCTCAGCTTCATTTTGCTGCACCGCCCCGGCAAAATGCGGCTAATTTGACCATTAAAGTGCATTTATTAAGTAAAATTTCAACTGAGACACACCTTTGCTATAATTTTGAGCAAACAAACAATTGTTTTAGGTGCTTTTCTTGTTAAATTTTAAAGAAACGAGCAGCGTTCCTCCTTCTTTTTCCTCTCTGCACGCTCCCGGAGCAACGAGGCAGTGAATACTTTAGAAATGCAGCTGATTTGACCGTTAAAAGTTATTTTATTAAGCAAACGTTAGACTGAGACACACCTTTACTATAAAGTCAAGCAAACAATTGTTTTTAAGTGTTAATGTTGTTAAATTCTTGTTAAAGTCCTCCCGTGCATGCTCCCGCGGCCATCGTTTTTTGGCACAACACCAGCCCACATTTCCAGGTTGTCAGTGGTGACGTGTAACAAATGCGACATGTCAGCGGTGACGCATAATAGATGCAACGTACACAGCTAAGCGACATATTTATGGATTTTTCCACTTTTTTAGACATATTTGGACTGATGCGACTTATAGGACGGTGTGGCATGTGACACGGCGGAAAATACAGTATTCGTGTCAATGAAAGTGTCAGAGTCATCAAAATGAGAAGTCCTGACACCATTGTTTATGAACAAGACAGTCAGATGGCTGTCATGTTTTCATCATGACAGTTTACGCTGTGAGTGCTTTCCATTGCAGAAAAGTCAGATCTTGGTGACACTACCTGAAAATGCTCACGACAGCACTATGCTCTATTTGCACAGCTGTTTGAAATCCCCAGTTAAATTACACATTACTGCATTTAGTGAGGCATATGAGTACAACACACTGTTTGTTTCATATTTTTATGGCATATGCTCTTTACAATTCTAATTTGTTCACAGCCTTGTTCAAAATTATGAAAACTTATTTACAAGAAAGTTACGAAACATCCTTTGGGCAGAGCTGAGCACGACTGTAAGTACATGTTGGAACTGAATGGCAACATACACAGGACTGTGAATCGTTCTTGCACATCCAGACATTCCTCTCTGTCTGGTTGCATATTTTCATCAACATCACAGCGAATATCATCCCCGGCAATGTAAGGAAAGTATCTCCTCGAGTGGCAAATCCACCCTCTGCAGGACTCTGCAGGGATGTCATCACATGCTGCATCCAGGGCTACAAGCAGGGCCATTTCGTGTATGTGGATGTTGGTCATATACTGTACCTTCCACCTCCAGGTAGAGAAAAACTCCTCTGTTGGATTAAGGAGTGGGGAGGATGGGGGGGAGATGTTTCATACTGATGTAACCAATATTACTGTAGTATATAACAGTACTTCCCACTTGTAACATGCTGCAGTAGAGTACCATACCGTAAATATGTCAAACTTTTACTGTAACTCTACAATACAGTAAATCTGCTGCAGTAAAACTGTAAGTCTAAATGTAAAAAGTGACAAGTTCACTGTAACCTTCAGTGCAGGTTGTTTAGTGCTGAATTACTGTCCTTTATACACATGTAAAAAATGTGTGAATAATTGAATATACAGTGGTTCGCCCAACATTTGGCTCCGCCCTTCGACCATTCTCAGCCATCGTGAGGTTCTGATTGACAACATGGTCCACAGCTGTAGATCTAATTTCATCAGGAATCTGTATACATGCTTGGGTTCTTCTTCCTCTTCACCTGTTTTGTCCCCTTCCTCCCCACGTCCTCAACCCTCGTCCACGAGGCTGACCTTCCATTTCTGTGTCACAGTATTGTCTAAATGGTACACACTCCGTCTTGCTTGGTTCGTATCTGCTTGAGGGTTCAAGGGATTCAGCTCTGAGTAACTGTAGAGCTTATTGTTGGTTACAACTAACGCCTCACACACTTCTTCATCAGTAGAAAGATGAGGTTCATCTGAGAGAAACTGATCTATTTGGGAGACATTTTCTAAAAAGAATGATTAAAAAAATGCACAAAATTTGGTAGACAGATTTTGACAACTAGTTCAACATTAATGACTCAAGCAATGAAATGAGGACTAGTTTGATAGAGAATGACTCCAGCATTCACAAGTGCAATTCATTTTGAATGACATGACATAAACAAATGATAATGTTATATATAAAAAAAAGCAGATAATTGTATGGAAGCAATTGGTGCATGACCAAAAGCCTATGCATATGTTGGGAGGAATTAGAAACTGCCACATTGATGTACACAAATGACTAAATGTTGTGGAGAATGAGAATATTAATTCTGATCAGAGAAATGTACCAAAACAATTGAGAAAAACTGTTATTTTTATTTCTATATGGGAACAAATGTTCAACCAAGATTGTTCCAAAAGATTAAACAACTATCCATAACATATCAGTCATACATTATTTTATTCTTTCAGTAACTAGAGAGGCTGCCTGTTAAATGGTTTTCACTGATCTTGGATGGATGGATGGATGGATGGATGGATAGATGGATAGATGGATGGATAGATAGATAGATAGATAGATAGATAGATAGATAGATAGATAGATAGATAGATAGATAGATAGATAGATAGATAGATAGATAGATAGATAGATAGATAGATAGATAGATAAAAAGTTTCTACTTGTTTAAAAGTTGGTATTTGCCGCCCTCTACTGTTAACTCAATGTATTGCACATTGTAAACTATGTTTATTTTATGCTGATTTTTGTGAACAAAACTCGATTTCTGCTCAGAATATATACGCAAGCAGAACTTTGAATGATTTCATGCTAAAAGTTGTTTTTGTAGTGACAAACCCTTTACCTGTTGTTTCTCTCAGAACATCTGTCCACTTGGATTTCTTTAATGGATTTTAAACATTTGATAAAGTTATTAGAAAAAGTCTAAACAAATATGGTACTGTTTTTAGTATTTTACCTTTCTTTATACGGCACCTTGATTTTACTGTTTTTATAACACTGCTTTTTATTTTAATTGATTTTTATTGTCATCTATTTTTGTCTGTACTCTATATGTATATACTGTATATATATTTGAAATGTGTTCAACATCAGTTAAGATCCAACTGTTTAAGGCCTACTGCACTCCTATGTATGTCACCTGTGCAGACGTTATAAAAGGAGCAGTATGTATAGATTTAATTTGGCATATAATGATGGCAGCAGCACGGTGGCACAACTGGTAGAGCTGCTGCCTCTCAGCGAGCAGGTCCCTGGTTCAAACCCTGGTCCAGGGGCCTTTCTGGGTGGAGTTTGTATGTTCTCTCCGTGCATGCGTGGGTTTTCTCCGGGTGCTCCGGTTTCCTCCCACAGACCAAAAACATGCATGTTAGGCTGATTGGTAACTCTAAATTGTCCCTAGGTGTGAATGAGAGAGTGAATGGTTGTTTGTCTCGTTTGTCTCTATGTGTCCCTGTGATGGACTTGCGACCCGTCCAGGGTGTACCCCGCCCCTCGCACAGTGATTGCTGGACATGGGCACCAGCGACCCCCGTGACCCAAAATGGAATAAGCGGGTAAAGATAATGGATGGATAATGATGGCATGCAGATGCTGCTGAGGGTACCTCGATGGAGCAGTGCAAGCAAAATGTTTGCAGACACCTGCCCTGTGGTGCTGCGTAACCTCATGTATGGATGCATGTGTAGGTTGTCTGGATCTGAAAACTGTATCATCGCTACACTGACTAACCCCGGACTAATCTCTGTGCAATACTTTTCTACTTTATGGACTCTGTGGCGTTTGAACCTTTTTAACTCTGTGTTCTTCTTTTTTATTGTTTTTATATGGATCATATATTGTGTCTGAAATAAAGTAAAAAATAAATAATAATATATGTTGACTGTCTAAAACTCTCTTGTAAATGAGTCCCCGAGGCTCAATGGGATTAACCTGTATAAATAAAGGTTGAATGAAAAAAAAGAGACGCTCATAGATATTGATAGGTTTTTGTCGCCCCCTTGTGTACAATATGAGCCATGCACATGTTGCCGTTTTCCTTCTTTTGTACGTGCGCGTGCCTGGGATCTGTACGTCAATTGTTACGCTGAGGACGCGCACGCTACACTTCAGTCTCTATGCAAGATTTGTTTGTCAACGGATGAGTCTCCAATGGGACCAGGATCACTCTTGTGACTGCATCGTGTCAGCAAGCCGGACTGAAGTGACTCCATGATTGTCGACTGGCGTGACTTTGGCTTGTTAGAGCGGAAGTAACGTCCAGGTTGTTCCGGTTTGATCTGTAGCAGGTTTGCTGTTCGCGTGATGCTTCTTCGCACCGGCTTCATTAGCTTAGCATGCTAACTAGCGAGCCACGGAAATGCGGTGTGAGCTTGAATGGAGGTCTTTAATTAATTTATTTTTTGATTTGTGTCATTGATTAATATTAGTTTGAGTAATCCCAGTGATGAGGCTGTCCTAGCTTCCCTAAGTTGAAGTGACAGAGGAGGTGGCGGCGTTATGTCCAGTGTTAACGTTACACCCAAAACGTCCACATTAGCTCCAGACGTACGTAGTTTAGTGTCCAGCGGTGACTCTGTCAGCAGCAGAGCGGCTTTCGTCAAGCGATGTGTTCTCCTGTCACCAGATGAGTCTCTTGAATGATTCGATGGAGGCAGGAATGTCGTCGGTCCAGCCAGGGCTGGACGGGCACCTGCCGCTTTTACACGCCCGCCACCACGGCTCCCAGGACGGGCTAATGTTGGACTTGGACTCCCCGGAAGCCTACCTGGACAGCAGCCCGCTGGGCTACAGGGACAACGATGGGAGCAACGGCAGCCCGGTGTTCGAAAGGAGGAAGAGGTCCCGGTCCAACAGCTCCAGGCACAGATTCAACGAGGTGGTCACGGAGCTAGTTCCGGAGGAGGTTCGGTGGTTTTACAAAGAGGACAAGAAAACATGGAAGCCGTTTCTGGGACACGACTCGCTCAATATTGAGCAGATGTTTCGGAAATACTGCGAGCTGAACCCCGGCGCGGTGCGCGCCCGGGTCAGCAGCGGCGACGAGGACAGCCCGGGACTGAACGGCTCTGGCCCGGCAGAGACCGGAACCAGCGGCCCGACCGAAGGCCGAGGCTCCATGGACACATCCAGCCCGTCTGTGGACGAGAGGGACCCGGACTGCTTGGAGATCAACGTGGAGCCGGTCTGTGTGCGGGGAGGGCTCTATGAGGTAGACATAAAGGAGAGGAAATGCTATCCTGTCTACTGGAAGCGTGAGTAACCACACACACACACACACACACCTTACACACACACACACACACCTTACACA
>NC_056518.1:9972752-9975020 GCF_014905685.2 Nematolebias whitei | reverse complement strand
CACACACACACACACACCTTACACACACACACACACACCTTACACACTCACACACACACCTTACACACCTTACACACTCACACACACACACACCCCTTACACGCGCACACTCACCTTATTCATCCAGCGTCCAAATTACATTATTTTTGTTTCCCTTAGGATTTATGTTCAAATTTAATCTGGGTATTGGTTATTTATTTGAGGTATCTTTCTATTGCGAAATATACATCTGAAAAATGAGGGAGGGGGGTGGGTCTGTGATTGGAAGGTCGTCGGTTCAACTCCCCAAACCGACATCAAAATGTGGGTGGGGAAGGTGAAACACCCACAACCCATCTGCCCCACCCTGCCCCCCCCAGCACAGCCCATGCACCAGACCCCCCCTCCACACAGAGGCAGTGGTAGCTGGGTGTCTGTCAGGAAGAACCTGCACAGTTCACTGTGGTGGCCCTGAAGACGAGCGCTAAAGAAAGAACAAGAAGATGAATCTAAACAATCATCATTCTGATTGTTGAATTATTTGGTACACCTGCTCAGCCTTCAGTTGTTTTTTACTTCTTTGATAGATCTGACCACATCTGGTGTAGATCTGTCACAATCAATCAATTAATCACATGATAAATGAAAATATCAACCTCGTTTTCATTTATGGCTTTATCGTTTCTTCGTGTCTCTCTTTCTACTGAAGACACTGGATGATAAAAAGCTCAACTCTGATGTTCTTCACTGACCCCTCCCTTTCTCTTTTCTATTCAAAATCCCTTTTAACATCCAAAGTCACGTTTTTGGATGTTAAAAGCGGCTAAGTTGAGAAGCTAAGCTACGAGCTAAGCTAACAGACCGACCTCAGGGAAAAAAAACCTCCGTCTTGTCGAAGCTCCAAAATTCACAGTTGTGTCTTTATCTAAAAAATTGCTTTTCTCTGCAAAAAGAAGCTGAAAACTTGTTTACGTTTTTTTTTAACTAAAAGCTTTGTGTGACAAATGCTATGCTAAAGAGCTCAAACCACACCGAGCGTCCGCCATTTTTAGAACCAAAAAAACAGGAGAGACAGCCCATGTCACGTCAAGGGGCCTCCCTCCCATTTTTCTTAGACACACTGCTTGCTCCCTCACTATCCATCCTTTGGTTCAAACAGTCTTATACTGCCATCCACTGGTCAAAAAATGTGCTACACAAAATTAACCAACATTTCTTATTAAACTTGACAATTGCTAATTATTGTGAAATTTCAAACAATATTATCGTTTATCGCAATGTTTTTCTGAGACAATTAATCGCCCAGCAACATTTGTTATCGTGACATCATGATGTTAATTTACTGAGCTCAGCTAATTGCCAGTTTGTTTCCTTCCAGAAAAAAAGCAGCGAAACAAACAAGAATAACTCTATAGAGCTGGGATTCCTAAAGTTGGGGTGTCCTCAAATAATATTAAACCACAATAAATAAATTTCTGACATTTACCTCAGATAAATTCAAAGTGATAAATGGATCAAATAAAATGGTAATTGAGACAGTTTGTCATCATGCTCTTGTTTATTAAAGTTATTAATATTATTTGTAGGTAAACCAAAGTCAAAAGCATTCATTGTTATTTTGTGGATTGAATGATTAAAACGTTTCAGAACCAATAATAGAGTATCAAAACACTTGATCATGTTAGAGTTAACACACAATTAGTTGTCAGTAATGTGAATGTAAACTGATAGTTACAAATTCACAATAAATATAATAATTTAGACCCATATTGTACCTTTGAATCATTAAGGAACAAGTTAGAGTGCACGTTTATCTTGTCTGAAAATCTACAAACCAACTCAACCCATAAACTAATTACTGGTACTATGAAATATGCTGATTTGTTTTAATGTAAGAATAATAATTTATAATCTCAGTCTCTGCAGAAACGTCTCGTCTCTTTCAAAGTGTGTCTGATTGAAATTCTGCAGTTACAATAATTTGTCTCCTGAGAGTGGAGTGAGGTTCTTGTTAATTATGTCACTCCTGGCTGTAATAAAACCTGGCCCCTCTCTAATAAACACACAGACTTGCTCCTTGTGGATTTGAAAGACCTATTTAGTCAAAGAGACATCAGTTCTCTGCATGTCATCCAACTTTCAATCTGAACATTCTTAAGAGGCACTAATAACATTGTCAGATTGTTTTCTATTATAAGGATCACAACATTAATAATCAAGTTATTTTGTCTGTACACTTAACCTTTAGACCAGGGGTGTCCAATCCTGATCCCAGAGGGACACTATCCT
>NC_056518.1:9955609-9972742 GCF_014905685.2 Nematolebias whitei | reverse complement strand
TGTGTCTTTAGACCAGGGGTGTTCAATCCTGGTCCCAGAGGGACACTGTCCTGTGTCTTCCCTGATCCAACACGAACTGCCTCCAAGTACTGCAGAAGCTTGTTAATCACCTTTGATTCAATTCAAATGTGCTGAAGCAGAGGAGCCTCTGAAACATGCGGGCCCTTCAGGACCAAGACTGGACCCCCCCTGCCTTAGACCCCACAACAACTTTAAAATGTTTAGTGTTTTCATTGTTTGTTTAAGGGCAGCTGAATCAGTTGTGTGTTTTGCAGAACAAGACCATATCCCTGTGATGAGAGGCCAGTGGTTCATTGATGGGACCTGGCTCCCTTTAGAGGAAGAGGAGAGTGACCTCATTGAACTGGAGCACCTGAACCATTTCCGTGGGCAACAGATGCAGGACACCTTCGAGACGGATTTAGTGGTCAAGACCGTTGACAGCAAAGATGGTGAGGAGCGAGAAATAACATGGTGATGATATCCTCAGCAGCACACACTCATTCTTGTAACTAGCTTCCTAGTGATGACCTGCAATAGCTCGATTAAATTAAATATGACTTAATAAGAACAATTAAAAAATGAAATGCTTCCTTGAGCTTTGAATCATAAAAACAAGTTTTGTTTAAAGGTTTGTCAAAGTGTCTCCAGCTTGAGGGGAAAAAGGCACAAGAACTACTTTGTCATAATTCAAGTCTCATCACTCAGTCTTGCTTATTACTGTTACATTGTGTCACAGCATAAAGAAATGATCACGACAGGTGCGTGTATTCACGTGCATGTACGTTTTCTCTTAATGTGTCGCTCGTGTAAAGCAGCTTCGGCCTGAACTTTCTAGCATGTCCATTTTTGATGTGCTGCTTCAAGGAACGTGTGGCAGGTTTTAGTCAAGGACAGCAGGAAGAAGGAAGCTCTTTGATTCAGGCTGCCTGTTCCATGAGACTTTATTTTTAATCAGTCATGAATATGCGGGGGTGTGATTGTGTGAGGTTGGCAGATAAATAAAGTAAAACAGAGACTAAATTTGCAGAAACCACTAAAGTGAAGGTGAGAACGGTGTAATATTCAGTAGAAAACATGATTTAATCCCCAAGCTAATCTGAATGACTCCAAATGAAAACGTCAAAATATTTAGACTAAGCAGGTTTTTAATATATATTGCAAATGTGTCTAGTTTCTATTTTGTCTTGAGTCCGTTTACCTTGGGTTTCGCATAGTTTCAGATATTTGCAGTTGACAGAAATGAAGAGATAATGACATTTCCTCTTACGCAGACAGGTCTGATTCTGAAAGGTCTACAAAAAAGGTCATCACCCAAGTGTTCAGAATATTTTAGTGCTTTGTCACCATTTGTATTGTGCATTCGTACTATAGCTCCAACTTCTGGAAGCATCTGACACTTTCTCACGTTAAATCACAAGATCGTTTGTGAGGGAGAGAAACCTGTCAGATGCAGGGATATGCAAACAGGGACATTAAACAAACTGCATTCGTTAAACGATAGAGGAATGTTAGTTACATGCAAGGTGCTTGAAGTACAGTACAAGTGTTTTCACCTTGGTTTTATTATATTTGTACAGCCACATTAGATGCATATCTCAGGATTTTTAACTACTGGTAATATCCTGTACCACTGCAAGAGGGAAAATTGCAAATTCAACCTAGTGATATAATGATGAAAGTAGTGGTTTGGTATATTGTACACATTATTAAAAACTGTGTCTGCTCTATTTATACGTTCAGATCTAATGGTGCAGCAACATCAGGGTCTGCATAGAAAATTCCCACTCCCTTTGTTTATGAGTTGTTCTCAACTTCTATATTTAGCTGAGCCTGAAAGCAAAATAGATGATATAGTTATTTCACTTTCTTTGTGCAGATGTTCCAAGCAGCCTGTTACAGAGGAGTATTTTTATTTTAAAATTATTAATTTCAAGTACTCAGAGGCTCTCCTAAATTGCATTACCACTGATAAACGGATTGCAAAACCAGCACACTATGCTATTGTATTATTGCAGTACGTTTATTCCCTGCTATCCCACTGTCTCACCAACCTACCATTACACTCACTTTCCCTCCTTTCACAGTGCCGCAGTAAAGCCAAGACAAATGTTGGTGAAGCAGAAGATGTGGTGGGCATATCAGTGTGTTGTGCAGAACCAGCTGTTAAATGCAGAATATTTGGATTAGAGCCTGACCGATATGGACATTTTGGCTATCACCGATACCGATATTGGGAGGGGAAGGCTAATGCCGAAAACTGATATGACTGAAAATTTACAAACTTTGTCCACCATCAAGAAACTAAGAAAACGGCGAGTGGAGTGGAGCTTGTTCATTTAGCGCAGCTGTTAACAACCATGAAGTTAAGCTAATCAGATTCACGCTATACATAGTCCATCCATCCATCCATTTTCTTTACCCGCTTACTCCATTTTGGGTCACGGGGGTCGCTGGTGCCCATGTCCAGCAATCACTGTGCGAGGGGCGGGGTACACCCTGGACGGGTCGCAAGTCCATCACAGGGCCACATAGAGACAAACGAGACAAACAACCATTCACTCTCTCACACCTAGGGACAATTTAGTTACCAATCAGCCTAACATGCATGTTTTTGGACTGTGGGAGGAAACCGGAGTACCCGGAGAAAACCCACGCATGCACGGAGAGAACATACAAACTCCACCCAGAAAGGCCCCTGGACCGGGGTTTGAACCAGGGACCTGCTATACATAGTCCCACAGTAGATTTACAAGTGATGCACGGGTCATAAAAACAGTCTTCCTAACGTGCATTCACATTTATTGTATTGTATTTAATGTATTGTATTGTATTGTTGTTTTACATTAGTGTTAAGTGTATATCTTATGTCTTTTGGTGTACTGTTTGGCATTTGTTTAGCATATATCTTAGTGTATATCCATATATCCATTATCTTGCGCTTATTCCTAAGTCGGGTCACGAGGGCAGCAGCTTGAGCAGGGAGGCCCAGACATCTCTTTCCACAGCCACCTCTTCCAACTATTCTGGGAGGATTCTAAGGCGTTCCCAGGCCAACCGAGAGACATAGTCTCTCCAGCGTGTCCTTGGTCTTCCCCGGTGTCTCCTCCCAGTTGAAAATGCTCGAAGCACCTCCAAAGAGAGGCGCCATGTGAGCATCCTTACCAGATGCCCAAACCACCTCAACTGGCTCCTCTTGATGTGGAGGAGCAGTGGTTCTACTCTGAGTCTCTCCCGGATAACTGAACTTCTCACCCTATCTCTAAAGGAGAGTCCAGATACCCTGTGGAAGAAACTCATTTCAATCGCCTGTATCTGCAATCTCGTTCTTTCTGTCACTACTCACAGCTTGTGACCATAGGTGAGGGTAGGAACGTAGACCGACCGATAAACAGAGAGCTTTGCCTTACAGCTCAGTTCTCTCTTCACCACAACGGACCGGTACAGAGTCCGCAATACTGCAGATGCTGCACCAATCTGTCAATCTCACACTTCATTCTTCCCTCACTTGTGAACAAAACCCCGAGATACTTGAACTACTCCACTTGAGACAGAACCTCACCTTCGACCTGAAGAGAGCAATCCACCCATTTCCGATAGAGGACCATGGCCTCAGATTTGGAGGTGCTGATTCTCATCCCAGTCACTTCACACTCTGATGCGAACCACTCCAGTGAGAGCTGAAGTTCACGGCATGATGACGTCAACAGGACCACATCATCTGCAAAGAGCAGAGATGGAATCCTGAGGCCACCTAACTGGAATCTCTGTCTCCTGGCTGCACCAAGAAATTCTGTCCATAAAGTTATGAACAGAATTGGTGACAACGGGCAGCCCTGGCAGAGTCCAACTCCCACCCTGAAGGAGTCCGACTTACTACCGACAATGCAAACCAAACTCGCACCACTTGTATAGGGACTGAACAGCTCGTAACAATGGGCCCCCAATCCCATACTCATAAAGCACCCCCCACAGTGTACCCCGAGGAACACAGTCAAATACTTTCTCCAAGTCCACAAAACACATGTAGACTGGATGGGCAAACTCCCATGACCTCTCAAGAACCCTAGTGAGGGTAAAGAGGTGATCTAGTGTTCTATGGCCAGGACGGAACCTGCATTGTTCCTCTTGGATCTGAGGTTCGACCAACGGTTGGACTCACTTCTCCAGTACCCCTGAATAGACCTCACCAGGGAGGCTAAGGAGAGTGATGCCCCTATAATTGGAGTACACACTCCGGTCCCCCTTTTTGAAGAGGGAAACCACCACCCCAGTCTGCCAATCCAATAGTGGCACTGCCCCCGATGTCCACAGATCATTGCAAAGGCATGTCAACAAAGACAACCCCACAACATCCAGAGTCTTAAGGAAATCAGGGTGAATCTCATCCACTCCCAGAGCCCTGCCACCACAGAGCTTTTTAACTACCTCAGTGACCTCAACCACAGTTATGGACAGACCGACACTAAAGTCATCCGGCTCAGCTTCCTCCATGGAAGACGTGCTGGTGGGATTTAGAAGGTCTGAGAATTATTATTTTCACCTCCTGATGACATAATTGGTTGAGGTCAACAGCAACCCACCTTCACTGAACACAGTGTTAGTAAAGTGCTGCTTTCCCCTTCTCAGCCACCTGATGGTTTACCAGGATCTCCTTGAAGCCAACCAAGAGTCTCTATCCAAGGCCTCACCGAACCCCTCCCACATCCGAGCTTTTGCCTCAGCAACAGCCAAGACTGTCGGAGCATTTGGCCCTCTGGTACTCCTGCCTCCAAACTCCCACCTGCTAACATGGCCCAGTTGGACTCCTCCTTCAGCTTGACAGCCTTCCTAACCCGGGGTGTCCACCACCGAGTTTGTGGATGGCCACCGTGAGAAGCACTGACAACCTTACGGCCACAGCTCAGGGCAGCTACCTCAACAATTGAGACACGGAACATGGCCCACTTGGACTCAATGTCCCCCATCTAAGCTGGGATGCAGTTTAAACTCTCTTGGAAGTGTGAGTTGAAGATCTCTCTGACGGGTTCTTCTGCCAGGTGTTCCCAGCAAACCCTCACTACACATTTGGGTCTACCAGGTCTGTCTGGCATCTTCCTCCGCCATCTGATCCAACTCCCTACCAGATGGTGATTAGTTAACAGCTCAGCTCCTCTCTTCACCCGAGTGCCAAACAAACGGCCGCAAATCAGATGACACGACTATGAAATCAGTCATTGATCTACGACCTAGGGCATCCTAGTGCCAAGTGCACTTATGGACACCCTTGTGTTTAAATATGGTGCTTGTGATGAAAAAACTATGACTAGCAAAGAAGTCCAACAACAGAACACTGCTCTGGTTCAGATCAGAGAGGCCGTTCCTCCCAGCCATGCCCCTCTAGATCACATTTTCATTTCCCACATGGGCATTGGAAGTCCTCCAGTAGAATAAAGGAGTCCCCAGCTGGCACATCATCCAGCACCCCTGCCAAGGACTCCAAGAAGGCCGGATACTCTTAAGTTGCTGTTCGGTGCGTAAGCACAAATAACATTCCGAACATGTTTCCCCACCCAAAGGCGCAGGGAAGCCACCCTCTCATCTACTGGGGAAAACTCCAACACCAAGTCGGGGGGCTACAAGTAGACCCACACCAGCTCGATGCTTCTCACCATTGGCAACTCCAGAGTGAAATAAAGTTCAGCCATTCTCAAGGAGATCTGTTCCAAAACCCATGATGTGTGTTGAGGTGAGCCCAACTCTATCTAGTCGGTACCGCTCAACCTTGCGCACAAGCTCAGGCTCTTTCCACACCAGAGAGGTTATGTTCTATGTCCCAAGAGCAGTTTTGGTAAGCCAGGGTGAGAGTGCCAAGGTCCCCGCCTTCGGCCACTGCCCATGGCATCATGTACCTGACTTTCATGGCCCCATCTGCAGGTGGTGGGTCCACGGGAGGGCAAACCCATGTTGCTCCTTTGGGCTGAGCCCGATCAGGCCCCAGGGGTAGAGACCCTGTCACCAGGCACTCACTGACGAGCCCCTTTCCCAGGCCTGGCTCCAGGGTGTCGGAATGTGTATGGTGAAGGTCTAATTAGTATTGACCACATCAGAGTTTATTTTTCTTTGCAGAGGAGTAAAGATTTCAGACAAACAATGCATTTCAGTGAGGACAACAAAGATAACGTTACTAACACATATATTTTTACCTCTACGTTAGATTTATTGTTGTGGATAAAGTTTTATAAGGCAATAGCCTATGCTAGGTTATCTTAACGTTAGCTTGCTAACTTGAGAGGGATGTAGCTAATGACAAGCAAGTTGGAGGACTGAATTTTTTTTTAAAATTTATTTTGCATATCAGTTGAAATAAATTTACCATGCTCAGTTTAGCAAAATACTCTATACAGTATTGCTCCCTACTTCGGCTATGCTGAAAGTGAAAGTGAATGGCCATGACTTGAAAGTAGTCTGCATGCACCCTCTGCTGGATACAGTGTACAATTACACCTTTTGGACACACCTTGTTCCCAGTGTTTATATCGGCGTTGTGCACAAAATACAAAAGCAGGTGGTTGAAGTCATAGCATGTTGCAGGGTGTGGACTCCTCTTTCAGACTTGAAAGACAATTTGGAAAATTACAGCCTGCAGGCTTGGCATAGGCAACAAAACATTATGTGCTAGCACTGCATTCTGTATGTTTTTGATGAAGGCAAGGCCCGCAACGTGTTTTTCAAACTTTTTGTCAATACTTGACATTTCTAACATACATAATTGATAAAGTTTGAAATAAATAAATAGTAAAAGATACTTGAACAACTGATAAATGTGGTTAGCGCTTGGCCACAAGATAACTAAAATGTCAGTACTGTATTATTAGTTTGCTTAGTAGATATTAAACTTTTCATTATTGATAAAAAACAATAGAGTAGATCTTCGAAGGCATTGCCTTTTTATGAAAAACCTTTTGTGATATACCACTCAAATGCAACTTATTAGGGTAGTTTTGACCCCTACATGCCTGAGTCTGCAATAGAAGGTCCAGTCATTGCAAAGCACTTCTTTTGAATGGATCCATCAGTCCTGTTATGTCCAAGTGGCATTATTGATAGCTCTTACAGCAAACAAACTTACGTGATGCTCAGCACTTTTCTCCTCCTCCACAGCCCTTAACCTCAGCTGAGGGACACACTGCTGGCATTTGCAAGTCTGATAGCCAGCTGTGTTTCTTTGGATTGAATGATGTAGTCAAATTTGGCACTTGACCCATTTTTCTTAACAAATTTTGAGGTCAATTCAAATTTCCAAATGCCATTTTACTACAGAGTGAGTGTAAGGATTATATAATTTTTTTATTTTTTGGGTTCATAATTTTGATTGTAATATCACAATGAGTTGTGATGCCATGTTTGTAAAGAATTTTTTTTAAGCCAATTATGTTGGTTATTGGATGTGTTTTTGTGTTTGAAAGATTTTAGCACAGATGTTATTTTAGACTTGTTAGAAAGTTTAAGCTGAGTTTGACAAAGAGTTGTTTGTATTTGAACCTAAATATCTAACTGTGATTGTAAAGCCAAACATTACTGAACAAATTTCTTTTTGAAAGTCAATAAGTTACACTGCTACAACATTTTTTGTAACAGACTGTATCACATTGGCTTCAAAGACCAACAATATTTGGAAATATTTGTCCTAAGTTCTGCAACATTTTTTTAATAAAGTCTTGCACTTGACTTCACATAATTAAATTAGTTAATAAAAATTAAAAAAATCATTTATGAACAAAGATGGAAATAGGTCTGTTGCAACAAACAATAAATCAATTAATCGCATGATAAATGAAAATTATCAACCTCATTTTCATTTATCAGCTTTATCATTTCTTCGTCTCTCTCTTTCTACTGAAGACACTGGATGACAAAAGGCTCAACTCCGGTGATCTTCACTGACCCTCCTTTTCTCTTTCTCTTTAAATTCTATTTTAACCATCCAAAATCATGTTTTTGGATCGTAAAAGCAGCTAAGTTGAGAAGCTAAGCTAACAGGCCGACCTCGGGGAAAAACCCTCCGTCTTGTCGAAGCTCCAAAATAGGGTTGGGTCCGATCCAGTATCGGTTTCGGCCTTTGATACCAGCATAATTTATGTATCGGATTTTTCCGATCCAACTTGCAGAGATTTCCGATCCATGATGTACGTCTGTGTCTGCTGAAATGTCTCCACATGTGATTCCCTGCCCGCTGCTCTGCAAGTTAGCTTCAAACTGGAATGGATTTCCTGAAGGGCGGCGTGCCTCATGAACTCAGAGTAATGAGACCCGCCTCACATTCAGGAAATCCATTTCATAGTTTGCAGCCAGCTACAACGTGAGTAAATATGTGAAGATCGCAGTAGCTCTGTGGCTAACCAACTTTTCATCGACACTTCCGCTGTGTGGAAGTATTTTACACTAGAAACACCACAAAGCAAGACAGCAACATGCAATGTCTGCAAAGCTGCTGTACCGAGAGGAGGAAGCTCCATCACGACCTATAATACAACAAACTTAATCAAACATAGAACTACATTAAACCACGGTAAAGTTTTACGTTGGACATTCGAGCTCTGTGGCTTCAGCAGTGTGTTCTTCTCATTCAATCCGAAGCAGGCAGTCTGATTTCGGTCAGCCGCATTCTATCTGCCTCACTCCGTCTGCCCGTCTCGGAGGAGCAGACTGAGCGCGGCTGACCGAAATCAGACTGCCTGCTTCGGATTTAACAAGAAGGACACGCCGCTGAAGCCACGTAGCTCAAATGTTTATGAAGAAGTTGCTAAACTTCATCGTAATTTTTTATTTATTTACCATTTATTTATCCAGGTAGTCTCATTGAGCCACGAGAACTCATTTTCAAGAGAGACCTGTTTAGGGAGCAGATGGGTGTTAAGGGCCTTGCTCATGGCCTAGAGTGGGGCGAATGAGGGTGGGGGCAGGTGTGGGTGCTTCACCTACCCCACCCACGTTTTTGATGTTGTCGGTACGGGGTCTTGAACCGACGATCTTCCGATCACAGGCCCACCTTCTCTAACCTCTGCGCCACCACTCCCCCAAATTAATGATCAACCACTATCAGGTGTAGAAAACGAAGGATTTCACAGCTTGATACTTGCAGCCAAGATATAGTTTATCCTCCAGGAGACATTTATCAGTGCAACAGTAGACAATCATAAAAAAAGCATATAAATTGAAAAATACAAGAAAATTTTATATATATATATATATATATATACATATGTAAACGAAACAAAAACTTCTACATTATAAAGTGATGTAAAATACTAAAAACAGTAACCTGTTTGTGTTGGTTGATGCCATAAACTTAGCAGATGTTTAAAACATTTAATCACTTTAATATCCACTTTAAAGCTAGGAATAAAAAACAAACATGTTTTGTGTTAGCAGAATTTAATTCTAACTTTGAAACTTATCCAACATTAATAAAACTTACCTCAAGTTGCCTTTTTGGACATGCATGCATATATTTGTACAAATTGTACTTGAGAAGAGATTATTACAGCCTCATATAAAATCAATAATGATAATGATATCGGAGCGGTATCGGCCGATATTCAGATTTAGGTATCGGTATCAGATCTGAAGTAAAACAAACAAAAAAATGGATCGGTGCATCCCTACTCCAAAATTCACGGTTGAAACTCGTGCCTTTGTGTAAAAAGTTGTTTTTCTCTGCAAAAAGAAGCTGAGAACTTGTTAACTGATTTTTTTTATTTTTTTTTATTAAAAGCTTTGTGTGAAAAATGCTATGTTAAAGAGCTCAAACCACACCGAGCGTCCGCCATTTTGAGAACCGAAAAAAGAAAGGAGAGAGAGCCCATGTCATGTCAAAGGGCCTCCCTCCCATTTTTCTTAGAGACACGCTGCTCGCTCTCTCACTATCCATCATTCAGTTCAAACAGTCTTATACTGCCATCCAGTGGTCAAAAAAAGGTACTACACTCAAAACAAATTAACCAAAATTTCTTCTTAAATTTGACAATAATTACTAATTGTCAAATTTCAAACAATAGTATTATTTATCACAATAATTTCTGAGACAATCGCCCAGCAACATTTATTATCGTGACAGGCCTAGGTGGAAACACAAGTACATAAAGGGAAATGCTGTTTTCTCCACTTTGTAGAATCGTGTAATGAGAGCAAACAACATGCTACTTTAGTCATCGAAGGTACAGAGTTAGTAAAACCGCTGGGTTGTAAGTTGTAGACTTACCTTCACTCAAACTGTGTTATTCATTTACAGCATGTTTGTTACGTGTTCTTACGGTAACGAGAACAGACGTTTTGTTCTGATTAGAGAGTACCATTGTAACCTGATTGCAGTGATGTTTAACAGGTTGGCTGGTTATTATTGACAAAAAGTCTAATGTGACTGCAAATGGACTCACTCTTTGTTGGTTGTTAGTTCTCTCCCACCTGCCCCCTTTCTACCTCCCTTTTCTGTTCAAATGGAGTGGATATCAGACGAGTGCTAAAACTACATGTCACAAGCGCAAACGCTGCCAAGGTACGGTGAAATGCCAAGTCTTCTGTTTACTTTTGTTGTGTTAGCTCTTTTAGCTTCCTCCCCTTCCCCGTAGATGCTAGGTCTCTGTTGGAGTACCTTTTTCTTTCTTTTGTGGTTCAAATCTTTTGAAGTCTTATATTTAGAACTAGACCTAGGCTCAGTTAGATAAAGTTGAACTAAACTGATTAGACTCTCTCATGACTGCTTTAACTGGGCCTAGATGCTAGAAGTCTCTTTGTGTGCTGTGATCCAGACTTCAGTGCTACTATTGCTGCTTTTTTTGAGGAATCTTGTGCATCTCCTTGCTGGAATAGTAAGAAGACAACATGGTTCGCTCAAGCACAAGGACAAAACCCTCAACCATTGGAACTGCAATAAGTTATTCATCAACCTCCCTTGTGCTTGGCTTTTTTAAATTTAGCTTTGTTTTCCACTTTGTCTCATTGTTTTCTCTCTTTCATTCATTGGAGCAGTGTAGCTTTAATGAACCACCGTCATCAGTTCAATAGAAAGCTTTCTATTGAGAGCAAAGAACAATTGAGATGCAAAGTGGAGCCATTGTAGTCCTTCAGTATTATACTATAACTCTTGTGTATATTTACTCTGAGGTCCATCACTCTCATTTCTGGATGAACTGAATAGAGAAATCTCATCTTGCAGTAAAATGAAGTGGATGTTGACCTAAAGACTAGTGTGCAAGGTCAAAGTCAATGTGAACAAGGGGCTTTGTTATGACTCGTATAACTTGCAGGTTTTTTTTGTATTTATTTCATTACTATTATAGTAGTTTCATCACATTTGAAGCATAAATACGTTATGTAATAAAATAACATTTACATTTTTCACAGCACAGTTCTAGGACATTATACTAAGAGGAGCGCCTTGATCTTTCCTAGTCCCAGTCATTCTTTTTGTTACTTATTCCTTTTTTAGTTCAACAGTTAGCTTCTATTTTTTATCGTGGCACACATTATCCTTAGGAATCTATAAATTTATTTTGTCCATCAGTAATTTATGTATTTGTGCTGGAGAGCAGGGTCACAAAACATTTTACTGCCTGCTCCTTTGGACACTTCAACCTTGATCCTTTCATTCTCACTTCCTTTCACACTGTTCTGTATTTCATTAGAAACAGGAAGTGCTCTTCTACGTTGCCAAATCACAACTATATTCAACAAAAAAGGAGCTCGAGAAATTCATTATAAACCATTTGCTAAAAATATATAACGTGTGAAAGTACATCACTGTCGTTACATTGCCTTAGTTTCTACAAAGTTATTGAAATAGATTTGTATTTAATAGATGTAGTGAGTGACTTCTTGAACAATATTCAAGTCACTCTGTGGTGTTGAAAGTGTCGCTAACTTATTGATATGCAGCAGAGGAGGGAAGACATCAAGATTTCTAAAATGTGTACAGTTGGTTCAAGAACAGTTAAATGTTTGAATAAAGGCTGTAAGGTTTGTCGGGAACATTTCATTTGAAGAAGAAATGTGGTTGGGGAATATTTTGACACAAGATACCTAAATATTTAGAGAAATTAAACACAAAAATACTATTTTACGATAAACGTAATGAGACTGTGAAGGAAAGTGGTCTAGATTTACCTGTTCCAAAGTAATGGACTTACAGTGCCTATAAAAGTATTCACCCCCTTGGATGTTTTATGCTTTTATTGTTAACAGTCAGTTATGGTCAGTATGCATGAACCTCTTAAAAATGCACTAATATTCACTCCCTTTAAAATGACTGTCCTAATTCAACTCAGAGAAGAGACTATTAAAGTACACACCAGGGCATGGATACAAAAGGATTTCCTAGACCCTAAACATCTCCAGGAGTTCTGCTAAGTCCACTGTGTAGAAACAGAAGGAACATGGGACATGTGTGCAAGAGTAGGCCTTCCTCTCAAACTGAGGGCTGTGAAAAGGAAATTGATGAGAGAAGCCACCGAGACGCCTGTGACCACTTTGAAGGAGCTACAGTCTTCAGCTGGTGGGATGAGACCGTGCATCCAACATGTTGCCTGCGTTTGTCACCAGTCTTGGCTTTAATGGAGAGGAAAAGAGAATATCATTGTTAAATAAAAGGCAAAAGTCTCAACTAGATTGTTTAGATAATCTAGTTAAGACTATCTTCATTACTTTGTGGCAGTTAAAGAATAGTTTCAACTTTCATGGGAATGGTTCTACAGTACATTAGTTATGTAATTGCATTGTTTGATGTTTAACCCAAAACTTGTGCTGGAACACATTTTTCCAAGAACTTGATCTTTTTAAAGGTTTTAAATCCCTCTTTGGTTCAGAGTAGTACAAAGAGTCATGACTATGTGCTGGAAGGTCGCCACCTCTTTTTGACAAATTCATCCAGGTGGCATGTAAAGGACACAATGATGAGGACTTTGCTTCCAGCAAATCTGAAGCTCTAAGTCAACCACCTCCACGTATAACTCTTGGCTTTTGTTGGTGTCACTTGGTTTCTCTCTACCAAAAACTCTGCTCTTACTTGCCTCGGTCACTGCCTAATACACTGAGAGAAAGCCCTTAATAAAAGAGTGCAATTTTTTATTTTATTTTAAAACACCACTTCATGAGAAATTATCAATTGGATGACATGGAAGCAGGAAGACAAGCAAGAGCTGAAATATGCTATCCTGCTGTGTGACGTGTTTTTTTTGATTGCAGATCAATGCTTCAAGCTGCATTTGATTGAGCCGTTTGAGACCTTTGGTGTAATTCTTATTCTATCTCTAATTTTGTATTATGTTTATAACGTGCTATTTCAGCTTTTATACATGGAGATTTTCTCCTCTTTTGTGTGCATTGAATTTTTTCTCTTTACCAGATTACTCATTCCCTGTCCCAGTTCATTTCCAGTTCCTCCCTCTCCATTAATTAATTACATTTCTTCTGTCTCTCCACCACCCCTGCAGCCATCCACAGTTTTAAGCTGAGTCGAACCCACGTGGATTGGCACAGCGTGGATGAGGTATACCTTTACAGCGATGCTACCACTTCTAAAATTGCACGCACCGTCACCCAGAAACTGGGCTTCTCCAAAGGTTTGTATGATCTCTTTGCTTTATCTTCTTTTACAGATACGATTATCTCGGCCATGCAGTACCTTTTGTTTGTCAACCCTGTAGTCTGAAACCTACTGTTGGAGCAGTATTCATTTTATGACTTGTGACTACATTTCCTGTGCTTTTGATATGAGCTACTGCTATAATGTAAATATTAATACAAAAATATTAATCTTAGGACTAATAAGTGTAGGAAAACTGTGTTTTCTCATTGAGAAGTACTTTTCTGCTCACTGAAAATGTGGGAAAATGTATTTATCACTACATTTGCAATCCTTAACAAAACAAATACAATACAAATACCACATTTTTCAGCCTACAAGTCACATTTTTTTCACAATTTACATGCCCTGCGACTTATACTCTGAAACGACTTATTTATGGATTTTTTTTCCATATTTATAAACCAGTTTTTTGGCCAAGATACGACCGTTTTCATTCATTTTAAATGAAAATACTGAACACTATCATTTTCAGCTGCTAGATGGCACTCAAGTTGTTTGGCATGCTGTTGTGTCATTTAATGGGTAAAAGTGGCTATTAATGACACAATTAGCTTGCTAGCCTGCCAACTTCGTCCAGCTCACCTGGAGCAACCGTCAAATCAGCTTCATTTCGCTGCACCGTCTGGGTGAAATGAGCTGATTTGAACATTAAAGTACATTTGTTAAGTAAAAGTTTATCTGAGACACATCTTTGCTATAACATCGAGCAAACAAACAATTGTTTTAGGTGCTTATCATGTTAAATTTCAAAGAAATGCGTAGCGTTCCTCTTTCCTGATTTCCTCCCACTGCAGCGAATACTTTTGAAATACAGCTGATTTGACCGTTGAAGTCCTTTTATTAAATAAAAGTTCAACTGAGACACAACTTTACTATAATTTTATTTAACCTTTTATTTAACCAAGCAAGTCCCATTGAGATCACACATCTCTTTTGCAAGGGAGGCCTGGGCCTATAAAGTCGAGCAAACGAATAATTGTTTTTAGGTGGTTATCTTGTAAAATTTTGAAGAATTGCACGATTCGTCCCTCTGCACGCTCTCGCTCCCGCGAATCGACTTTTGAAATTCAGCTGATTGGACCGTCAAAGTGCATTTATTAAGGAAAAGTTAGACTGACACACCTTTGCTATAATTTCGAGCAAACAAATAATTGTTTTTAAGTTTTAATCTTGTTAGATTCTTGTTAAAGTCCTCCTGTGCACACTCCCGCAGCTGCCATTTGACAGCCAATCAATTTTTGGCACAACAATGGCCTGTGTTTCCGGGTGGTCAGTGGTGACTCGTAACAAACACGACTCATTAGCGGTGACGCAAATAGATTCAATTCAATTCAAAAATACTTTATTAATCCCAGAGGGAACTTATTTGTTGCTGTAACTCATTATCCTCATTTCATTAAGAGATGTTATAGATGCTGATGCTGTAGACAGGAAGGATCTCTTGTAAAGGTCCATCCCACAGTGGATCCTAAGAAACTGGCTGCACCTGCCATCCGATCCGTCCACCCAGACTTGGCTGACCTTTCGGTTCCCCTCGGGCTGTAGGACCACCCAAATGCTGGGCAGAACTCCTCCCAGAGAGATGGCCAGTTTGGCCACTCCTCCCAGCAGTTTGCCGAGCTCCTCGTCGCTGCGGACAGCCAACTGTAGGTGCCGAGGGACGATCCTGTCCTTCCACTGTCATGAGCCGTGTTTCCTGCTAGTTCCAGGATCTCATTGGTCAGGCACTTGAGCACAGCTGGCAGGTAGATGAGAATGCGTCCACAGAACATCCTTTTCAACTCACTTGAGATGAGATGTATACGGCGAAGTTACGTATTAATGTATTTTTTTTTACTTCATTAAACATATTTGGATTGATTTGACTTATAGGGCGGTGCGACGTGTACGGCAGAAAATACGGTACAGAAATTTAGGTAAAATATTAATTTTGACAGTTTATTCTACCTCCCAGGGTGTGAGGTAGGTATTGACATCTAACAATGTTTTGCTTAAGGTTTGCCATGACGGGTAGATAATTAGTTTTACAGAGATTCTTATGCGCTCTTGTTACCCAAATGCCAAGGTATCCAAATGTTTTAAAACTAATTTTAAATGGTACAGTGTCTAAAATTGTCTTTTCTATAGAGGTCACAGGCATCAGCTCACTCTTCTGAAGATTAACCTTATAGTCAGATATTCTCCTGAATTTTTGAAACAACGTAAAAAAGTAAAGTCCTGAGCAAACTCAGGAACGCTAGTAAGAGGATCTGACATACAAAAGCATGTCATCAGCATATATATAAACTTTATGCTCTATGCCTAATCGATATACCTTTAATGGCAAACTTAAAAACAAACAGGAGTACAGTTAAACTCCTTCAAAATAATTACCCAATCAGTCGCAGGGCCTATGTTTGACCCGTTGTGCTCCAAGTGTAAGTGAAAAGATGTTAAATGCAGTTTGACTTTCTTAGTATTTGATTCAATCAGGATTAATGACGGTAATCTGTGCTGATCGTGTCTGGTTTACAGATTTTAAGAGGAGGTGTGACTGGTTACCTCAGCCTTCCTTGACTAACACGCTCTGTAAAATGATCTCTCTCCTCAGACAGCTGGTTAGCTCCTATCACCTTTCTGTGTAGCACGTAACTTGATTAGATGAAAGGTTTTAAGTAAAACACACTCAGCCTCACATGACAGCCACACCTCTGGTCACAGGAGGGCTTCGTGTTTCACCTTCAAACCTGCTTGGCCTCAACACACCTCGTTACTCTGGCTCTAAGTAACTCTGCCATAAATAGTCTCTGAGTGAAGAACATTTGTTGTTTGGGAGTATTGTACACAGAATGCTTAAGGGAAGTATGTTTTTCTAATAAAATCATTTTAGAACTACAATATTAGCATCCAATCTTCCTGTCACTCCTGTTTTAGCGTCGAGCAGTGGCACACGGCTCCATCGGGGGTTTGTTGAGGAGGCCTCACCAGAAGACAGACCTCCTCACACTACACATGTTGTCTTTGTCGTGCATGGAATCGGACAGAAGATGGACCAGGGACGCATAATCAAAAACACTGCAATGTGAGTTGTTCATAAACAATGACTTGATTGATAATTGCCTTGTAGTGCTGCTTCTTTAGAAGTAGAATCTGAATCTGAAATGGGTCAAATTTAAGATGAACAACTCCGTTTGAACGTATTTCTGCACTAAATATAGATATAGATCTAGTCTAGAGCTACACAAGCACACAGTTCAGCAAAATAAACTTTTATGTTTCTTCAAAGTGTTTTCTTTTTGTTCTTCTCAAGACGGTCATTTCTGTCACATTATTTCACTGGACTTCCTTCTTTTCACTTCTGTATACACAAATCATAATGTCTCATGAACAGAGCTTATTAACTACAGTAGTTCCTCGTTTATTGCGAGGGATCTGTCCCCTGAAGCCCCGCGATAAGTGAAAAAACGCAAAATAGGAATAGTAGTACAAGTAGTAAGTAGTAGTTTATTTTAGTATATATATATATATAT
>NC_056518.1:9947336-9955209 GCF_014905685.2 Nematolebias whitei | reverse complement strand
TAAACCCTTCCCACACTCTTGCAACATCCTAAACAATGTTTCTAAACGCTCTAAAAGACATAGAATGTCATGATTTCAGTTTCCTGCCTCTTCTGCTCTTTGCCACCTGCAAGCGCTCTTGGCCACGCCCACTTCTCCACTCTGCATGGTGAACAGCTGATCAGCTGCAGCAGGAAGTTTATCCTGCAGCGGTAAGGGCTGGGCAGCACATGCTAAATAATTTAAAATAATTTATTTTAAATAAAAATCCCATGCCGATCGTGCGGCTCATCCATCAATCAGCCGATTGTGTGTCATGTCCAATCGTGTTTTGAAAAGCCGTGATAGAGCGAGTCCGATAAATGAACCGCGAAGTAGCGAGGGACTACTGTAGATTGTTTCCTTTATTGTATTTTTACTGGTTTCTTGACTGAACTTGTTAAATGCGTTTCTGATCAGCATCTACTTGTTTGGCAGGTCATTGTTTTTCCATAAAGAATTTTTATTTGGCATCATAACCATCACCACAGTAGCTAATTATTGGAATTCACATTTAAAGAGGTGCTAATGACAGCAGAATGTTGGAGACTATTGACTATTTTTGTTTGGGAGGCAGCCGTCTACTCATTTTCATTGTTGCTCTTTGACATTTGTTCAGTGTCTTGTCCAAAAACTGCTTAGCAACAAGGCCTGTAGGATACAGTAAATGTCCTCCTCACCCTGTTTTTAAATGAGACTATGATTCCAAAGTATACTTATGACTCCGCTACAATGCCTCTCCAGTCGACCTATTGAGTTTTTTTTTGTTTTTCAATCAAAGGTTTTATGTATTTACTCAGATATCTGGTTAAAGTAAATGATTATGGCTTTATCTTTTCTCTGATAGATCGCAGCGTGCTTAATGGTGCAACAATCTGATCAGTTTATCAGTATTTACCTTCATGCTACTACTTCAGCCCAAGCTGAGGCTCTGAGATCCAAAGTTGGTTTTTAAACACTGACCCAGTTTAAGCTGACTAAGCAAAGTAGGTGAAGAAGACCAAGTCAGGCTGTAGCACCTGACTCACATCTTCAGGTGGATTAATGCACACAGATAGTTCATTTAATATTTGTTTTGTCTGTTGTTTTAAACATTGATTAATTAAAGGGCCTGTTAGTTTCATCATCAGAGGAAAAGGTAATTGTGATCAGGGACATTATGTTTTAGAACTCAAATGTTCTGGGAGTGTCTGTAATGTTTTTACATCAACATGTTGTGGCTGCAGCACAGAAAACTGTGGAACTAAACCTTTAACTTTCCCAGCAGACGCTTTGGATGTACGGCAGTCTTATCGAAATCAAGCAGGTTCCTCATTCAGAGCTTTTCTGCAAAAGCCTCTTGGTTTACGTTTGTCCAGGTCACCCTCCCTCTCTTTGTGTGTTTAGTGAATCTCAAACAGAACAATTGATGGTAGGGAGCAGCGTCCGCCATTGTGTTTGTTCCACACAAGAGAAGCTGTTAACTAGATGAGACGGAGTCATTCTTTAGTTTTATTTATTTCATTTAGCTCAAAGAAATCGAAACAGCCGGACGTCAGTCTGCAGTGATGACGTATCAGCCAATATTTAACCCCATTCAGATAGAACCAGTTATTTTTACACATCATTTTATAACGCTATTGTCTCTAAATTTACCAAAATAAATCCAAACACACCTAGGTAAGTGTTTTTACGCAGTGATGTAATTTTTTCTTTCCCATTCTGTTTGCTTAGGTTGAGGGAGGGAGTCAGAAAGATGGAGGAGAAGCACTTTGCTCAGCACATCGATGAACATGTGGAGTTCCTACCTGTGGAGTGGCGTTCCAAACTCACCCTAGATGGAGGTTTGCTTCAGTTCTGTGTAAAATGCTGAGAGAACAGAACACCGTGAAGTTATTACTTAACAAATTGGAATTGGTTTAATAAACGGATTTTAAAATCCAGTCTGTTTTGTTCTTAGATACGGTAGACTCAATCACACCAGACAAAGTGAGAGGACTAAGAGACCTTCTCAACAGCAGTGCCATGGACATCATGTACTACAACAGTCCGCTTTACCGGGATGAAGTGAGACTTGTGCAACTGTAGAAGTTATTAAAACACGTCTAGTAGCCTCCCCATCTCTAAAATGTTTTCACTTTTCTTCCATAGATAACCAAGGGCCTCACTGAGGAGCTGAACAGACTGTACTCCCTCTTCTGTTCACGGAACCCTGGGTTTGAGGAGAAGGGCGGCAAAGTGTCCATTGTGTCCCACTCCCTTGGCTGTGTCATCGCCTATGACATCATAACAGGATGGGATCCCGTGCGCTTCTGCCTGCAGGAGCTGTGTGCGGTGGAGGAGGAGCAGGATACACGCTGGGTGTCTTATGAAGAGAGGCAACTTTTAGAAGAGCTAAGGCTTACAAGGATCAGGTAGAAGTTTGTTCCTGCAGATCCGTGACTCTTTGGGATTTTATACGTTGGTGATCGAGACAAGAGACAAAGTTAGACTTGTAGTGCAGAGCGCTGTGATGTGTTTTTTGTTTTGGCAGAATGAGAGAACTGGAAAATCAGCTCGTCAAACTGGAAGCCTCTAAACCGTCAGCCCCTCAAGCTCTCAAATTCAAGGTGAGAAGTTCTATGTTGAGACATTTTATATGAATAACTGCAACAGTATTCAAATGGTTGAATAATGGTGATTTATAGCTAGAACGCCCACGAGCTGTGCTGTTTCTGATTTATTTTCTAATGAAAATGTAAAAAAAAACGATCTTAGAAGTTCTGTCATTAGTTTATAGCATTGAGCAAACATTGTCTACACGAATACTAAACGCTTCCTTTAATCGTTGCACCTTTTGTCTCAAAGGTTGAAAACTTCTTCTGCATGGGTTCTCCTCTGGCAGTTTTCTTGGCCTTGAGAGGGATTCGTCCGTGTGCCAGCTGCCATCAGGACCACATCTTGCCCACTTCTATCTGCAGCCGGCTCTTTAATGTCTTCCACCCCACAGACCCCGTGGTCAGTCACACGCAGTCGTCAGTTGTTGCAGGATTTATTTCTCTTGTTGAGACGTCTGTGAGGCGAGCTCTGTAGAACATGCAACTAATCAGAAGTGTGAGATAAAAATGTAGCATGTTTACTATCTTGTTCGTACTTGAAGATATTTCTTCACTTCCTCTATGTTTAGGCGTACAGGCTGGAGCCTCTCATCCTCAGACATTATAACAATGTTGCACCTGTTCAGATACACTGGTGAGAACTTCATGTTTTTTTCTTGTAAACATAGTATAATATCTTAGTATTTGTCCTCCGAACACAATGAATTTATTTCATTCATCAGGTGCAGTGCCACTAACCCCACCCACTACGATGAGATCAGGCCGACCTTCCTCAATCCAGTCAAAGATCCGGCTTCAGACACTGAGAGCATTCCCAGCCCCAGCACTTCTCCTGTCCTCCCTCGCAAGCACTACGGAGAGTCCATCACCAGCCTGGGCAAGGCCAGCATACTTGGTAACGCACTGACATAAACCTGGCACTTCACATCCATCCAGAGGACCTGACGTAACTTTGTTAGAGCATGAACTTGCTCTTTGTTATAACTCCAAGCTACAAAACGTGCAGTAAAGGTTTTCCCTCAATATTGAGTCAATGCTGCCATCGTGTGGCAATTAGTGCTTGCTGTTTTTGAACCTTTTCTCAGTTTTCAAAGCATTATAAAATTATTTAACCACATTATTAGTTTCTTGTCCTACACAAAAAGTAACTTACTTTAATTTCTTTCCATGCTTTTAATCTGCAGGAGCTGCAAGCATAGGAAAAGGGATCGGAGGCATCCTCTTCTCTCGTTTTTCCCGCTCAAACAGCCAGCCTTCAGTGTCTTTAGGCCTTGAGGGAGGAGCAAGTGCTGAGGAAGAGGAGGAGAAGCACTCAGAAAGCCAGTCGTCCTACGGCCTCTCTCTGATGACTCGGCCCACTTCTCCCACTCTTGAGTCGTGTAAGTTGCAGCTGTACAATAAATAGTCGTACGTTTAACAGCAGGACTGCATTGTAACTTGGTGTTATTTTGCAGTGGAGCTGGAGAGGCGTATCGACTTCGAGCTTCGCGAGGGTCTGGTGGAGAGCCGCTACTGGTCGGCGGTGACCTCTCACACAAGCTACTGGTGCTCACATGACATAGCTCTGTTCTTGTTGACCTTCATATACAAACAGAAGTCGATACCCTGCGCCCCCACTGAAGACGCTCCAGAACCAGACTGAGGCAGCACACTGGTTGCATCACACACACACACACACACACACACACAGACTCCTGACAGGTGTGACGTGACACACCAGGTCACATCTGGACAAAACTCCAAACAGTCACGTTGTTTATTCATTTTTCATCCTTGCAAACTTCTTCAACTGAAGACTTTTTCTTGATGATCCAGCTGTTTCACCTTTTGGGAATTATTACAAAAATAAGTAAAAAAAAAAAATTAGAATGTCTTTTTTTTTTTTTTTTTTGTCTTTTCACGTTTTCATTTTGTGTCCATTTGCACACGTTAAGAGCCAGTATGACGACGTCAGTAGAAGCAATGAATTAAAAACTTCCTGTTGTGGGTGAGGTGTTCATGAAATAATCCAGCCGCTCTCACTCACATCCAGTCTGGAGCCACGTGACCTTTGACTCCGTTGCATCCGTTTCAATCTCCATCTTTTTTCTCTACACGAAGAGAAAAATGCAACGTTTTGAAAAAACTTCACGCATACGAGAACATTTAGTTACTTCGTGTGAAAATGCTAATGCTAACTTGAAATGCCTTTTTAAAATCTGCATAAAATGTTACTTGTATGAAATATACAAATCAAGTTTTTTTTCACAGTCAAAAAAAAAAAAAGGGCACAATCCCTTTAATAACCAAATGGCAATATAAGGAGGAAAGGATGTTTAAAGCTTCCCACGGTTTTGAGATCGGTATAAACCAAATGAAACGTGAAGAAAGCATGTTTATTTATTTATTTTGTATGTCACGTGACGTTTCAAGCTGTTTAGTTCAAGGAAAATGTCATCACTGTTTTTGAGAACGATATGTCTTGCAGTAGTTATAGCTAAATACCCTCACGAGGGTCCAGGTTACACTTAGAGCCGCACAGTCATGTGGATTGTATCATGACACACGGATCAATGCACTAAAACAAGAAACAGATTATTTTCTTAGAGTTTATTCATCTAAACTATATTGTAAAATTTAAAAAAAAGAAAGGGGGAAAATAGGATTCAAACTTGTGGCCAAATAACATTATTGTATCTCGCTGCTTTTGCAATCCTACTGCTTATAAATAGTGTTTAAAAAAACTTAATTGACAGGAGAGAAAAGATTTTTAAAATATTCTGTTTATAATGCGTTGTATGATGTTGCTCTTTATTCTGGCTGATTTGCCCTGATTTTTCTTTGAGCAAATCTGAATATTTTTGTGAAAAACCGGTTTCTTTATTTCTAAGACGACCTGCGGGTTCAGTCATTTAACACGTTTGTTTACGTGACAGCAGACGAAACACAGGAACAGGATTAAGAATCAAATCAATTTTTAAAGCAAGAAAACATCTCCAGGTTATTCGAGCATACGGGGTGAAATGAGCTTTTATTAGTTACATGTCCCTGTTATAATTTAGCAGGGAATAAACAGCTTCTGCACCGTGCATGCTCTGAGTTGACAGCTGATAAATACTGGAACTATAAAAACAGTGCAGAGTGCCAACACACATCTGAACCCCCTCGTTTTTACAATCCTCGTAATGAATGAACAACCTGAGAGTCCTCCTTAATGCTCGCTGGTTTACACGCAGCAGGTTTGACTCGTTTAATTTATGCAGATTTATTTGATCCCATTTTTAAAGAGCTTATTTAAATGAGTTGCCATGTCTGCTACAGCTCACGTTGTACCACCAAAGGGCTGTTGCGATTGGGTCCACTCCCGAATGGAGTCGGTTCCTAAATGTTTTCTTTTTAATGCCAACTCACAAAACCAGGCTGCCTTGAAGAGCTGACCTGACCAGAAGTGATACTGAAGCTGGGACACACAAAAAAAGGCAAAGTAATATAAGATATTTAAAATGTATTTAATCTGGTGGATGTTGCACGTCCACCAGCGACGAGTTGCACTGAAACTAAAAGGAAAGCAGCCCTTTGTTGATTTATTTTTGTCTAATTATTTTCTTTTGCTCAGCATGTTACATTGATCCAGAAAACGTCCAGTTTCACTGTTGCCTCTGCATTTTCATCCGTTCAGTGCAAGTGTGTGCGACTGTTGCAGACATGTTTCTGACTTTGTGCGACTTGGATGCGTTTCATAAATGTACATGAATTTTGCACTTTTTCTTTTTTCTCCCATTCTGGCAGTTCTTTTGATTCAAGCACAGATTTATGAATGTGTTTCCACTTGCTTAGCAAATTAGCAAGTTAACTGAAAAAGCATTACAGAAATTTTTCTGACTTTAGTGTATCTTTGACTATCGGAGCATTTAATGTACAGCTTTTTAGACCAGTGACAGTATATTTTTCTTAGTGAAGGCATCACAAACATCAGGGAATCGTCTGCTGTTACATGCGTGTAGTTTTTTTTTCTTTTCACCAGATTGAAGCCATCGTTGATGACAGCAGTTAGGCTCAGATGTCTCGTCTCTTTGTAAAAACAGTCACGTTTATAAAGAGGCGACATTTGGCTCGAGTCCATGTGTCGCCAGACAAGTGGTCTTAAAAAGATGTGCATTAAAAGTAACTAAATGACTAAAATGAAATGTTAAACTGGTCACACTGGTTCTAACTTTGAGATAACGTCCAGGAAAGTGTTTGTTTGTCCTTAGAGCTGTGCAATAACCCATGCCTGTAATGGATTCTAACTGCCATCCAAAGCACTGTATTTGATTCCTTTTATTAAAGCATTTCCTTTTGAATACACCATCATTTCTCACTCTGTCGTATGTAACACTACTGGAGGGACAAAATGCTGATGTGGACTGTCCTGCAGTAGGAGGTTCAATTCCCTTTGCTTGTTTGCTGACCGACGTTAATGATAATTTATTCAATTTATACTGTACTTTACATTTTGCAATCTCAAAGTGCTACAATATAAAGCATCTAGAGAGAATAAAACATGGACTTAAAAAAGGACTAAATTTTTTTTACTAAAAACGGCAGGATTAAAAATATCTTTGTTGGAGGACAAAGGAGCTGTTCTGAGATCAGATGTTTTCCAAGGCAGCCCCTGAAGTGAACTGCCTTTAGATCAAGGGTGCCCAGCGTCAGTCGTGATCGACCGGTTGATCACAAAGGTGTTATGGGTAGATGGTATGGCGTTAAAAAATAATGTCAGCCGATCATCCATCTATGAAATTAGTCTCTTGACTGACAGACAGGGCAGCTGGTCTGAGGCTCCGTTTACACGACGTGAAGCATTCGTTCATTTACAGACAACAGCCTCATTCTCTGAAACTGAAGGTTCTGAATCCAGGTCAGAGTGGAGATTTTCAGAGGAACCCCTCACAGAGGAGTGAAACGCTCCAGTGTGACGCTGCACATGCTCACTCCATGTGGCTGCACTCCACAGTGTTTCTGCACTAACAGTTATAAATAACAGTTATAATAAATAACAGTTATAATAAATTAGTTATAATAAATAAGTGTTATATTAAATAACAGTTATAATAAATAAGTTATAATAAATAACTGTTATATTAAATAACAGTTATATTAAATAAATTATAATAACAGTTATAATAAATAACAGTTATATTAAATAACTTATATTAAATAACTGTTATATTAAATAACAGTTATAATAAATAACAGTTATATTAAATAACAGTTATATTAAATAACAGTTATAATAAATAAGTTATAATAAATAACTG
>NC_056518.1:9944713-9947326 GCF_014905685.2 Nematolebias whitei | reverse complement strand
ACAGTTATAAATAACAGTTATATTAAATAACTGTTGTATTAAATAACTGTTATAAATAACAGTTATATTAAATAACAGTTTAAAAAACAGTATATTAAATAACAGTTATATTAAATAACTGTTATATTAAATAACAGTTATAAATAACAGTTATATTAAATAACAACAGTTATAATAAATAAGATATAATAAATGTTATAATAAATAAGATACAATAAATGTTATAATAAAAACAGATATAATAAACAAGTTATAAGTAAGTTATAATAAATAACAGCAGTTATAATAAATAAGATATAATAAATAAGTTATAATAAAAAACAGATATAATAAACAAGTTATAAATAAGTAATAATAAATAACAGTTATAATCAGAGAGTCAGAGTTTCTTTATTGTCATTCGCACCTCATGTGGTACATGTGGTGGAGCGAAATTATGTACACAGGGTCCCAGTTACATCCAACAATAAAATGTATAAGAAAAACAGTAATAACATCTAAGATATGAACTAAGAAAAACATCAACTAAATATACACTAAGCACTCATAACATAAAACATTGAACATCAGCACAAACATGAACATGAGTCTGTGAGCAGATCTCCTTTGTCTTCTTCACATTGATGTGAAGGTTATTCTCTCTGCACCAGCTCTCCAGGTGTTCCACCTCCTGCCTGTAGCTGGACTCATCATTGTTTGTGATGCATCCCACCACCGCTGTATCATCTGCAAACTTTACAATGTGACAGCCTGGATGGGTAGCTGCACAATCATATGTGAGCAGAGTAAACAGGAGGGGGCTCAACACACATCCCTGAGGAGAGCCAGTGCTGAGGGTTATGGTGGAGGAGGAGAAGTTGTGGATCCTCACTGTCTGTGGTCTGTTTGTTAAGAAGTCTAGTACCCAGTTGCAAATGGAGGGGCTTAGTCCTAGTGTGGATAGTTTGTCCATCAGGGTTTGGGGGATCATGGTGTTGAAGGTGGATGTGAAGTCCACAAAGAGCATTCGGATGTAAGAGTTTTTCTGCTCCAGGTGGTTGAGTGCAGTGTGGACCACAGAGGAGATGGCATCCTCTGTTGATCGGTTCTCACGGTATGCGTACTGATGAGGGTCCTCGTTGATGTTGATGGTTGTTTTGATGTGAGTCATGACCAGTTTTTCGAAGCATTTAGCGACTATCGGGGTGAGGGCCACTGGCCGATAGTCATTCAGACCAGTCACTGTAGAGCTTTTTGGGACTGGGATGATGGTGGCAGTCTTCAGGCAGGTGGGAACTGTCTCCAGGGTAAGTGAGGTGTTAAAGATGTCTGCCAGCACCTCACAGAGCTGATCAGCACATTCCTTCAACACTTTTCCGGGGATGTTGTCTGGGCCAGTTGCTTTGTGCGGATTAATCCTACTGAAGGTACTCCTTACTTCTGCTGAGGTCACGCTGAGATGCTCTTCATCCGGTGGTGAGGTGAGTCTGGTGCTGGGTGGTCTGTTCGGGTCTTCAAAGCGTGCATAGAACTTGTTGAGGGCATCAGGCAGAGATGGGTCTTTGGGGCATTGTTCACTTCTTCCTTTATAATCTGTTATGCACTTAATGCCCCTCCACATGCTCCTAGGGTCTTGTGAGATAAATTGACCCTCGATCCTCTGTGCATATGTGGCCTTGGCCCTCTTAATACCAGCAACCAGCTCTTTTCTTGTCCTACTCAGCTCCTCTGAGTTTCCAGACCTGAAGGCAGTGTTCCTGGCTTCCAGCAGGGTACGCACCTCTGCATTCGGCCAAGGTTTTCTGTTTGGGTAGCTTTTAACATTTCTGATAGTGGAGACGGTTTCAGTACATGTACTAATGTAACCCAGTACTGAGGATGTGTATTGGTCAAGATCAAGCGAACCTCCATTTTCAGCAGCTTCTCTGAAAACCTGCCAGTCTGTTCGGTCAAAACAATCTCTCAGTATGGGGCCACTGTCCTGGATCCAACATTTAACTTTCTTTTGTACCGGTCTGGAGCGTCTCAGCGGGGGCATGTAAGCAGGAGCCAGGAAGATTGAGATGTGGTCTGACAGTCCTAGGTGGGGGCAGGGTTCGGCTTTGTATGCATCTTTTAGGTTTGTGGAAACATGGTCCAGCGTGTGGTCTCCACGTGTTGGAATTGTCACATATTGATAAAAGATTGGGAGACAGTCCTTTAGATTCACGTGATTAAAGTCTCCGGCTACAACGTAAATAAGTTATAATAAATAACAACATTTATGATAAATAAGATCTAATAAATAAGTTATAATAAATAAGTTATGATAAAAAACAGTTATAATAAATAACATTTATAATAAATAAGTTATAATAAATAACAGTTATAATAAATAAGTTTTAACTAACAACATTTATAATAAATAAGTTATAAATAACAGTTATATTAAATAACAACAGTTATAATAAATAAGATATAATAAACAAGTTATAATAAAAAACAGATAATAAACAAGTTATAAGTAAGTTATAATAAATAACAACAGTATTAATAAATAACAGTTATCATAAATAAGTTATAATAAATAAAAACAGTTATAATAAATAACAGTTATAATAAATAAGTTATAATAAATAACTTATAATAAATAAC
>NC_056518.1:9917680-9944703 GCF_014905685.2 Nematolebias whitei | reverse complement strand
AACAGTTATAATAAATAAGTTATAATAAATAACTTATAATAAATAACAGTTTTAATAAATAAGTTATAATAAATAATAGTTATAATGAAAAACAACAGTTATAAAAAATGGCAGAGTTTTTCACCCTTTTTCAACATGTAGGAGCAAAACTAATAACATCCATGAAGGTTCCAAAGAGACATTATTGTATTCACCAGTTTGGACTAACTGTCATACAAACACATGAACAATGAACGCAGCTGAGCCCTGCATCAGGGTTGCCAGATAAATTTAAAATGTCTTATCTACCTCCTCCTTTTCTGTGCGCATGTTCAACAAACACAACATACACCTCATCTTAGAATATCTTTACTCATCACATATGGCAGTTTAGATAAAACATAATATCATTTTAAAGCCACAGTACTATAGTTCATAATTTCTTATCTGGCAACTCAACTGACATGGAAATTACAGTGTTTTCATGTAAACCTGATCATTTTTTTGTTTATTACCCCCAATAAAAGTTTCCAGAGGTTGTTCTCGTGTAAACGGGGCCTTATAGCAGGTAGATCACTTTGACTTGGTCGTTTTAAAAGGAGCTCACATGAAGAAAAAGTGTGGGCACCCCTGCTTCAGATCATGTAGTTCAGGGACTGTCCACATTGTAATCCATTAGCAGTGATAGTTTCTGCATGAGTTTGTTCATGTTTGCAGGAGAGTCTGTAAAAATTAGGTTTAGGTTGAATGAGAGCTGACTCTGTGTCTATTTGTGGCCAGAAGAGGTCAGTGTACGATTGGTAACAGGAACAAAGAGCCACAGAGTCCATTTGTTCAGTCCTGTTTTTATTTAATAAAACTATTCAGATCATTTTAGCAGCTGCTGATCAGTTCTGTCTAGATATCTACACCGATTTGTTTTAACCAATCAAAATAAAATGCGTCAAAAACGCCAAAGTAAGCGTCAACTTTAGAGCTGCTGCAGTTATTTCCTTTTTGTCACTTCCTCCCTCGTCCACATCATCATCCTCTGAGCCAACTCCCTATCTGACTCCCCTGCTTTGCATCCAGCTCGAATGTTTCTTCTGCAATTAAAACACAGCCTTTAAAAGGCAACGGCTGAGCTGCCAGACACCGACGGGGGTCGGAGCAGCAGGGTTATAAATCGCTTTGATGCAGGCCGTAGTCTGAAGGCCTAGACTCTTAGCTGGAGGACGGAGCTCAGTGAGTTCAGCAGGAGTCTGGGCCAGAAACGCTGATGATTCATGGGATGTTTCTGCTGATCACTTGGAGAGCGAGTCATGGAGTGTTTGTTGAACTTCAGCTTCAGCTGCACTTTTCTCTCCTCCCAGAGTCAGAGTAAGAAACTCACTGCATGCATACTGAGAGCAGGTCATGTCTCAGATTAATAATCCGACTCTGAGATTATGAAAAATGAGCTAATATTAGGATAAAACAAAAATGTTGGTTGAATGGAGCATTTTGAACTTATTTCTTAGAAAACACAGTATCAAAGGTGAATGCTGACAAAGTACTCGTCTTCAGCTGCGTGTACTTTTCTAACTTTATGTGTAACGCGTTCATTTACCTTTAATCCTTTAGGAGGTTCGACATCTCTTCACCTGAAACAGCTACATTTCATTTTCACTTAAGTGTTAGGAATTAGGTAGATTAAATGTCTTACATTCTTAGTAGCTTACACCGTAAAAGAGTGACTTTAGATTCTTACAGCTCACGGTGGAAGAAAGTTAAATGAGTTAAAAAGCAGACGTGCTGAACTTTCCTGTCATTTGCGCAGCTCAGTGACAGAGAGCTGCTCTCTGGTGCTGATGAAGACTCAGCTGCTGATGCTCAGCTGCTCCATTTCCATAAAAGGCAGCTTGAAGTCTCCATGAACACGTCGACCTGTTCACATTTCTTGTGTGGAGGGTTGAAATGAGACGCAATCTGCAACAAGAGAATCATCTCTACCTTTACGTGAGCGTTTTTGAGATTCTGTTTTACAAATGACTTCTCATTAACCTCACAAGGTTTGTGTTCAGAGTCAGTTTTACGTCAAGTTTTAGCTCAATAGCTGTAAAAAAAAAACACCTATAGTCGATTTAGTGTTCGTTTAGGTTGAGTCGGCTGGGTCACCTTGCTTATATTAGATTGCAAATACATATCAGAGGCCCTTGCAGAATGCTCCTCTCATGTACGAGTTGGTTGTTCAGAAAATTATGCAAAATCTCATTTGTGCATCTCTCAACCTGTAATAAACGTGCAACAAAACATTTATCTTGGGTTAAATGCTTTGAATTTGATCATATTTATGTACACAGGGCGGCTGTGGCTTAGCTGCTAGAGCAGTCGTCCTCCAATGCAAGAGATGGGGGTTCGATTCCAGCAGTCGCATGCCGAAGTGTCCCTGGGCAAGACACTGAACCCCCCATTGCCTCCGACATGTGTCCCATCAGTGTATGAATGTGATAAAGCTCTGATCATTCTTTGTAGAGATCTAGTAGAGAGCTGTATGAGTGCAAATAAAGGCACAGATTGTTGTAAAGAGCTTTGAGTGTCTGGATAAGATAGAAAGGTGTTATATAAGTGCAGTCCATTTACATATATAATATGAGAGATACCTAATTGTGAAGGAGCTCAACCCTTTGGTTTAATTATTACATTACATTTTATATTACCTTCTGATGAAATAAATCACAAACAAAGTTAAAGCAGATCTGTTGAGCTGCTTTAACTTTGTTTGGTGTGATTGTCTTACCTTGTTGATTTTAATCATTGCAAGCTGTAATCTCTGTTTGCATCAGTATATGAGCTTTTAGAAAGAGAGCATGTCACATTTTGCAACACTGGTGGATCTGGTGTTCTGTTAAACGGCTGCTCTCGCGATATTAAAACATTAGGTCGCGCTTGATTTTCACGCTTTAAACCCCGTCAGTCGCGTCACTATTCAAATGTACTACTGCTGTCAGCAAGGTGTGTCCGTGTGGGAGCAACATAATCCGCCGTGGAAGCTGCTGGAGGTGATGGAGCAGCAGGAAAGTCTCCAGTAAGAAAAGGAAAAGTGGGACTGGAAGCAGTGACGTCACCGCTCTCGGAACTCTATGGGCTGGACTCCATTAATCCCGAGCCTGCTGGAAAACTGTTTGGGATACTTCACTTCTTCAGCGACTTCTCCGGGGATTTCTTTCTGCTTTCATCGCGCATCCAGAACTATCTTCATGCTTTAAAGACGGAGGACTCGCTCCGTGCCGTGTACTCGACTGTTTCACTCTCCTTTTCCTCTCGTCTTTGTGAAGGTGAGTGTCCACATTTAAACGTTCGTCCTCAAAACCTTCCCTCGGTCCGCCGCTGTGTGTTGAGATATATGTTTATTCGAGCAGCTTCTGTGGGATTTAACCACGAAACAGTACTTTCCCTCGTTCTCTGTAAGGTTGTTGTAGCTGTTGGGTGTTTTTGCCACACTTTACGTGAAGTAAGTTGAGCGGGGCGGTGAAACGTCAGGGCCAGCTTCCATAAGGTGAAGCCGTTATGTGGAACAGGTGAAGCGGCTCCAGCAGCTGTCGGAGGTGTCGGCTCAGCCCCGCCGGCCTGGCAGCCTTTGTTCCGCCTGCTGTACCGACTGCTCGGCGGCTTCCAGGCCCGACACATTAAAGAGCGCGGCTGCTTTGAAACTTTTCGGCGGACTGCTTTCATCTTTCGTCACGAGCGCCTTTTACATCCACAAGACACGAAGACGTCAGAGATGACCGAACACGGTTCATCTGCCTCACTTGTGCTTCCTCTGCAGCACCATCACTGATGGAGGTCCTCTCTCTTTGATTAAAAGAGCCACTTCCTGTCAGTCTTGAAACAGAGCTCACTACTGGGTTTAAATTTTAATTAAAACGCGGCTGTCAATAATATAAATCAAACTCCTACAACATCTGAATCCACACTTACTGTACTGGACTTCACAATACATTTTAAAGTTTGTATCTCCCTTCTGAATCAGTCAGTCTCACCACCATCACAGACATCTACACCTCCAGATGCAGGAAGAGGGCCACCTGCATCATGAAGGACAACACTCACCCAGCACACACACTTTTTGCCCCGCTCCCATAAGGAAGGAGTCTGAGGATCATGAACAGCTGAGGCTGTTAGACTCATGAATTTCTAACCAAGATAATCACTGTGAAAAATCACAGCATGTTGCTGCTGATCTGTTTCATGTTGCTGCTGATCTCTTTCGTATTGCTGTGTTCAGTCGTACTCATCTGCGCACACAGACTCGTGTTCATGCCGCTGTTCGGCGTATTGTTTTTAAACTAGTGCTCATCATATTTCTAGTTAACATATTTCTTAGTTCTATATTAGATCTTATTACTATTTTTCTTTTACATTTTATACTTTTGTTGTAACTGGGACCCTGTGTACACAATTTCGTTCCACCACATGTACCACATGTCGTGTGTATAACAAATAAAGAATCTTGAATACTTATCATAAACATTTAAATACCTTCATTGTGTGGTACGTGTACTTCTTTTATTTAGACCTTTTAACAGCGGTGTAGTATACATTGTTGTAGTGGGTATACTGCGCTTAGAAACCAAAGTACACTGGTTAGTACAACGTAATCGTCAAGTTATTTTGATTTTTAAGCATATTGAACATTTCCAAATTTCTCTGATGCTGATATTTGAATAAATGTACAACAAACTTTGTACAGTGGTTGGCTTTGTATTGAAAATGTTATAGAATTTATAAAACACTATCAAAGCAAAACATGTTCAAGTATTAAGTAGTAAGAATTGTACAATAATTTGCTGGATAAGCAAATGTAATAAACAAGCGCTGCATACAGACAGATTGTTATGGAAAGGTTTAACTGCTGTTTAATGTATCAATGACATGTGCCTAATAATATGTCATGTATCACTGGGCACTTTTAAATGGGTATACTGAAATTATTGGGCATACTCTGTATACCCGGGTATCACGTAGACTACACCACTGCTTTTCATCCTCACATGTCATAAATCAACAGTCCCTAATCTTTTTTATTTTATTTTTTGCATCACAGAGTGGTTTCATAATAGATGACTTTCTAATGGACAGTATTGTTGTTCAGCATAATTAGTTTCACGCATTTAGTTTTAGGCTTGTCTTGTAGGTTTATCCATCTTCTGCTTATCAGTAGTCGGGTTGTGGAGGCAGTGGAGAGAAATCCAGACATCCCTCATCCCTGCAACCTTCTGCTCCTCCTGGGGGACCCAGGGTGTTCCCAGGCCAGAAAGGATATGGAATCCCTCCACCAAGTTCAGGTTCCATGGGACATGCCTGGAAAACCAGGAGGCGTCTTTTATTAGATATCTGAACCACCTCGATTGGCTTTTTGATTAGAAGGAGCAGCGGCTCTACTCTGAGCTCCTCCACATGACGGAGCTCCTCAACTTCTGAGTCTGGATTTGGCCACCCTACGAAGGAAGCTCATTCTGACCACTTGTATCTGGGATCTTGTTCTTTGTGTCATCGTCATGATCATTGGTGAGGTTTGAAAGGTAGAGCAGTAAAAGGAGAGCTTTGCCTTTTGACTCAACTCTTTACCACAACCGACTGAAGCAACGCCCTCATGACTTAAGGACGAAGCTCCAATATGTCGATCCTCATCCTGCTCTGTCCCACCAGGGGTGGCTGTGGCTGAGTTGTTATAGCAGTCTTCCTCCAATACGAGTGTTGGGAGTTCGATTCCACCAACAGTCACATGCCAAAGTGTCCCTGGGCAAGACACTGAACCCCTAAATGCCTCCGATGTGTGTCCCATCGGTGTATGAATGTGATAAAGCTCTGATTATTCTTTGTACAAATATAGTAGAGGGCTGTATGAATGGGTAAATGAGGACACAGTTTGTGTTGTAAAGTGCTTTGAGTATCTTGATAAGATAGAAAAGCGCTATATAAGTCCAGTTCATTTCCACCATTACTCGTGAACAAGACACCCAGATACTTGAACTCCTCAACCAGAGGCAAACACCCCATAAAAAATATCTGAGACTAAGTCAATTGTAGAAAGCAGGTGCATACAGAAGTGGTACTTTTTCAAAACAAAATACTCTGTTGATCAATGTGTATTCATTCAACCTTTATTTAGACAGGCTAATCCCATTGACCCACAGGGACTCATTTACAAGAGAGACCTGATTTTAACAAAGAATAATGACAATAGTGGACAACAAATAAATATAACAGTAGACAAATAAGTAGAAAATATAAAAGTATTTATAATACATATAATACAGGAGTAGAAAAAAGTTACTTCATGAAGTCAGATTTTTATCTTCCCCATTTTATATACACTGCCTGGCCAAAAATAAAGTTGCCACTTGGATTTGACTAAGAAAATAGGTACGAGCCTCCTATTGGATAATTACTGCATGGATGATTATCTTTCAGCTGGTAACAAGTTATTTAACCCCAACTGGTGCAATGAGTTGCTTCTCATTTCTTAAACAGCCATGTTGAAAGACGCATGGCGTGGTCGTGGAAAAGATGTCAGTCTGTTTGCGAAGGGTCAAATCATTGTCATCAAGCAGAGAAAACATCAAGGAGATTGTAGAAACTACTAAAATTGGGTTAAGAACTGTCCAAGGCATTATTAAAAACTGGAAGGATAGTGGGGACCGATCGTCTTAGAGGAAGAAATGTGACCGGAAAAAATCCTGAATGATCGTGATCAGCGGTCACTTAAACGTTTGATGAAATCAAATCAAAGAAAACAACAGTAGCACTCAGGGCAGTGTTTAATAGAGAAAGTAAGAACATTTCCAAGAACTCAAGAAATTGGGATTGACCAGCTGTGTAGCCTTAAGAAAACCACTAACCAGTGAGGCTAACTGGAAAAAAATACTTCAGTTTGTTAGGGGGCGTAAAGATTGGACTCTGGAGCAATGGAAGAAGGTCATGTGGTCTGATGAGTCCAGATTGACTCTGTTCCAGAGTGATGGACGCATCAGGGTAAGAAGAGAGGCAGGTGAAGTGATGCACCCATCATGACTAGTGATCAATGCAAGATCTTGTTGAAAAATTAATGCAACACTGGATGGAAATAGATCTTGTGACGTTGTAGAAGTTTATTGAAATAATGACACAGTGAATACATGATGTGATCAAAGATAAAGGCGGTCCAACCAAATACTAGTGTGTGACCTTTTTTTTGGTGGTGACTTTTTTTTGGCCAGGCAGTGTATCATCACACTGCCAGCAAAGTTTGTCCTTGTTTAAAGGAATATTTGGATACTAAAGAAAACATACAAAGTTATGTTCCATTTATTTTAAAGAAGTAATATAAAAGTCTTAAATATCTGTAGCTCATTTAGTCTTCTAGAAAGAGACCTTTTGTTTTTTTTGTCATTGCAGTGTAAATAAAGTTTGTTCTTTACCTGTTGTATGATGATTTTTTTGTTGTTTTTCTGTGTAGGATGGCACTGGATGGGATCCGGATGCCCGATGGCTGCTACGCTGACGGGACATGGGAGTTGAAGATGTATGTGACCGACCTCAACAGGGACGTGTCTCTGAGGGTCACTGGGGAAATCCACATCGGTGGAGTTATGCTCAAACTTGTCGAAAAACTAGGTAATCTTACATGTTGCTCATGTACCTTTTGAAAAAGTGTATTTGACAAGGTATGTGTAAGATGAATTTGCACCTAGATGGACATATCAGCATTCTGTCATACGTCTTCAGAAATCTATTTTATTTTACATGTAATGGAGTAGAAATGGAAAAGTGTACCTCTTGTTCTGTTGCATTTCTGTGTCAATAGCTGATTTTATGTTATTTGCTCATAGTTGCTATAAATACATCTTTCTTCAAAAGTGGGCTCCATTCTAAGGATTTAAATTCCCCTGACAAAAAGCAGAAAATCACAGGAACGTGATCGTTTTAGAGGAAAACTATCAAATTAATCTTTGTGGAAGTATAAGGCAAATTCCTTAATACATTGGAAGAAATCTCATAATTTATAATTTGTTCACTTTGAACAGATTGAAAAAAAGCTAAATGTTCTCTTCTGTTACTCATCATCATATATATATTTATACGTTTATGCTAAAATATGAGAGAAATTATACCAATCCTTGCTGCTACATTCTCAAGCATAGCTGCAGTTCTGTTCTCCACAAGTTTGGGTGCAAGTCGGCATAAGAGCCCTCTGTTCCAACCACTTGAACACTGCCTTGTTTCATGGAGTCTGGAGAAAAGGTCAGCAGTGGTGGCAGTGCGATTTAGGATTGACAGCTTGTTGTGCGTTGATGGTGCTTGGATGCTCAGAATTCCGGCATCGCTCCAAGGTTTTATTCTCTGCCCACGGTCCTGTTTTTAGCTCTCCTGTTGGAGCTCCACATAATTGAGGTCTTTGTTCTCTGTGGTCGTCTGTGTTGAGCAGCATGTACGCTGGGCGAGTGCAGTATTCGTTCCATGTGTGGGATCATGACATGAACTCCACTCAAGACCTGCCTTCATTTTGTACCATTTCTTGATAAAACACTCCCCTTATGGTTCAATGTAAGGGTGGTCTGTTTTGCTTTCAATAGTTTTTGAGTTGTAAAAAGAGCCTCTTGGCTTAAAATAACTAAAAGTTTAGCATTCTGATTGTTAAAGTATTTTTGTCCACATCTGACATTAATTCAGTTCAATTCAGTTTATTTCTATAGCGCCAAATCACAACAAAGTTGTCTCAGGGCACTTTACAGGAACATTCACATAAAAGCCAATTAGTAAAGTTCTCTATCTAAGGAATCCAGCAGACAAGTTGAATCTTGGCTTCGTTACAGTCTCCCATCCTGAGCAAGCACAGTGGCAACAGTGGAAAGAAAAACTCCCTTTTAACAGGAAGAAACCTCCAGCAGAACCAGGTTCAGGACAAGAGGCCATCTGCTTTGACTGGATGGTTTGAGAGGACAGGAAGGAGAGACAGACGGACACAGAATGGTAGGTCCAGATGTAGGTCCAGGTGTACCTGAAAGACAAAAAACACATGTTAAGGATAGAAAAAATAATTACAAATACAAAACAGGTTGAGCAGAGTAAGTAAAGACATTAGCAGAGTGAATGTGTGTTCAGTTTGTCCTCTAGCAGTTTAAGCCTATAGCAGCATAACTATGGGGCAACTCAGGAAACCCAAGCCAACCCTTACTCTAGGATTTAGCACAAAGTAAAGTCTTAAGCCCAGTTTTAAAACTGGACAATGTGTCAGCCTCACAGACAGAGACTGGGAGTTGGTTCCACAAGAGAGGAGCCTGATAACTAAAGGATCTTCCTCCCATTCTGTTTTTGTAAATTCTAGGAACCACAAGTAAACATGCAGCCTGAGAGCAAAGTGCACTGTCTGGAAAATATGGAACAATAAGATCTGTATTATAAGATGGAGCTAGGTTGTTGAGAGCTTTGTAGGTTAGAAGTAAGATTTTGAATTCTATTCTGGATTTGACAGGGAGCCAATGGAGAGAAGCTAAAACTGGAGAGATATGATCTCTCCCAGTAACTCCAGTTAAGACTCTGGCAGCAGCATTTTGGATCAATTGAAGACGTTTAAAGAAGTACTTGGACACCCAGATAATAAACCATTGCAATAGTCCAGTCTAGACGTGACAAATGCATGGACCAGTTTTTCTGCATCATTGTTAGATCAGATGTTTCTAAATAATATTTAACTTGTTGGGCTTGATCGCATGTTGACTTTTAAAGTTAATATTGAGAATTTGTTGAGGCCGACCAATCATGGTTTTTCAGTTGTTGGGGCCAATTTTTTGAAATTATGACAGTCGATTGCTGAATTCTAACATTTATCTCTTTGTTTGGCTTTTGGCTCATACATATATTAAAATATGGTTTAATTTTCATTTACATTACAGTCATAATAGGTTTCAGAAAACAAAACAAAATAGTGGTTTCTTGTGACTTTGTGATTAACCCCTGGGGACAAATGCAGTCCAGTACTCCTCTTTAGGTTCCCTTCCATTGAAGACAACTTCACTATGACATAACAAAACCAGCCATAATGTAGATGGGCTTTGGCAGGTCTTCAGGTGTGCATTAACAATACAGTGGGCTTTTCATTGCATGTAATGTGTCCACAGTGATTATGAGCATGCACAAAACTTTCATAATGAGGTTGTGGTGCTTATTGTGGTGGCAGTGCATCAGAGTCCTGAATGGAGCAAGGGGATGTGTGGAGGCAGCAACATACATAAAGTTGGGGTCACTCTCTAATATTGCTTGTTGGTTGAGAGTATAAAGTACAACTGGCTACTCTGAGCTCACACATAAGCTATTATTGTGGTTGTGGCAAAGTCATGGAGCTTACCCAGGATAGACGTGATACCACCATGCTGCCCACAGGTTGTCTTTAACTCATGCCTGGTTGATACCAGTTTTTTAAAAATGGCAACAAGCAACCTACTTTATTGGGCAATAAATCAGTCTGTCTACATCTAACAACTCGTGAATGGCTGTTTTGTGCCACTGTTTCATTCTAGATATGTTGCAGTTCCACTTGTGGTAGATAGTTGTATTTAGAACTTGCTGTACTTCTGACACCACAACTACAGTTATAATAGGTCACTGAAGCATTCTAGCGTTCTTGAAGTTAATGGATCTTCCACAACTGTCCATCCATCCATCCATCTATCCATCCATTATCTTTACCCGCTTCTTCCTTTTCAGGTCACAGGGGTCACTGGTGCCCATATCCAGCAGTCACTGTGTGAGAAGTGGGGGACACCCAGGACAGGTCTCGGTCCATCACAGGGACACGTAGAGACAAATGCGACAAACAACTATTTACTCTCACTCATTCCTAGGGTGCATTCACACCAGCCCTGTTTAGTCTTCTTTAATCGCTCATTTTCCTAGGAAGTCCGGTTCGTTTGGGGAGGTGTGAACGCGCCATCGAACTCTGTCACGGAACAAAAAGGCGAACTCTGGCCTGGGATAAAACCTAGGTCTCGGTCCGGTACAAGAGAACTCCAGCGCGGTTCGAGTACAGTGTGAATGTAAACGGACCGGGCCCCGCTCCACAAGCAAGAAGTGGAGTACAGCGCAGGACAAACTAACACGCATTTCTCTGACCTCATATGGAGCTGTCAGCTGCCTTGTGTGAAAAACAATATTCTCCATGAGCATGAGCATGGACTTTGTTGTTAATATTCTCCATGGTTTTCTGCCTCATCTTCTGCTCATGCCGAGTCCATTTTTGAAAAAATGACAAAATATAACTCCTAAAACTGCTAAAACTTGATGCCACTCCGTTTTTGTTTTTATTTCCAGAAGAAGAAGTGTCTTCTTCAGAGGTTTTTGTGTAGTTTCTTTCAGTAGTTCTTGGTGCAGCGCCCCCACAGGCGAGTGGGAGAACAGGTTGGTTCAACAGGTTGGCTCGACTGCACAGTGCAGTGTGAATGCAAACGGACCAGCTCAAATGTAAACAAAAGGTCATGAATATTGGTCCCGAACTGATCCGAGTCTACCGGACTATCAGGTGTGAAAACGACCCTAGAGACAATTTAGAGTTACCAGTCAGCCTAACATGGATGTGTTTGGTCTGTGGGAGGAAACCGGAGTATCCAGAGAAAACCCACGCATGCACGGAGGGAACATGCAAACTCCACCCAGAATTGTGCACAGACAATAAATGACTGTGTTTAAGAGCATATATGTGCTTCAGAACTTGTTTAACACTGACTGTGGGGCTTTTCTACTAGCTTGAGAGAACAAGTTATGGATTGCAATCATTAACCCATCTACAGTATGGGTTTAACATGTGGCTACACATTGCATACTGCTAGTGCAACCACACATTAAACTTCTGTTTCGAAATAAACACAGTAGCTACACTTTGAATATTTCTTTTTAAAAAGTGTTTTCAAATCATAAACTTAGACAAAATTTTAAACTTTGATTTTCAGTATAGACTGTCAGTACTAAACCTCTTTTCCTGAGTTGCTTTCCATCTACTATTTAGATAGATTAGATGGATAGAAAAACATTATTGTCATTCAAGGAGACAAAAAGACTTCACTTCAGTTTGAGCAACATTTTTTTTCTATTTTAAAACCCTCAGAGAAATGCAGAGTATGCAGCTTGCAGAAGAGTCCACAGATTGCACACATCTTTTCACGTCAGAATTCATACTGCTGCTGTCTTTGGCAGGAAGCTACAATCTGAATCAAAGTGCAGCACATGTTGAGGTTCAGCACTGAGGAAAAGTATATGGTTGACTTAAATTCTGTCTGTTTTTGTTGTCCTTCTAGAAAGCAAAACTATAATGACTCGAGCAGGGTTTGGTAGCTTGCACATGTGATTTATAACTGCTGATACATTAATGTGAGCAGTTTCGTAAAGCTCCAATGTAACATTTAGACATGCACTAACTACATTTTTTTGACTGTTTCTGGTGTTTGAGATCTGACTGCTGACTTATGCCATCTTGCAAGTTTTTATTTTATTTTTTATTCTTGAAGGTCCGCAGTAAGCTGAAACGTATCAATTTATGATAAATAGCCAAGCAACTGTTGCATCGACAGTGACATTTCTTTGTGGAAGACCTTTTCAATTCAAAAACCTATTTCTGTACTTCTCAGCTCTCGGTAATCAAAATGTTGTCTCAAAGCACTAATTGGGTACGATTACACAACTGCTGGATTTGTCTAATGCTTGAATGTTGTGGCTACACAGATGACTGTGATTTGAGCTGTAGGACACATACCCAATTAGACCCAATATAGTTTTGGCAAGGAGCGTCCCAGTCTCACATCGAAACGACACTCAGTTCTGATTTAATTTCAGTCATTAAGTGTAACGTTGTGGTTTTGTTTTATTTTAGCTGATATGTGACCTTTTTATTGGCCACCACCAAAAGGTTAAAGGTGAGCGATTCATGTTTTTATCTGTATGTGTCATACACTGTACATATTAATAGACCAAGAGTTCCCGCCTTGTCTCGTTGTTGGGAATTAAAACCAGCAGTACCCAGTTTACCGAAGCTGCCGTGTTGTATTTTTGGAACCAAAGTCTGTGCATTAGAGAAGTGGAGTTTCGAGACCACGAAGGAACTTCAGCACCAAGGACAATGTCTTGTTTGTTTATGTGGAGTGGGCGGGACTTAAAGCTTGTTTTTGTAGGGTGGGCGGTACTTGAAGCTTGTTTTTGTAGGGTGGGCGGGACTTGAAGCTTGTTTTAGAAACAGCCTGTAAAGAAGGTTGGTCTTGTTCCAGCTTTTACTACTGGTTTCCTGTTGGAGGACTATATATATATATATATATATATATGATCTATGGTGTGTGTGTTGTCAGTTCGCTAAATATCCTATGAATCATTGGATGAATTGAAACTCTTAAAGTAATTATTGATATCCATCTTTAACTAATTAACCTTGGAAGTCAAACCAGGATTGCTACCACAGCTAATCCACCTTAGTTAACACAAAAAAATGGCTATACATTTAATTAATTTTACAGGTACTGAGCTAAAATTTAGTATAGAAGTAGCTAAGAGTTATCATCAAAACATGCTCTTGATTACAAAAAAGATTTCACAAGATCTCGCAGTATTGCAGAAATTGTGCTCAACTTATTGAAGGTTTGACTAAAATGAAAAGAACTCTATTATTTCTCAACGTAAATTGGTTTCAGTTTAAAAGTGTCATAAAAAGTGGCAGGTGAAATGCATTAACTAAAGGAATCCTGCTAGGCTTTAATTCAACGTGTTGTAGCTTACAGGTGTTTTTTTTTTTTTTTTACTTTTAAGATACAAGCATATATAATATTATAAAAATGTGTTTTACCTCAGCTGCCTCTTGTAGCACTGTACTTATTAATTACCTCCCAGGGAGTCTGATTGTGTGGGTGTGTCACATTCAAATGTGTCCTCCCTCCATTATTCTACTCTTTCTGGGAGCTACAGGTCTCCTGTCCACACTGCAGCCTCAGATGGCCTTTGGTAATGGATTAAATAGACAAATGCCAGGAAGGCACTTAGGTATTGATCACAATAATGAACACAACTTCCATTTTCTTGCAAACCTCCAAGAGAGCAGTATTTAAAGGCTGCTGATCACCACCCATGGTCCCCTGGTCTTGTTATCCTTTCATCTTCCCATTGCTCTCCATCCCTGATACTTTGCTCTGTTTTGTTGAAGTTTTTTTAAAAGTGCCCACTCCTCTCTAAAAGCTTTTCCATTAAGTAGGGGGGGAAATGTTGTACAAACAGTATCAACAAGCAGGAGTTTTATTGAATTTAAAGGGTTGGTTCCAAAGTTACAGGACTTTTAGGTTTGATAATCTGTGTATTGCAGTGTGTTTTAACTACTTTAAATACTTTCAGTCATTAGAAGCTAATGCGTAACAAATATCAGCTAATGACTAAACCACTCAAAGAGCATGTTTAAAATCAAAAAGGTTTCGCTTTAAATGTATGTTAGCTGTGAATGTTGTTGCACATATTGAGGTGACTTGATTGGTTTCCCAAAATCAGGTAAGCATAGAGGGTTTGGATGGAGGAGGAGGAGATACTGGTAGATGTTAGGAGCTGAAAGGAGAGGGACTGAACTTTCTTTCTTCTTGCCGTCTCTCCTCACTGTTAGCTATGCTGCTAGAATTCCATAAAAAGTCTTCGATGAAGCAGGAAGTGACTTCCAGGGATTGGCATGTTGCTCTCTGGTGACTGCCGTCATTGCTGAAGTCTCTGCTGCCTGTTTCATCCTCCTCCCATTCTCCCTGTAAACACGTCCTATTTTCCTCTATCCCTGTTTTCATTCTGCTTTTGTATATTTCACTTCATTTATCATTCATTTGACCTTTATTTTTGCCAAAATACAAGTTTTTAAACTATTTCATGCAAGTTTTGAAAGCCAAAAATAACAATTTTACACAGTCACATGGCAATGCTCAGTGTTTAGGTAACAGTGGGAAGCGCTGAACTGAACTTTATTTTCTTTGCTTCTGGCCCTGGTTCATCTAAGCTGACTGTTCAGTCTTCTACAGAGCTTGAGCAAAGTAACTGGTCTGCTGTGACTCAGCTAGTGCATGTGGTTGTCTCTGATGAGGGGAATTCGTTTTTAGTTGTTGTATGACCAGCCAATGAAAGAACTTTCCCTTCCTGCTAAACATAATGCATATTTTCAATCACACTAAACAGAATAACATTTCTGTAATTATTCTATATTCAGCTTCATCACAAAGTAGATAAAAAAGTGAAACCTAAAATAACTGAGATTGTTTAAACAAGTTTTGAAACTTACTAAAAGTATGAAATCTACTCTCAAGCACAAATGAACTGTGTTCGGCTGTGCAAATACATGGGGAACATTTAATTGAAAGCTGGATGCTGTTCCACTGTTTTGTAGCCACCATTGCCAAGCTCCAGTCTCAACTTCTTATTTTGCCTTTGAACAGCTGAAAGCAGCTGCTTAAAGAGGTTTGGAGTTGGGGTGAACGTTGTGGTACACTAAAATATCATTAAGAATGATGTGCAACAACAGGAGCCAAATTCAGAGCTGGTCTCAGGTGATCTGAAACACCAAAATCCTCTACAGTCATAGACGTGAGGGTCTGCTCTGATGTATTTGAGTTGGTATACAACATACTGGGCGGCTGTGGATGAGTGGTTAGAGCAGTCGTCCTCCAATGCAAGAGTTGGGGGTTCGAACCCCACAGCAGTCACATGCCGAAGTGTCCCTGGGCAAGACACTGAACCCCTCGTTGTCTCCGATGTGTGTGCCATCGGTGTATGAATGTGATCTAAAGCACTGAGTAGTCTCTTTAGAATGGTTTGTTCAATTATCTTTGTAGAGATCTAGTAGAGTGCTGTATGAAAGGGTAAATGAGGACACAGATTGTAGTGTAAAGCGCTTTGAGTATCTCAGTAAGATAGAAAGGCGCTATATAAGTACAGTCCATTTACTGATGAATGCAAGACTCCCTGTCAGATCGTCTGTTGACAGGAGAAAATAAAGCCATTAATGTTGTGTTATGATTAAAGACTGCTAAGAATACAAACTTTTCCATTCGAGTTGTTCTTTGCCTCATAATAAAGAGTCTGTCATGAAAATGGTAAGCTAGCAATGTGGGCAGTTTACCAATTAAAAACATCATCTTCAAACCCCCGGTTATTCATTCATTCAACCTTTATTTCTACAGGTTAGTCTCATTGAGTCACGAGGACTCATTTTCAAGAGAGACCTGTTTAAGGCAAAACCACAGATAAGGTACACACAACAATAAGCAACAATAGACTGCAAATAAAGTAACAATTAAAAGGGTAGTGTTATTAAACAAAATCAAATCAAGGTGCCACATAAAACAAGGTAAAATACTAAAAAAAAAATAAAAAAAAAACAGGAACATTTTTTATTTGATTTTTCTATTGAACTTCTCAATTGTTTAAAATCCCATCAAGAGGTCAAAGTGCACAGCTTCAGGTCTTTTTGCAAGGTGTTCCAGGTTACAGGAGCAGAGTAAGAAAAATGCCTTTTTGCCGAGTTCAGTCCTCACTGAGGGGACGCTGCAGGTAAAGATGGCCTGAGAATGCACGCTGCAACTGCACTGATGACGTGACATGTGGGAGGAGATATAAGAAGGTAGCAGACCAAGGATGGAGATGAAAATGTACCAGTGTGAGAGTCTATGTGAAGATAATGATGACCAGCTGACCAGTGAGTACGAGTGCAGTGATGGGTAGTTACAACCAGTTATGAATCTTAGCGTGCTGTGCTAGACTGCATCCAACATATGCAAGGTACAGGCAGGAGCATTCATGTAAATTATGTCACCATGGTCAATGGCCGGTAGGAAAGTAACAGCTACAAGACGTTTCATGGCGTTCAGTTAAGAAACATCTATTTCTGAAAAAGAATCCCAGTTTTAATTTCAGCTCATTTATCAAATTTTCAACATGCATCTTAAGAGAGCTGTGCATTGACCAAAATTCCCAAGTTTGAACTTGCAGACTCTTATAAATATAAGAGTCCGCAGATTCAATACGAACACCATACGTGGATAAGATGGGGACTGTTTGCACCAACTTTCTGTTTGAAAACAACATCCCTTTGGTTTTATCAGCATTTAGCACCAGTTTGAGATAGAGCAAGTCAGACTGAATGATGTCAAAGGCAGACTGTAGAAGATGGAAAACCTTAGCAACAGTTTTAGCGCGACAATAAACAACTGTATCGTCTGCATAGAGATGTAAGGAGGCGTTCTGACCTAAACTACTTTACGGTTACGTTATGGTTGTTCCAAGATTCATTCAGAAATGACCTCCCAAAAATTATTTTAGTATTTTACTGCTTTGTAACATGTCATCTAACAGCTCTTAAAATCTGGTTTGCTTTTTGTGATCTCAGCATTTCTCTGCTACCAGAAGGAGATGGCTTTGATTTGACAATAGAGTGCTAGTTTCATTAGGAAACAGTCACTGTTTAACACAGGATGCTGAACTTCCTCTTGACTTTTTTTTTTTTTTTTTGGCGTTCTACCTTCTGTCTGCCTTGTGTTCCCACCTTCCTGTCTTTCTGGTCTCTGTGGCATTTCTGTTGGGCTATGGGGAAAAGTTTGTCTGTGATATTAATCACCATATCTTTTCTAGATGGAATAGCTGCTTAATTGTCTTTTATCTTCATTACTGTACACGTGGCAAGTGTTAAGTAGTTCTAACATTGTTCTTTACACCACTCTCCCAGGACGCAGTTAAGCTGTATTCCTAAGTGTAATGAGACATATTGATTATTAACTTGAAGCCATTTTAAAGATCTGGCAGTTTAAAGTGAGAAATGGTCTGGCAGGCTGTGCGGTCATCTTGCTGTTTATTCTCTCTGACAGGAAGTAGTTAGTCTAAGTGGCGGACCTGCCCAGGCCAGAGCTTTCCTGTTTCACTAGCAAGATGCTGATGGGATCAGTGCTACTCAGCACTTGGAGTGTACTTGAATTTGTTTTTTGTGGACGACTAGGTTGTGTTCAACAAAATTCGATCTACAGTATTTCAGGTCTTTTCTTCCTCTAAGGTTATGTTGAAAGCTAAAACATGCAAAGCTGAAACTGTAGAGTTGAGTGAAAGCCAGAATACCACTCATGCTACTCTCAAAACCTTAATGACATATTGAGTGATTATTAGTTGATTGGCACAGAGATAATTAAGTGCAATTATTGGTAGGTCTTTTATTTCACCTTCTCTGCTAAAATTTTAAGAAAAAAAAAGCATTAAAATATCCATGAGCTTTAAATGTGATCATGAAATTGACTTCCAATTAAAATATTAAAGTATACTGTGCCAAAGAAAATATGTAATGAATTGTTATATTTCTGGTATGTTAAGTCTGGTGTAGAGAAATAAAATATCATATAACCAGTGCTTAATTTGTAAACCAAACGATGCCAGAACTTAAATGGCGGTGTGAGATCAAGGTTCACTGAGGCCAACATCGATACCAGAACACACACACACAACACAACGCTCAGGTGCACAAATGTCAAAATACCAAACCAATCCATGTTAAGAATTTACTTTTAAACTTTGTGTGATTTATAAGTGTAGCCTATTAAGTGCAGGATCATTTCTTACCATAGTTGTTTAGCACGCTCCGCTTCTCTCACGCATCCTAACACCCCCCGCCCCTCCAGCTCCTGCAGGTAAGGGGCATTTCGCTTCAGGACAAACTGAGATCGCCGACTGGTCAGTTGCTGACGAGCCCACTGGATTGATTGACAGGTGGCATGGAGGATCAGACTCGTGCAGAAAATTCATAGATTTTACTGGCCCGTTTGTGTCATCATTTATTCCATGTTTGTTCCAGATTTAGTCAATATTTTGGTGAATCTAAGGTTTGAGAACTAAACTTCCTTACATAACTTTATTATTAGTAAGCCTGAGCGTTGCCAGATCCAAGCAAACAGTTAGCAGGACCCTGTCCAAATAAGAGAGCTCCCGGCTCCTGTTCCAGCAAGATCCGTCTCAAATTAAGCCCCGCCCACAACCTAAACTGTTAAGTATTTTTAAGTCATAGGCAATATTAAAAATCAAAGGCTAGTCAGTTGTTTCTGAACTTGGCAACATGAAAATCCACATTAAGGTTTAAAGTACAGACCAGATCTGTTATACGTCAAGTTAATAATGTATCATTTTTATTTATTTATTGAAGCAGAACTAAACTTGAACTTACACTTTGCTTTATCGTGCATTCAGTGCTCTAGAAATTAGTTTCTAGAAAACAGTTTATGTTTTAAAAATCACAGAATGAACACCCTTTTTTAGTACATTTTGTTTTCACACTTGAGGCACTGCTGAGCTGCTGAACATGGGAATGATTTCATTAGGCTTGGCATCTAAAACATGCACTACAACACGTTCTCATTGGCTCCTTGAGGAATTTGAAGCCAGTTCCTTTTTGTCCCTGTCAGCCTCCTGTAGTGCAAACAGCTCAGTGGATCCACTGGAAGGAAATGTTAGACCAACGCATTGTTGTAACGCCACAAACCTTTGTGCCACTAAAGTAAACTGATCTTTAGTTTTTTTTTTTGGTTTAACTCCTCAGTTCATGTTTCATTTAGTTCTATGCTTTGCAGTCTGTATCTCATTTTGCACAAAACACAGCCACAAGAGTTTGTTTACAAAATCAAGCCATTGATTGTTATTGGATAACTGAGCTGTTGGAAATATTTTGGAGGCATTCTGTCGCTTCGATTAAGTCCTTATCGTTTTGCTCTAAAGCAGACCTGAACAGGCCCAAATACCTAGAGGTTTTCTGGTATCATGAAGAATTACCTTCAGGTTTCTTGAACTGTTGCAGCAGCGTCTTCTTATCCAGCTCAAAGAGGCATCATGGAGCGGCTCATCTTAGTCCTGAAGGGACATTTGGCAGGATTGGACAGATTAAACAGATAAATATTGTATATCTATTATATTGATCTTAGTCCCAGAGTTCCTTTGTAATGTCATTATTCCACCAAGAGTCTGAACATCTAATTGTATAAAGCTGTGTCGGGGCAGAGGGGGAGTATCCCTATCCTTGCTGTGTTGGGATTATGACACAAATGCATATAAACTGTCTCTAAAGAGGCATTCTGTAAAAGCCCTTTGGCTTTTCCTAATGCATCAAAGCCAGCCATTTTGGTTGTTTTTATTGTAAAAGGCTGACTGCTCCTAAATTTCCTGTTTAGATTTTAGATTGACCCTGCTTCAAAGATAAGTGCTTTCAGTGGCACAAGCCTGCTCCAGCATTCAGGCCTACATTTTACACAACTCTGCTCATCGTCTTCAGCCGGTGTAAAGCCTTTTGATCGTACCTTTTGGAGCTGAGACTGCGAAGTGTCTACTCAAATATTTGTTGGAATCTGATGGAAAACCTCAGGCTCTGCTTGGGGTATAAAATAACTATATTTTTGGAAAATACATCTATGGTCCGACAAGGTGAAGTCAGGTCCTCTGGATGGATTCTTCTTTGTTGAAACGTTTCGTCTTTTATCCAAAAGACTTCTTCAGTCTGAGGCGCTGCAACATCTGGGGTGTTCCTCAGATATTTATAACTGATCCAAACAGCTGCACTCAACAAAAGATTGGCTTGGAGTGAGAAGAACAAGTTTATTCATTTTACCAGTGTTTTTTTTTTAACTTGTAACACCTGAAGTAACACAAGTGTTTTCACCTTTCAAACTTGTTGCAATGTTCATATCAAGTCAACATTATGGCCATCCTGAAACAAAACTCAAATTGCAACTCAAATTAAAATGGTGACAGTTAATAGAACTGGGGCTGTATAATGAAATTTACCTTTTCTGGCAAAAAGAGACCTACCTGGATGTGTGGCTGGATACTGCGGTGATGGTTTTAGATGCAGATGTAGTCTATTAAGTTGCAGCAGGACGCGCTACAATCAATAACACACGAGAATGGTCCTTGGCTCAGCTTTTAAGCACTTACTATCGCTGTGATAAATGACTTGTTTGATGTATTTTTGGCAGAAGACTGAGATGGTAATGTCTGGCTGAAAAAAAATTCTCAGCTAACCTCATGTAGCTTTGCTGCATCAGTGGAAAGCACTTGAGCTTTAATGATACTGGTTACCTGATTGACTTGCAGCAATACAGCAACATATTTGTCAATGGCTGGGTGAGCTTGAAGACCTTCATTTGCAAAAATATATTTATATTTGTACATTTAAAAAAATGATTTATATTACTTTTTAAAGAGCTATGCACTGGTTTTAGCAAAAAAAAAAAAAAAAAAAAAAAAAAATCCAGCCATCCGTCTTTACCCACTTCTTCCTTTTCGGGTCACTGTGCGAGAGGCGGGGTACACCCTGGACATGTCTCCAGTCCATCACAGGGACACATGGAGACAAACGAGACAAACATTTATTCTCTCACGTAGGGACAATTGAGTTACCAGTCGGTCTAACATGCATGTTTTTGGTCTGTGGGAGGAAACTGGAGTACCCGGAGAAAACCCACGCAGCACGGAGAGAACATGCAAACGAAAGGTCCCCGGCTGGGATTTGATCTGGTGATCTTCTCACTGAGAGGCAGCAGCTTTACCAACTGATCCACCGTGTCGCCCGGAAAAAAAAGTCAACACATAAATATTTACACCTGCACACCTTTATTTAAAATAACGTTTTTCATGAAAAACTGACATTTTAAAAAAAAAAAAAACCTCTTCAGTGTATTAGTTTATGTTTCAGAGTGAAATACTCTTATTTGTGACTTTATGCACTTTACTACATTTAACAGTTGGATGAAAGAGGATCAAAATCATTTCAGTGATTAATTACACATTTGTGAGCCTTACAGTTTTCTGCTCAACCTTTTCAGACTGTGCCTGAACATTTCCACATCTTTATCAGTTGTTTGGGGAAATATACAAACCTTGAAGAGTGTTTTTGTTCAATCTGCACAATTCATTTAACACGTTTTAATTTTCTCAGCATGTTATTTAGTAATCACTGTATTTGCAGTGTTCAATGTATTAATTTATTTTTATTCATATCCACTTGATTTTTTTTTTTTACCACCTAATTTGCTTATAGACTGTTTTATATTTAATGCTTTTCTGTGTATGGTAAAAGAGAACATTTTTCGTGCTTTGGTTCAGTAATATTTTTCAGATTCGATTATAGCACACAGGATATCGTGATCATTTGTTTTGTGTGTGGAGACCTACGGTCAGCTACATTTTCCTCACCGCACAGTACGGATAACACGTGAATCTCTAGACTTTGTTCTAGTAGCTATATGTAAAAGAAAGATGTACTTTTATACACAAGTTGACATGATTGGCTTTATTAAACTGTCTTGTGATACTCTGAACAAAATACAACAAGATTATAGTAGCACTTTCCTCTTCCACTTTCTTAGAATACTTCATTGATTTCAGGGAATGTAGTGAGAAACTTGAGCCCTCTCTTTCATGGAGTCTTTTTTTGTATGATTGTGCAGACACAAACTACTCAGAATAACTGTAGAAAACATCCCACAGTGCACTTGCAGCTCACATTAGTAATAATAAGCAAACTAAACAATCTTGTGCAGGATAAAACATCTGTTTATTGTTCATAAAAATGCAGGTGTTTGTTTGTGCATCAGATAAAATGTGCATTAATATTTGTATATCAACGGGGCCCCAGCTAGATACAATCAATTCTTTTAACATCTAGTTTTACATGTGGTGTGTAGGAGTTGGCTGTCAATGGTTTTGCATTATCTTTGACTCCATCAGTTCGTTCAGTTCTCTGAACAACGTCTTCTTCAGAACTGATCCCTTGTCTTTGTCTTGTCTTGCAGATACTGTCATCACTTTTTTTTTTTTTTTTACCAGCTCCATACAAGTCGTGTATTTTCTTGATAAGATCAGCCGTGAGAGAGCATGAGCTTCAAAGTGGCTAAATGTGATTTACAGCATCTTTAATGAAAGGACAGTGCAGAGCAGTTGCTTGCTAATCCTTTGCTTGTCAATAGCGACCTTCACTCCACCTCAGATGTGGACTATATTTAGAAACAGAAGGACTTGCATCTAGAGAATCGACCATCATGGTCGTATTTTGATTACGCTAAAGAAACGTCTCATTCTAACCAAGATTACGCTTTGTATCTTTGCTATGTATCAAAACAAGCCGTCACCTCACACAGGAGTCACCACGGAAACAGCACGACCAGTCTCCCCCCGCTGTAATGTCATCAGCTGATGGCTGAAAGTGACAGAACCTTGCACTGCATGAAGATGGCTTTTACCGCTGACCAACAGATTACTGGACAAAAAACAAAAAGCCATTCTGCTCAAGGGCAGCAATATCTCCAGATGCAACCTCATAAACCATTTTATGAGCCTGGATATTTTTATTTGTCAGCTGACATTAACTTTAAAGCATGAAAAAAGAGCAGATACGAGTCACTGGGTGCATTTTCTTTTCTGTAAAAGCTGCAGAACATCGCATCTGTTGCAGAGATGCAACATCCGATGTCTTGATTTATTGCAATTTTAAAAAGTCTGCAGCTATGGGTTTCAAAAATGTAAGTTGCTTTTCTAAGTATTATTGCATGAAATAGACTTTATAGGGAAGTTTCTGCTCAACATAGTCCAATTTCAATTAATTTAAAAAAAGAATAATAAAATGTCATTTTTACAGTTTACACATTTTATGATTTCTGTAGTAAAACTTGGACATCAACCTTCTTTTCATGGTGTGCCTCTTGCTGTCTGGTATGGTTCTGTCCCCAGTCGGAGCTCCACCCCGTCCTCTTCTCATCTTCTTCACTTTTCACCGCCTTTCTCCCCCTCATTTTTCATCATCCTCTCCAATATTCCTCTGTCCCCTCCCCCTCACGGGCGTCCTCCATAAACATTGTTGTCTCCTAATGTAAACACCACAGGAACTCTGAGCAGGAGGAAAAAGATGAGGAGGACAGGAAAGGAGGGACACTTCCATCTCCTGTATTATCCTAATGAAAGTCGTTCAGTGAATTATTTCAAGTGCAATTATAGCAGTTTCCCGTTTTTGATGACTTTGCTATAGGGGTAATGATCTGTCCTTTTTTTAAGTTGTATTTTTCTGTGCACAAAGCAGTGGAAGAAGAACTTGTTTAGAGCAGTGTTTGTGAATGAGGACTACCTGGTTTGGCAGTATTTTTGAATAATTGTGCTCATTCAAGCGCGGACACACACAAAGCTAATGTACTAATGGATGGATAAGTGGAACACTCCGATCACAACAGATGCTTAAACCTGCACACATACAGCGAACACACAAAGCACTGAATCTCTGTGGGATTTCTAACATTTTGTCAAGGTCATAAAACACGGTTTTCCTCATTCTGTTTCCCCTTCCGCTCGTCTTTCAGTCCCTGTACATACAGGGACTGTGGGTCCACATAATGCATCCAATTACTTAGCCCCCCCATTCCTCTGGCTGCTGCATTACGTCAGGTTTGGCAGCTATATTTTTAGCTGGTTGATGCCATTGGCCCTCTCTACCTCTCCGTGTGGATTGAGTTACCATGTTATTGCTGAAAGAGTCCAATAGAATCCTCCCGAGCTGCCTTTGTCCAATTGCAATTCATCGAACCTCTGCATAATGACACAACTAAGGACGGAGGGAAGGCAGCAATAAGGAAACCAAGAAGCAGAGGCTATAAGCAGTTTGTGTTTACTAAAGACCAGCCAGGTTATACAATATATTCATCTCTTGCTCCAGATTGTATGGGGGTATGTCGAGCATGAGGGCATTTCTATAGAACATAGTCTGTGGTGAAGATATGAGCGCCAAATGTAAATGCAAGCTATTTTGCGTGGCTCCCAGACGCCAGAAATTATAAGGTTGTTGGAGGAAAAAATGAGCAGAGTTATGAAAATACATTCAGGATTTTTTTTCAGTTTGCCTTTTCATACTCCCTCTCATTATTTCTCCCTTTAATAGCTACATGAACGTGACAGGGTGCAGTTAGGCTGATAGTAGCAATGAAGTTGTGTTCTGCACAGCTGAGGCATCAGAATGGAGCGGTGACAGCTAGACCCCTTGCTGCTAGACTAACTTGCACAGGGACTTGGAAAGCCTGGAATGTTTTCACTCAAGCTTCAAGTGTTTGCCCGTTGGAGTAAACAATATAAAAGCCAACAGCTTGACAAACAACCAGCCCCCTCCCTGAGATAAATCACAATGCTTTCACTGTGACATCAGCATTGAGATGCTGATGGCCTCTATTCCTCTTGGACTCGTGCTTCCCATCCTAATCGTTTTTTTACATCTCTTCCTCAGCTCAGTTTGCTTTGCTGGCATCACAGCGGTCTTGTTTCCGTGGTCTAAGCCGAGACGGTAGTGTGGTACTACTAATCACCTAGTAATCCTATTCATTCAGTCCTCGGACACGGTAGGCAGGAGCGTCACTACTTCATATATACGCTCCCATTCATAGTAAAGGTCAGCGAAAACGACAGCAGAACTCGACAACAGTAAGCTGCTTAGGTTTGTAGTTATCATGCCAACAAGGTATTTGAATGCACAGAGATTAGCCTCTAGTTATGTTTAAATATTTGTGCCAGTAATTACGATCAAAGACATAATCATAGTTTGTATTTCTTCATTGTGTATTTCGCCCAGGTTGCATCAGGAAGGGCATCCAGTGTAAAACAATGACCAAATCCCTGCCAAAAGAAACTTACGTACAGTACACATACATACGTTGTGTTACTTGTACTTGATAACTGGCTGCAGCTAAATGATGATATAGAAAGTTAATTGACACGTGTAATTGTTTATTGCCTTGTCAAGATGCATTGTGACGAGATAGTTTTTCTTTTTTACAAAACCATGAGCAATGCACATTTTTCTTACAAACTATAGTTGTTACAGTACAGGCTGGCTGATTTGATGTTCTCTTTGATTATACTGTGCCTTGTGAACCGTTTCACTAAAAGAAGATTTGACGTTAAAAAGGTCCAAATGTTTTAAAAGATGATTGAAACAACATTCGTCTGTTGCTGACTTACTTTAAAGTGTTTCTGAGGGCAAACTGTAGAAGTGATTGATTAATTAATTACTCATCATGTATCGTGTTTTGTTTGCAAAAAATGACTATATCTACAAAATATGTTTTAAAAAGTAAAAAAAAAAAAAAAAAGACTCCATTTTTATACACTTTACCACAAAACCATTTTAATCATAAACTTTGTCTAAAAGTTGCAAGAAATCCTTGAATTTAGCTTTTTTGTCAACTTCCATCATTCAACTTATTTGAAATTAATTTTCTTAAAAAAAAAAAAAAAAGTGATAGGTTTTTCATTTTAACTTTTCACTTTGGACTAATTTGTGATTCAAAAACAAGCTCGGCCCGTGACTTTTTCTACCTAAATGAAAACCAGGTGATCTGCAAAACAGATGCTTTGCTTTCCCTCAAATCCCCCCGGCTTTCCCATCGACCTTGAAGTCAGAAACCTACACCATGAGACCACAGGTTTGTTGCTATTGTGCTGAGCTCCTACGGAGCAAAAACCTGGGAGCTATGTGGGCTTCTGAGTGCCTCGTGTTGCTTGAAAGGATCACAGAGTGACTTTGGGACAAAGGGGGAGGTATGAACCTGATATCCCCTCAGTGTCACTCAAACAGCCACATCTTTCACACAGTCTTCTCATCCTTCTCAGTTTGACTTCACTGCCTCTTTTGCAAATGTTTTCTCAAGACCCCTCGTCCTGTTCTTCCCAAATGTGATCGCTGTCCCAGAAGGGACATATTTGATGATTGTGGTTACTCTCTGCCTTATTCCTAGTCCCCATGCTGCCTTGCATGAATTATGGGCACGACTTCCGGCATGGACCAGAACAGTGTTTGTTTATGTGCAACAGTACAAGCTAATATAGTTTCTCTGAGCATTGTAGATTTCATTTTAACATGTAGGAACACCACCTGTCAGAGCTCAAATAGGACAATATAATTATACCGCTGCCTGCTGAGGACGAGGGATGGAGGACGATACTGCAGATTACATCTACTAGCATATTTAGCTACATCTACTAGCATATTTAGCTAC
>NC_056518.1:9901729-9917670 GCF_014905685.2 Nematolebias whitei | reverse complement strand
CTAGCATATTTAGCTACATCTACTAGCATATTTAGCTGCATCTACTAGCATATTTAGCTGCATCTACTAGCATATTTGGCTACTTCATTGACTCAATTCTTCTGACGGTGAAGCGATGAACAATCTGAAAATCTCTGAGGTGTATCAGTATCTACACAGTAATGAGGTCAGTGGTGTTTTGTTAAGAGGTGAGACACAATCTTATTGACCTTAAAGCAGACATGGAGCCCAGCCAAATACTTTAAAGTCCTCCATCACTGAGCTTGGATTAATTGCAGAGAAAATCGTAATATAGAAGATGAACAAATATTATAAAGCTGTGACCTCCATACACCTGAAATCATACCTGATGTTCTCGTCACTGTTTTCAATCCTTCTGAGGATCCCACGTCTCTTCTCCGGTGGTTTATTGTAGTCCAGACACAAAGTAGGATGCAGGTTTTCTTCCGTCAGCCGTTTGTCAACAAAGTGAAATGAGCTCACAGACAGAGTTTTGGGTGGTCTCTTCAAGTTCACATTTTTCAGCCACATTCTTCTTAATTCCTCATCTGTAGGTAGGAGATTAAACTATACCAATTTTCACAGGAACACTTTGTTTTTGGGTCTGTGTTCAAAACTCTGTTGTTGTAGTCACTGATTTAGTTTGGTCTGGTTGTTCTGCAGCCCTGAACACAACAGGTACCTGAACTCCACACGGCTATTTGAGTAAACGTATGGTTGTTAAATAAATGAGAACAAAACAAAAACAGAGTTTTATCTGCTAAACTGAATGCAAATTACTTTCAAATAAACCATGGTTAATGCTTACTGCTACTTCCTGTCTGACAGGAAGTTGTACCAGAAACATTTATCCAGTAGAGCCCCCAGGAATAAGGTGGATAGTGTTGATGAGTGTAGACTCACTGCTCTGTCTGTACTTTCAGTTAGGTTTTAGTGTTGGCAGTTTGCTCATTGCCTGAACAGTAATTTATATTAGTTTCATTTCATTTTGAATATTTAACGGTGCAGGTAAAACACTTGTCCATTCCTTGTCTTCTGTATGTTAGATGTGAAAAAGGACTGGTCAGATCACGCCCTGTGGTGGGAAAAGAAGAAGACATGGCTGCTGAAAACCCACTGGACGTTGGACAAGTATGGCATCCAGGCCGATGCCAGGCTGCTCTTCACGCCACAACACAAACTACTTCGCCTCCAGCTCCCCAACATGAAGCACATGAAGGTTAAGGTGAACTTCTCAGACCGGGTCTTCAAGGCTGTATCGGACATCTGCAAAACTTTCAGTGAGTAGCTCTAATGGCTCCTTCTAATGACCCCAGATTGTTGGAAATGCGTTTTCATTTCAGTAAAAATGTGTATAACCTTCATTATGAGATGAGGCAGGATGCCAAATGGCAAAAAGTTATGAGAAAAGGATTTTAGACGTAGCGGAGGTGCCCACCCTGCTCCAATGAAAACTTCCTCTAGTGGCAGTATTTTTACAAATGTTCTCCGTCAAACGTTGATGATCATATCCTTCCTCTTGCTTGTTATTTTGGTAATTAGCTGTGTTTATGAAACACTCGTTCAGCTCTGCATGTTACAGCGCGGTTGACCAGTCAGAAGTCATGCCCTTGAACCCAGAGCTGCATCTGTCTCTCCTCATAATGTTTAGTATACAGAGATTATCAATCTGCCTCAGGCTTAAAACTCACACCCATGTGCACATGCATGCTGATTCTTTTAGTTCTCTCTGTTAATTAAACATTATCTCCTCTTTTATGATTGTTTTCACATGTAAACACCCCCCACATGCTGTAAACAGTGGCTGTAACGGCCCCACACACTCTGGTGTCTTGTATCACTGGCTCCATACTGTCCTTTCTGTGTGGGAGGAGTCAGAGGTCACATTCTGGACCCCATTAGGCTCTGACCTGCTGACTTCCACTTTTCTGCAGCGGACCTCACCCCATGCCCCTGATTCCTACAGTTTCAATCAGAGTTTGCAAGTTTAAAGGAGCTCCCCACCCAAATTAACCCGGGGTCACAGCACACCTGTTGTCTTTATCACAGCGCTTCAGCTGGATATTTTAGCTTCCAGCAGCAGTCTGTTACTTTTTGTTAGCTGTTAGGGGTAGCACTTTAAAAGTAAAATGATTTTGGGCATTAGAAAACATGTCACATTTTAACTGTTCGGTTTTGGAAAACAGAAGCTGGAAAATGTGGCCCAGCCTGGACATCAGTGTTTCTGTCAGCTAAGCCTCAGGAATGTGTCAACTTCTGCACGAAAACTGATTCAGCTCCACAAAAAATGAAGGGCAAATCACTTTTAGCTGATTTGGCATGTGTCAGGATGTTGTCTGCTGACTGTAAAGAGTTCTTGCTCTCCTTTATTGCTCATTAGTAAGAAACTGTTTCCACCATAGCCTTTTGACAGCTGACTTGGCTTCTTGGAGCAAGTCTACTCTGGAAGCAGCACTTTTGTTATCTTGGCAGCTTTCAATTTGACTATTTCCTGAGATTTATTTATTTTTTCTCATTTGGCTGCGTTTGAGCTGCAAAGTATAGAAAATCTGTGGGGACAGGAAGAGATGAGGTCTGTCCATCTCTCTTTTGCTCCAGACAGCAGAAAGGGAGGGGCAGAAATACTCGACGATAGAATCAGTTCAAGCAAAGATTATAAAGATATTTTTTATAGTAAGTTGTAGTTTCATACAGTTGGGATAATCTTTCTGTCATGTCTGACCACACAGAACCTATTTCCTGCTCTTCTTGTGCATGTTTTGACTTCTCCAGTTTATTATCATTATGTTTCATAGTATGAGCAATTTTTATGCGATCCCCAATCTTTATTTAGTAAATCTGAACAAGTTCTTTTTGCAACTTTGACTCTACTTTATAGTCTAATCGCCGCAGCAAACTTTACATACTGTACTGAAAGGCATACAAGTCAAGATAACACTCCAAGTTAAAAGTTTAAACCAAATTATCACCGCCGAGCTTCTCAGAAGTTCAGAGCAGCTGTTTTCTGACACAGACATGGTCCATCTGGTCTGACTGGGTGAGAAGAGAACTCAGCAAAGACTTGATGTTCTGTAATTCATGAAAGTCACTCGGTTCCTGCCCAGTTTTTGGCATAAATTTATTTGGAAGCACTCCCTTCCTGAGCTACACTGCTTACTCGATCCTTGGTTTTAAGGATAAAATTATTTAAAACAAATACATCAAAATATTTTCTTTTTGTTGTTAATTTAGTGTTTTGTCAGATTAAAGTAAAAACGTTTGAATTTGCAGTATGCTGAATTACTTGAGTAAACTATCACACAAAATGTACTGTTCACTGCAGACTAACACATGACTGGAGTCTAAATGAAGCTGGTTCTTTTAGCAGAGCACCTTCAGGGTAACAAACGTCAGGTTTCTGCACTTAATCATAATTTGTAAGCAGTCTTTTATCACAGTTTGAGGGGACGCCGAGACCGTAGCATTTTCTATACAGTCCATGAATCACAACCAGTACTTTTGGACCACAGCAAATTAATTACATGAGGACAGCAAGAAGACATGAGTAGCTCTGTCTGTCTCACACCATGTCAAGGACAAAGGAAGACATGTTTTCAGTAGCAGATGAAATGATTTCACTTTCTTTTCATGTTGACAGTTGTAGGAACTTATTTGATAAGGCAGCTTTTTCCTCCAGGATATTTGTGGGAGCTCCAAAAAAAAAAAAAAAAAATTGAAACAAAACAACTGGACTTTATTTGTAACTGAAGATGTTTCACTTCTCATCCCAAGAGCTTTCTCAATTCAAAGAAACAAGGTGTGTGGGATTCAAGATATAAAGCTGTGGTGTTCTGTAAGCTTGCATATTGAAGATTTGACACATGCAGATTGACCTCTCATTCTTCACAATAGAGGATCGTTAGGGTCGTTGTTAGCCCCATCCACAGATGAGCCACTCTGGTCGCATGGTTGGAACTCCTGATAGGTGTGAAACTGGCTGGGTATCAGTCCTAAAGCTGTATTGTAGGTTTTTGAAAGATGAAATCTGAGACCTCCTCCTCTGTTTAAAGATGTTTTTTTCTCGTTTTACATAAACAACCTCCTTCTCTCCCCTCTCAAACCATCTGTCTTCTTGGTCCAAAATGTGGATATTCTGGTCCTCAAAAGAGTGTCCCTTTTCCCTGAGGTGTAGGTGAACAGCTAAGTCTTGTCCTGAGGAGCTGGCTCTCCTGTGTTGAGCCGTGCGACAGTGAAGAGGCTGTTTGGGGCTAACAACGACCCTAACGATCCTCTGTTGTGAAGAGTGAGAGGTCAGTCTGCATGTGTCGATCTCCATTATGCAAGCTAACAGAACACCACAGCTTTATATCTTGAATCCCACACACCTTGTTTCATTGAATTGAGAAAGCTCTTCGGATGAGAAGCGAAACGTCTTCAGTTACAAATAAAGTCCAGCTGCTTTGTTTTTATTTATTTATTTATTTATTTTGATTTACCATGTCTTGGATGACAGAATCTTCACCAGCACATTTGTGGGAGCTGTATGTTGTTTTAGTCCATCATCATCTCGTTTGGTTTAGTCTGCTGGGTAGTGTTGTCACAACACGGAAGCTCTGTGGTTTAGCCTAAACTTTAACAAACATCAATAATGTCTCTTTTTGGTGCTTGTTTAAAGCCCTTTTTTTGTCCTCATCTTATTAAGAAATCAAACTTTGTGACTAATCTATGAAGTTCAGTCAATAACTGTCCTGATTTTACTCAACCTCATTTAAGTTGGGGCAGCACGATGGATCAGTTGGTAGAGCTGCTGCCTCTCAGTGCACAGGTTACCCTGGTTTAAATCCTGGTCCGGGGGGGGCTTTCTGGGTGGAGTTTGCATGTTCTCTCCGTGCTGCGTGGGCTTTCTCTGGGTACTCCAGTTTCCTCCCACAGACCTAAAACATGCATGTTAGTTTGATTGGTAACTCTAAATTGTCCCTAGGTGAGGGAGTGAATGGTTGTTTGTCTCATTTGTCTCTGTGTCCCTGTGATGGACTGGAGACCTGTCCAGGTTGTCCCCCGCCTCTCACACAGTGACTGCTGGATATGGGCACCAGTGACCCTCCCCCCCGACCCAACAAGTAAGAAGCGAGTAAAGATGGATGGATGGATGTTTAAAACCGAATGCGGATAATATTTTACGATGAGCATTATTCGTCCACCTCAGAATAAACACTTGGAACATTTAGTAATTTAGAAAATGTAAAAAGGAATGAGCGATGTTACTTTTTAAAATCCATGTAGGGCCCTGACTGTTTGTACGGCAGATTTTAGCATTGTAAAATTAAACTATGACGATGTTTGTGATTCTTTGTGGCTGGGATTACTCACTGCAGTGAATCATCTGTTCCAAGGAGTGATCTATTAAATCCAGCTGGCTCTCAGTCAGACCCTCTCTTCTGGCTTTCAGCCGGGTTACTGTCAAATGGCCTGAAGGATAGTGGATCAGGGTTTAACTGTCCTGGAGTCATTTCTACTAATGGAAATCTACCAAGCTTTAGTAGGCAGGCTCACCATCTCTCCTGACATCATCCCACAGTTTGTAAGTGTGAAAGAACAGATTTCTTTAGGTGACATCCTTCTCACTACACATTCTTAAATTATTATTGAAGCAAGCGATGAACATATTGCCTTAAAATGTCTGAGGAAATCAGCTCAAATGCTGTGCTGTCTGAAAAAAAATACCAATGGAACATTTTTAGTGTTGTCCTTTTAAAGCCTTCTTTAGTTATTTTAATTTCTGTTGCTTTATAAATTGCCAACAAAGAAAGTATCCAAGTTATTTTACCAACACACTGACTGGAACTGACTTAGCAGCTCGTACAATAAATAAATAAAGCTCTAAAATGATCCCTACATCGTCTGATTACAGACTGAAGCATCTCTAGGAAAAAAAAAAAATTAATTGAAGCTAATGTTTAAATTATCTCAAAAAGTTATATGACATTTTTATGATGCGTACAGTCGAGCAAAAAGTCAAACATTAGCAAAAACAAATGATTGAAATGAATGGTGATTAGATTAGAAAGAATCAATACAGAAGACTAGATGATGTCCTGAACAGGTTCTTAATACACCTCCCAGGTCCAGGGTTTGAGCAAATATGATGCTTGTATAAAAAAACTTTTGCTAACTGATGAATACTTTAATCTTATTTGTTTGTTGGAAACAGAATTTACATCATATTGGAGTAATTTATAAACCTTTTAAAACACTTTTTGTCAGTATGAAAAATGAGACCTGTGAACTTTTGTTTTACATAAATAAATTAAAGGACTTATCATTTATGTAAATGTATTGTCTTTCTGTTTGTTTACTCCTAGTATTACTTTTATAGAAGCTTTTGTATCTCCTGTTTTTCTTTAGATAGGTGATACAGAACCTGCCTCTGAACTAGATTTGAGTGTGTCCTCTAACATTTTGTGAGTCAGAGCAACAAATGTTTTTGACAAAGTGTTGCAGTGTAATCCATGCTAAGATAATGGAAATAACTGTAAGTATTTATATCAGTTATACCTTCTTATCAAATGTGCCTTTTACTTAATCAGTACGTGTCCCAAAGGTTTCCACGTTGAACCTATAAGAGTTGAATAAAAGTACTGTAGTATCGTGCCACATGCTTCTGCTCTGCCTCACCAGGACACAGTCCTATCTGAGTACTCCCAGTCTGATGCATATTTCACCATGCGTGCTGGCCTCCTCACATAGCTCAGAGGGGCTCCAGCTCAGGAGCCCGCCAGGAACTCACATGGCTGTATAAGGGCACAGGCACTGTGCTGCAGTGCTACAACAGAGAGAGACTGAGGGAGGAGGGAGGCTGAGAGAGGGTGAGCTCCCATCTGGTAGTTCTTAAAACTCCTGGAATGCTTTTGCTTTAGTTACACAAACCAAACAAGCCTTCTCACAAAGTCAAGACGGCTTCACGACCCTCGTGTTTGGGCTCTCCTCAACACCTTTGGCAACCAATCACAACACTTGTTGATCTATCTGTAGAAAGTTCAGACTGATTTAGGTCTATGAAATAAGATGCACAGCTGTGTGTAAGTGAATTTTTTTTAAAATTCTTTCTGATATCTGCACGTTCCTTTGATTTATTCAAAATCGTGACAAATCCAAATCTAGCCAAGCGTCCAGATGTGTGCGCTTCTACGTTCGATCCATCTATTGTACTCTTGACGCAGTCTGGCAGTTCTAACCCCTCCATCAGAGCAATCCCTTCATAGTTGTTGCTGAGTGATGGCTCCCCGGCCCTTAAGTCCAAAGGATGGGGAGAGTCGACGAGAGGCTGGGGAATCCACTGCTGTTTTAGTCATTATTTTCAGTGTGGCATCTTTGTTGTTGTCTGCCCTTTGGTATTCAGCCACTCCACTTACAGATGTTCAGTATGGCTTCTCTTTTAATTTAAAACTGCTGCTCTTATGTAAAAGTTGGGCTGCCTGTCCATTCATCAACAGCAGCTCAGTTTTGTCATGCTGTGTGAAGAGAATAGTTCTATGAGGAAGGTTGGGGGGGGGGATGAAGTTATGTCTGTCTTGCCTTAGTTGGAGATTACAGTTGAAACAATTTTTTTGCAGGGCCCCGAGAAAAGGGATTTGCAATTTTCCACCTAGTATGTGCACAGCTGTCTACAGTTCCTATCCATCTTCTCCGTCTCTGTGTCTCCTCTTCTTCCTCCTAAATGTCTGGCTCTTGATGCAAAACGTGTTGACTGATCTCTGTGTATGTCCTATATATCTTCTACTCATTGTTTTTGTACACTGCAAGAGCTCAGGTGGTTTATTTAAAGCCCGTAGTTTAAAAAAGTGATAATTACTGTTTTTTTGTGTCTTGTGACCAAAAAAAAAAAAAACTGTCTTGCTTTGTGTACAGAATGGTTTGGTTGTTTCGAATGGTTAGGTTTACAGTGTTTGGCTTCAAATGAACTTTCCTGCCATTTCACCGTAGATATCCGCCACCCGGAGGAGCTGTCTCTACTGCGCAAACCTCGGGATCCTAAGAAGAAAAAGAAAAAGTTGGACGAGACAGACCAGGATGATGACCTGGAGGTGGAGGGTCCACTGTTGACACCTGGATCAGGTGACCTTCATTTGCACCTTGTTGAATAATATACTTCTTTTTTTTTTGGTCTCCAAAATTCCCAAGTAAAAGGTTAAAATTTTTGCATTTTGCTGTGAATAATGCTGAAGCAGCAGGTTGATCAGCAGGTTCTGCTGACTCCCATGAGGCAGCCTCCATCCCTTTTTTGTGTTTGTCTGCAATTGTGGTTGAGAAACCACTAAGATAACTCCAAATTGCTTCACCCAACCACTACTGACCAAATGTAAACGTGTGAGTTTGAGGCCCGCGTGGGATCACCAACCATAGCTCCCAGTTCTTCAGGCAGGGAGGACTAAGAATGGTTGAGATTCCACACATAGTTGGTCATGCTGCCATTTTAAGCTCAAACCAGGCAACACGAGTGCAGTGCAGTTATTATGACCCTTCTTCCTGTAGCGAGCAGAGCAGTGTTGCATCCAAATGAGCAGGGAGGAGCAGAACAAATCAGACTGTGCTGCTGTCACACAGTTAGCAGCCAGCAACAAGCGCTAATGCTATAGGACAGAATGAATGGGATTCTTTGTTACGAGTCTCCTTTTGCTTTGCAGTCTGTTTCTGCTCCGTTTGCATTATTTGGCTCTTCATACGATCACAAGGGAATGGGAAGAAGCCTAAATACTTGTTGGAACCTCTACTAGATTTTTTTTTCTTGTATTCAATGATTAAAAAAATACTTACAAAGTCATTAGTTCTTTGTCTATTTGCATATATTGAAGTGGAATGATTAAAAAAAGTAAAACTGAGTTTATCGTCGACAGCAAATTCTGATCACACCCAGAGTCATATCATTATATAATTTGGGTGTGCATCCTGTTCCCAGCAAATAGATCTGGTCACACTGGGGGGTGGATAGACACTAAGTTTCTATAGGAATGTTCAGGTTCCCTGTGTGTTCAATATGTGTGTGTGTGCTCTTCCTGCTGTCACATGCTGCAGTCAGAAAGTGTAATTCCGTCCTTTGAGGGGAAGAGTTGACCTCTTAGACCAAGCCTTCTGATCAAAATCACAAGGCAGCGGTGCAATCAGATGCATTTATTTTTACTCTTTCAACATTCCTCTTTTTGTACCCTGTTGCAGAGCAAAGAGGGGGAATTGGAAATACCCTTCATCCGACCGTTCGTCCCTCTGTGTTGTGAGCGTGAAATCTTGAAAATAAGTGAGGTACCAATTTCCATTTTGGTGTGTGGCTGCATCTAGGTGCAAGAAAGGATCCTTTTGAAAATTGGCCTGCCACTTATGTCAGTCTTCTCAATAACTTTTAGAGTCTGAGGCTAACGGCTCGGAGTAGGAGGCTGGAGTCATTTCCCAACATCAACACATAGATGTTTCGTGCGGCAAAAGTGTTGGTGAACGCAGACTGTTTAAACACTGATCACTGATGAAAATGTCTTGCCTGCGTCACAGGCATGAAAAGAGTTATGAAGTTATGAAAATTATATTGTCCTCCATTAGTACACCCTCTGGGTAAACAGCCACGTCCTCCACTGTTCTCCAGAGCTCAGAACTAATGCCTGGTTCTGTTAGCCCAGTCAGAGGGGTTCTGGACCTCCCTCCTCTGCAGGGTCAGACCTCCTAGAGGGACTCGGTCCACTCTTCCTCTCTTTCCTCTTCTAAAACAAATCACGATCAACTTCTTCATAAATAAAGTGTCTGACTCAGACTGTTTTTCTCCTTCGTGATACTCTCTTCTGTCTGAGAGGTTCTGACTCTGTGGTTCTGTTCTCCTCTGAGTCCACAGCTCCATCGAACTCATTCAAATATTGTCTCATTGTTTTGACTCAAACACACTAAAACTGACTAATCTACTGGTAAACACATTAAACTACACCCTAACTATAAAACCCAAATGCTAAATATCACAAATCTCTCAAACCTCATGACTCACTCCAGCTCTCGCTGGGACTTTATCGCTCTGAACTCCATTCAACTTCTGTCTTTTTCTTCTTCCTGTAAGTTTTTTGGGCAGTTGACAAATAACTTGAAGCGTCCATCAGAAAGGAGGGGGAGGTTTTTTATCTGTTTGGTTGGGGTGGGGGGTGAACGTGAAAGGTGATGGGGGTGTTTTGTCCTTAAGACTGCCCATCTTTGCCGAAGCTTCTCGCTCTAAAATGCTTCAGATATGATGACGGTTTTCAGAAAAAGATGTGGCGTGGATTATTTATCATAACTCTGGTTTTATGTGGCCTATCAACACGATTTAAAAACTGTTGTGTAGTTTAAAGTCTGTACTTTTGACAAATTAAAATGGAGTCTCTGAGACTCTTTCCTGCTAGAGCGACTGAAATCAGTCATGCGACTATCCCGCGCCTGCGCATCGATTGACTCCAAAGGGAATAAAACAATCGTCGGATTAGGTGACACCAGACACTTGAGTTGGTGTCACTCACCACCTGTTATTGAGAAGGCAGACATTAAAATCCAAGATGGCTGCAGCCATATATGTCCATCTGTCTTGTGAGCTGGATAACTTGAAAAATAAACAACATGTCAACTTCCATTTTGGTCTATGGTTGCATCTAGGCGTAAGAAAGTTTACTATAAAAAATTAGTTTCCTATGTCATAATCCAAGATGACCACTGCTATATACTGTATATCTGTAAACCAACAAACTATTTGAGGAAACTTTGCCTTATAGGTTTGTATTGTTAAAAACATAGTATTCTCAAATAACTTGGGTAGCCGAAGATTAATCTGTGGTGGCCAAGGCCACCATTGGTTTGGTTACAATTGGAACTGTATCGTAACTTTACTGTTCCGTGATGAAAGTAATGTATTTAATGATCAAGTATGAAATATAGTTGACCTTTTTCACATTATTCTGTTGGATTTGTCAAATTTGTCTGTTTTATTACCATTTTTGCAGTTAAGTAATGTTCAAGTACTTTTAGACACACAATTTTATAAATTATTTGCAAGTATAACAGCCCTCATGGGCTTTTGCCTTACATAACGTTACATTTAAAAGGGTGATTTTTAAAAATTATAGTACTAGTAGTGGCACAGACAGTTTTCATTCTCCAAACGGGGGTGCCAACAAAAATATGTTTGAGAACTGCTGGTCAGCACATTTCCTTGAAATACTTTCAGAATTGTCGATCCATTTATATTCAACTGTTATTCAGACCAAAAGGCATACTTTTACCCATAATGCATTCCAGCTCCTTCCCCTGGACTCACCATATTGTGACGTGCCTAGGAGAGCCACAACTTTGTGTGCTGCAGTTTGTTTTTAAGAGCTGGGTTAAGACTTCCCCTGCTACTGAAATTAGTCATGTTGTGTTGGTTGTGTTGTGGTGTTGGTTGTGTGAATCCCCACTAATCCAACTGGGGTGATCACTCTTTGTAAAGAGGGATAAACCGAGTCATCCACTCTGGGGCTGAGAGCTGGCAGTGTCCCTGGAAATGTCACGTAGCTCTAAGATTTTTGTCTTTCTCAACTTTGTGTCTTTTCTCCTGTCCTTGAATGTTCAGCATCTTAAATCTGACCTACTGATTTTGTTTCCATTCCACTCCTTCCCCTACAATTGTTTTGCGTCTTCCTTCATCCTCTTTTCTTTTCATCCTAGCCTCTGAAATAATTTACATCGGACCTGTCAAAGGTAAGCCTTCCTCTGTCCTTTTTCTTTGGCACTGCTTCTTCACCTTCGCCTCCCTCCTCCTTACCCTCTTCCCTCCCATCCACCACTGCTGGAGTGTTATGGTCACATGACATCCATAACATTTGGGACTAGCAGCAGAGTCACCTGACTGCTCCTCTAGTGAAAGTCACCTGATGCTGGCAGTCTCATGATAAATGCTTGTGTGTCCCGTTAGAAAGAAGCTCAAAACTCACTGTTCTCCAAGCTAATCAGTGCCTGCTCACGGTGCCTGCTGAGTGATGTGCAGGATAGTGAATCACTTTATAGCTGTGGAAATTGTGCTTGAAGTGGAAGGTTTGAATATTTGTAGAGATGAATGACGAATTGTGTTTTAGCTTTACTTTTCTGTGCAGAATCCCAACATACATACACGTTATTTCAATCTACATCCTAATTCAACTAACTGAAGCTTTGTGTAAATAAATAAATAAATCCACAAGAAACGCATTTTAATTAATTGCCAGTGTCCTTATTTACTTCAAGTCAACCGTTGATAGTGGTCCAGTTTTCTCTAAGCCCTTTATTATATTTGTGAGCAAAGTCATGCAAACTTGTGGCACACTAGTGTTGAAGAGTGAGTCAACAAGATGGAGAAACCTACTTGTGCAAATTTCAACTTCTATATTTTTAGCTACTTAATGGACTGCTAGCGTTTGCTTTTTACATAGTTGCTCTGAATGGTTGACATTGACATTCCTTCCCTATGGGAGATGGGAATACTATCCTTGACCCAATGAACTCGTCATTAGGAAGAAGATCTTGAAGGAACCACTGGATAGCATCCTCCCCCAGATAGATTGAATGGGTGGTCATAGCCTGTACCCCTTTCTCATGACCTCAAACAGATACACACACAAACACAAACCAAGCTCACTTCCTTTTTCCCCCCAGAAGGGATTTAGTGATTTAGTCAGTGTTGCTACTTGACCCTGGCTCTACACAGGGGAGAGAGGGAATGGAGGGGAGGATGTGACCAAAAATACTCCACAAGGCCAATCAACAGGAAATGTAAACCCCTTCAGTTCATGGTTGTAGTGAAAAGCTAAGATTGAAATCCCAAATAAAAGAAAAATACATATAAAGAAACATTGACATTATGTACCGGTAGTCATATTGGACTTGTAGGTTTTTTTTTTGTTTTTTTTTCCTGAACTTGCTTGTTATTAATATAATGGAAATATAATTAATAATTTTGCCCAGTGCATTCACTTGTCCTGTGAGCATAACGTGTTATGGTGTGCTGTGTGAAGTGTTGTTTTTTTCTGATTTTTATTTTATTTTATTGTGTTATTGGGTGGTCCTGCTTTTATTGTGCATTATTTGCATGCTGATCCACATCAGGTTCAGCATCAAGATGACATGGTCACTCATTTGCTGAAATACTGGTAGTCACAAAATATAACTGCTACTTAGTTTTGTTGAGTTGCAATTGGAACTTCTGCCGAAGTTAACTTTTTTGCCATTTTTGTGATATATTTGTACAGTAGTCCCTCGCTACTTCGCCGTTTGTTTTTTGTGGACTCGCTCTATCATACATCATACATACATCTCCTACATGTCTCTGCGTGAGTGCAGATACAGTGTGCGCTCTCAGGACATTATTACCTGCAGTGCTCCCTCAGTGAGGACTGAACTAGGCAAAAGGGCCTTCTCCTACTCCTCCTGTTTGTCTCCTGTTTCCTGGAATATCTTACAAAAAGACCTGAAGCTGTCCACCTTGACCTCTCTAAGTGGCTTTAAGAATCTGTTGGACTCCTGGCAGGGACCAATGCAGACATGTTCCTGTTTTTAGTTTTCTACATTCACCTTAGAATCTAGCTGTTTTTTGTTACTTTTCTTTATTTTAGCCATCCTATTTGTTAAAAAAAATCTGTATGACTTTTTATAACTGTTTATTGTTGTCGCTGTTGTCCATTGTTATCATCATTCTTTGTTGAAATCAGGTCTCTCTTGTAAATGAGTCCTCGAAGCTCAATGGGATTTACCTGTCTAAATAAAGATTGATTGAATATTGCGGTTTTTCAAAATAAGATTGGACATGACACGCAATTGGTTGATTGATGGATGAGCTGCATGATTGGCATAGAATTTTTACTTTCCATGAATTATTTAAAATGATTTAGCACCTGCTGCACATTTGTGCAGCCCACACTGCAGAAGAAACGTCCTCCTGCAGCACCTCCTCCTTCCTCATCTGTGATCTCCATTCTGCTGTGGAGAAGTGGGCGTGGTCAAGAGTACAGAGTGCAGCTGTGACGGAGGCAAGGAGCTGAAATCATGATATTCTGTCTCTTTTAGAGCGTTTAGAGTTTAGAAATATTGTTCAGAATATTGCAAGAGTGTGGGAAGGGTTTAAAACACCTTTACATACATACATATATACAGTATGTATGTATATTCTAACTAAAATAAAAAAACTACTTACTTTTTGTACTACTACTCTTACTTGGCGGTTTTTCATTTATAGCGGGGCTTCAGGGTACGGTCCCCTGCGATGAACGAGGGACTACTGTATATGTATATTTGAAGTGTGAGCGACAACATAAGGCAAAAAGAATTGTACAAACAAAAGTTTATTTTATTTATTTATTAATTAATTAATTATTTTCTAGATGTCCTTTTTACAACAAGGAGCTAAAGAATGTCTGTGTCTTTTTCTTTTTTTAGGGAGCATCTACTCCAGTCCAGGTTTATACAGTAAGACAATGACCCCCACTTATGATTCGAGGGATGGAAGTCCTTTGTCTCCCACCTCAGCTTGGTTTGGAGACAGCCCCCTGTCCGAGGGCAATCCCGGCATCCTTGCTGTCAGCCAGCCAATTTCCTCCCCAGACATCCTGGTCAAATTCTACAAGCCCCAGTCCCTGTTGGACAAAGCCAAAATCAATCAGGGGTGAGTTGACTTAGTTTGGCTTAACTGCTCATAGTTCTTAGTGTTATGGTGGTTTGTTAAATAATTCAGATTATTAAAACTGCTGCTTTATATTACGTCTTCTCATAATCTCATTAACCGTGTGTACTGTCTGAACAGGTGGTTGGACTCATCCAGGTCTCTCATGGAACAAGATGTGAAAGAGAATGAAGTGCTCTTGCTGAAGTTTAAATATCACAGTTTCTTTGACCTGAACCCTAAGGTACATCATCAGTTTTTAATGATATTCTTATGGTCAGTGATTCTGGTGAACATGTGGTTCTTGTCCCGCTTGACCTAACCGCTGCCTTTGATAAAGTGGACCACAACATTTTAATATCACACTTACAGCACCAAGTGGGTATCTGTGGTACTGCACTGGGCTGGTTTAGGTCCTATATGGCAGACAGAACAATGTGCATCAACATAGCTGGTTCTGAATCCTCCACTGCTCCTCTGTGTTTTGGGGTTCCACATGGCTCTGTTTTAGGTCCCCTGCTTTTCTCCTTCCTTTGGGATCTATCCTCAGAAAGCATGGGATCTTTTTTTTACTGCTATGCTGACGATAGTCGGATCTATATGCCACTAAAAAAGAAAGATGCCTCCTCAATCAGGCCACTTCAGTTGTGTCTTGAAGACATCAAAGCCTGGATGTCCTTAAACTTTTTAAATTTCAATGAAAAGAAAACAGAAGTGATGGTGTTTGGTCCTAGTGGCTCTGTTGATCTGGGCCCTCTGGCACCACATGTAAAGAAAACTGTTTGTAACTTGGGTTTTAAAATGGACAGTGATTTTAAATTAGAGTCCCAGATTGGAGCGGTGGCCAAGATCAGTTTTTATCACCTCACACAGCTGCTAAGGTAAAGTCCATTCTCACAAAACAACAGCTGGAATCGGTAATCCACGCCTTCGTCACCTCTCGGCTGGATTACTGTAACGCTCTTTACCTTGGAGTCAGCCAGTCCTCCCTCAGACGCCTCCAGTTGGTCCAGAACGCTGCTGCTCAGCTTCTAACTGGAGTTCAAAAGAGGGAGCACATCACTCCCACTCTGGCTTCACTCCACTGGCTGCCTGTTCATTTTAGAGTTCATTTTAAGATTCTTTTATTTGTTTTTAAAAGTTTAAATGGTCTTGCTCCATCCTACTTCTCTGAGCTGCTTCACCCATACCCTCCTGCTCGGTGCCTCAGATCAGCTGATCAGCTGCTCCTGGAGGTGCCGAGGTCTAAACGGAGGCTCAGAGGGGACAGAGCTTTTTCTGTTGCTGCTCCAAGACT
>NC_056518.1:9892414-9901629 GCF_014905685.2 Nematolebias whitei | reverse complement strand
CGGAGGCTCAGAGGGGACAGAGCTTTTTCTGTTGCTGCTCCAAGACTGTGGAACGATCTCCCTCTTCCCATCAGACGAGCCCCTTCACTGTCCAGTTTTAAAACTCTTTTAAAAACACATTTTTACTCCCTGGCTTTTAGCTCACACTGAATTTGTTCTGCAGTGTTTTTGTTTTTATTGATCTTAATGTTTTAACAACTGTTTTATTTTTTATGTGTTTACATTTTATTGATTTTATGTGTACAGTACTTCCCTTTGTTGCAGCTATGGTTGTTTTAAAGTAATTTATAAAGTATTATTATTATTATTATCATCACACAAAGCATCACAACTTTATCCTCAAGACAATTAGTAGTATTTTCCTCAAGTATTGTAATCATTTATTTAATAAAGTAATTTATTCTATTCAACATAATCTATGAAGATGATTATTTTTCTTTTAAAGTTGAACCTTGAACAGTGCACGCAGTTTTGTTTTCTCTATTCAGTATGTGGGTGTTTGTCCACAGTATGATGCCATCCGAGTCAACCAGCTGTATGAACAGGCCAAGTGGGCCATCCTGCTGGAGGAAATTGAGTGCACAGAGGAGGAAATGATGATGTTTGCAGCCCTGCAGGTAAGAATATTATATGCATGTGTGTGAGAACTACATGTCATGTTTATGGATAACTCACCGACTTTGTCGACCTCTATGCACAAATGTATTATGATGTCATTGTATGGTCACTGTTTATGTTGCGAGGTCTTTTTTTTTTTCATCTTTCACACGGTTTCCTGGCCGGGACGTGGTGTGAGATTTGATTTTTTATTTTTTTTTACTTCCTAAATCCTCGTGTTCTCTTTTTCTCATCTGCCTGTGTGCTGCATGTAACTGGTCTCTATTGTAAATGAGTCTTTGTGGCTCAATGGGAGCCAACCTGTATAAATAAAGTTCTAATAATTTCTGTCCTGCTTCAACCTCATTTTGAAGACAGTAGTGTTTTCATGTGGCAGTGGGCTTCCTAAATGCAGACTGATTAACTGGATTGGATTAGAGCCCAAAGCTGAGTCATTGTGTTGCAGTTGATGTGGACAAAAGCTTCCTCTGGGCTTCTTGGTATGCTTTAATAATGAATCAGCGCCATTCTTTTTAAGCCACAATAGTTTATAAAAAATACTGGAGTCAGGACAGGCTTTTGAACTAAAACATATTATTTGACAACAGAGTAATAATGTTTTTTAAAAATATAGAAACACGGTGTTTCCCCTAGATAACTTGCCATGGCGGGGCGTTCCTCTCGTCCGTGATTTTTGATGGGGGGGAGGGGTGGGGAAGATGGACAGAGACGCGTCCAAAGCTGTGCGCTGTTCAGGTCAACTGTGGGTTTTGGGGGGGGGGGGGGGGGGGGGGGGGGGACAGACACACATCTGAGCCGTGCGCTGTTTGTACCGACAGTTTTCGAGTGGTGGGAGTGCGTTCAGCGTGAGGATTCAGCATGAGGGAAGAGGCTGCCTTTAGCTTTTTAGCTAGTGCACCTGCATTACGAGCCGCTAGTTTAGCGTTACGTCCGTGCCGACAGGTGGTTTGGGGTGAGGGTGGGGTGGGGGGGTGTAGTTGGGTAGACGGGGCGCTCGGTTCTGTTGAGGAGGCAGGAGAGACCTGAAGAGAGAGACCTGAAATGGTTACTCACCAGAGAAGATGTAGAAGAAATGGAGATTTAGAATGATCTGTCCAGTGATGACGATGAAGGTGATGAAGATGAGATGAACCCAGGGGCTTTGGCTTCGTTCTTCATATTAAAAGTGTGAGACGGCATCCTTTTCCAGAACAGGCTCGTTTTGTCCACGTTAAAAACTTGTTCAGACCTGTAGACCCCCTGAGTGATCAGATCTTTGAACATCGTGGTAACAAACTCCTCCACTCCTGCTGTGAGAAGACGCAGCCTCTCCATGCAGAGAAACACTTTTTAATCGAAATGCCTTTAGAAATTTGTCGAACCAATCCTAAAGTTGTTTCACCTTTGTCCAGTTGGTGTTGGTATCCGGAATGATGTTATTTTCTGCAGTCATTAATCCATACGACCAGCGCAGTTTCCATCTTAACAACCGTGCCGTAGGCGGCTGACAACATCCACGTATGTACAGCCACCTTAAAGTTTGTCCAGAAGTTCCACTTTCTCTTTAATCGCCATCATCTTCCACTGATGTTACGGTTCACTACCAGAAACTTTATAAAACACAGAACATTTGGCAGCCGTCCAGCTGAAAAACAAACAAACCCCCAGCTACGTGTGTTAGCAACCGTCTGCTGCTGTAACAGCCAATCAGCGTCTGAGTTCTTAAGCATTTTAGTTAAAAGGCATTTCTGGTGTTTCGGTTCACCGCCAGAAACTTTTGAACGCACAGAACATTTAGAAACAACAACACGAGTAATGTACAGTTGAAAAAGAGCGCAGGTAAATTGTACTGTGACAGCCAATCAGCACCCGGGTCACCGGGTCAATGCTCTGTTTCTTAAAGAGACATGTCCTCACATGATGTACAATTTCTTTTGAATCTTACGTTTGTAAAGTTGAATTAAAAAAAAAACCTTTTCCATGTGACATGAATTAAATTTGACTTTTGAAAGGCCGGTTCAGCAGTCATGACTTCGCTTTGCAAAAGTACATTTGGGCAGGAAACAGTGCCCAGAGGCACTACAGTACAGCACAGCACTGGTTTGAGGGAAATGTAGTCCGTCTGAGTGGTGATTACAATACACTGGAGCCTGGATGAAAGAAAACTACAAAATGGCGGTGCCTGTCCAAATTATTATTGTTTTGTTTAACTTCTTCACGTCCATGAGTTCTGTACAGTGATATTACTGTACAGTCCACAACCGTGTGTAACAAAAAAAGTCCAATATTTTGGACTGCACGTCCGCAAACGAACGTGAACACATGAACGTGTAGAGCGAGTTCTCGGAAATCGAATCTTCAAAGTCGTGAGAGACTACTGTGTATGGAAATTTGTAAGACTCTGTTACAATTCCAGGACAATGTTCGCATTTTGTGTCTCCATGTATAGGACCAAAGTAATTTTTTATCCTTACGCATACTCTAGTAATCTCTGACGCCTTGCTGCTGTCATTCACAGAACTGGTTTGGGCAGGACTTTAAAGACAGTACTGGTAGTAATGTTTACATTTGAAACTAGTTTAAATGGTACAAGTGGATACAGTGTTTCATTTACTGCTCTATCTGTTCAACTTGGGGGCTAAAACCTACCCTAGGTTCCATTAAGCAATCGGGTAACCAGCAAAAGGGGAACAGTGGAATTGATTTACAGATGTTAACCCCTTTTGCTTCTTCAAGTTGCTCCGCGTAGACTTGAGGTGGTGTCCTTGCTATTTCTGACCATCATAAATGATGGGCGCCAAGACCTGAGGACGCCACCCTGTCCTCACCCCATGGGTAATTATAGTGCAACTTGGGCCACCGGACTCCATGCCTTCACCAAGACCACCCACCCACCCCAACAAGAAACTGTCTTATAAACCTGTTCACATTCTTTTAAATCTCCCCTGTGCTCTGAGAACTTCCTGCGTAGTTCCTTTTCTCCCAGAGAGATGCAGATCCACGGTTAGTGTTTAGGCTGGAGGCAGCTCCGTCTGTTAACGCTCTACTATCCTCTTCTCTGTTTCAGTCACCTGGTACGAGTTCAGAGATTTTGACCAAGATTTCACAGTTGTGAGATCCAACAGTCTAAATAAAGAGCAGTAATCATCTGAATGCAGTATGCTGCCGTTGGGTGTTGGCTCGGCCCCACCTAGATGTTTCACTTGGACAGTTCACAGAAATTTGTTAACCAAGGGTCAAGAACAGCAACTAACCTCTAAGTCTTGCATAGAAACAGGAAACAAGTCTCCCAGGGTGGCAGTTTTTAGAAAAGAATGTCAGCGTAAAGAAGCAGTGTCATGTTGAGCCCTTTGTCCCACATCCTGCTGCCCAGTGCCTGACATATTTCTCTCAAACAGTGCACCATGGCTCTCACTCTTTGGGCAGCTGTTGGCAACAGGGTGTTGATGAGTTGACATGATAAATGCCATTTGTCAACAAGCTCTATTTAGTTTCTGTGACGTACTGTGGGGGGTTTCAGTAATGAGCCAATCCTAGTGAACTGACATTTCCATTGTTACAAAAACATGTTTTCAGTGCCACACTTTTGCTCATATGTACCCACTGAGAATGATTTTATAGCATGGTACACTTCAAAGACAGGCTATAAAAGCGTTGCCCTGACCGCAGTGCTCATTACAGCGTTAGCATCACCAGCCATGATGTTGCAACCAGTCGTGTTTGTTGCAAGAAGTCACCTTTTTATTTTTGTTGCACTAATCATCGTCTCTTCCACATCTCCCTCTTGAATAGTTTCATACTGCGTATCGATTGGCAGCACACATGAGCAAAAATACAAACGCATCTTCAAGTATTTTTATGAGAATAATTATGGGCATGCTTCCTTTTTATAAGAGGAAGTTGAAGCGTTTTTGCATCCGTTGCGCACACAGCAGCAAACTTTACAGAAATCAGCACAAGTGTAAACTGCATTGTTGATGTGGATAATGGTTTCCAGCAACATCTGGTGCTCTCCTCCAACCCTCAAGTCCTGTGTTTGTTGTTCACCTTTCCAGCTCGTAGATTTAAGGCATCAGTAATGATAATTTATAGGTCCTGCTTTCATACTAAAGATTAACTGTTTTAAAATCATAAAAATTGACCCAAGTGGCGACTTTTCATTTTTCTTCACAGTACCACATCAACAAGCTTTCAATCATGTCCTCTGACAACCACATGAACAACAGCGAGAAGGAGGTCGATGAGGTGGATGCAGCCTTGTCCGACCTGGAGATTACTTTGGAAGGAGGGAAGACGTCCAACACACTGGTATGAAAATCCTGGCATCATCACAGTCACTAGATTTATTCGATTTCTTATGCCGTTTGTGAAATTGTGCAACTTTCTTGCAGCCCAGCGGTGAAAGAACGGTCCTGTTTAACTGCTGTTTTAGCCTTCTATTTATAATAAGCTAACCAGACAGAATGGAGGGAGGCAATACTTCATGAAAAGTATTCTTTAGAATATTGTGCTCCACAGCAACATCAAAACATACAAAGCTGGCTCTGAGCTCATTATTTAGATCATCTTTCAGTCTTATACTAACAGTAGTGTTTCTCCTCTCCTCGCAGGGTGACATCACATCTATTCCTGAGCTAGCAGACTATGTTAAAGTCTTCAAGTAAGTCTCCTTCAGAACCACCTAATCCCACAAGACTGTGTGCTTTGAAATATTTACCAAAGACCAAGAAACTCTCCCTGAGACCATTTAAAGCCCTCATTCTTATCTGAAAGATTGTGAGTCTAACAAAGAACCATAAAGCAATCTTTTCTGGCCTAATAAGATCATTCTTACCTGCTTTGCGTTGGTGTAATAAGCTATTTTTGCCAAGAACTGTTTGCTGGGCTGAGCTTTTAGTTTCTCCTCAGAGTGACTGCACTTGGACAAAGAATAGTTTGAATCCCATCCCTATTGGGCTTGAAGACTTTGCTGACAGGCTGCTGGCCCCAGGGTGGTTGACTCATAAAATCTACAGTATAAAGTTGGGGGCAGTATGATGGCAAGAGGCGTTTTCTGTTTTTAATGGGTTTCCACAATGCTGGCCTTTCTCCAATTAATCTAGCTGACTTTGCACTTTAGCAACTCTTTGTTTTTTGCAGTATTTTATGTTCCACTACACCCTCCCTTTGTTTTTGTTTTTTTCCTCTGACCTGTCTACTTTGTATTTTTAGACCCAAGAAACTGACGCTGAAGGGCTACAAGCAGTACTGGTGCACGTTCAAGGACATCACAATTTCCTGTTACAAGAGTAAAGAGGAGGCGCACGGGACACCTGCTCACCAGATGAACCTTCGAGGTGCTCATACCCATTTGCACTCAATATGTTGCGTCGTGCCCATCGTGGAATGTTTTATTTATCTGCTTCAAGAATGTTGTCTTAGCTGGTGGCTCTAAAGAATGTTTGTGACCTTTGACTTTGTCTTCCTGTTTGCACTCTGACTATTTCTGTGTAGGGTGTGAGGTAACGCCAGATGTTAATATCTCGGGTCAGAAATTCAACATCAAATTGTTAATTCCAGTGGCTGATGGCATGAATGAGATCTGGCTTCGGTGCGACACGGTAAGACTGAACGCTTTAAAGCATTCACACTATTGAGATCTACTTTTTCTTCTGTACGTTTTTTGGCATCTGACTCGTCCCGTAGTTTTGGTGCTATTTCAACAATTCAATATCAACAATATCAAAATGTTCAGCTGTTTTGGGAGAGGGGTGCTCTGACTTTTGGTATTGGTGCAACTTTAGCTTTTTGAAATATTTAGCCTTTTCCACCATTTTTCCCCATTGAAAATGAATTGAGCTCATTTTACATCCTTCATGTCTTTGTTCTGTTTACAACTTTTTACTGCTCCTTTCACATTTTGTCCAGGTTGAGCTTCTTTCAGACTCCTGGTGCAGTTTTTTTTTTATTTAGCTACTTCAGCCAAGTTCAGCTGTTTTGTGCTCCTTTCAGCTTTATTCAGCTAACTTCAACATTTGTGTGCTTCTTCTAGCTTATTTCTGCTAATCTCAGTTTGTTCTGCTCCTTTCAGATTATTTCTGCAAGTTTCAGCTACTATTTAGCTGTTTTATGCTAATTTCAGCTAATTCCATGTTTTTTGCAATCATTTAAACTTTTTTCAGCTTAATTCAGCAAAACCATGTTCTCTCCACTTCCATCTAGTAATTGAAGCTTCTTTCTGCTTGTTTTAGCTACTATGCAGCTGTTTTTGACAAATTTCTGCTTTTTTCAAATAAATTTCACTTTTTTGTGCTATTTATTTATTTTTTTAATCCTAATTGGGCACACATTTGGCATTTTGGTAGCTGACAATGATCCCTAATAGACTGAATCTAAAATCCAAGATGGCCACCTTAGCAAAAAAGGCAAAATAATATAAATCAGCCAATTTGAGTCAAATTGAGCTGAAATTTGGTATAGTGGTAGCTGAGAGCGAACCCAAGTACTACTGTCACATCAACGATTTAGATCAGAAGCAGTGTGGCAGTCCATTACATTAGGTACACTTGTGCTCTTTCTGCATCCTTCTGATAATTTAAGCTTCATTCTGTTATTTTATGCTACTTTTCAGCTGTTTTCTGCTTATTTCTGAATTCTTGAGATACGTTACACTTGTTTGTGCTCATTTCATCTTCTTTCAGCCTAATTGTGCAAACTTGTGCACGTTCTGCTCCCTCCTACTAATTTAAGCTTATTTCTTGTTCTTCTTTAGCTACTATTCAGCTGTTTTCTTGAAATTATTAAGCAATAAGCATTCACACTGCATTTTTGCAGGGAATGCAAATTCTCTAGTTCCATGTGACTTTTCATCTGCAGGAGAAACAGTACGCTCACTGGATGGCCGCGTGCCGCTTGGCCTCCAAAGGGAAGACCATGGCCGACAGCTCGTACAACCTGGAGGTCCAGAACATTCTGTCCTTCCTCAAGATGCAGCACCTGAACCACGACCCTCAGTTCATTGAACCAGTCACCGCTGACATCAACCCGGAGTGTTTGGTGTCCCCACGTTACCTCAAGAAGTACAAAAACAAGCAGGCAAGTCTCCTTTTGGGTCTGTTGTGCATTTTGTTTCGTTTCTGTAGTGAGCTGGTTGTGTAGCTGGATAGAAAAGAATGTGATGCTTCCCAGACGATCACCACCTGGCATCAGCTGTCTTCCACTGGAATGCACTTTCTACTCCCCCTCCTTTGATTTTGCTCATCCTCCCTAAGTTTCTCCTCCCTCCCAGAATAGATGAATGCAGGAAGGATTTTGTGGAGCAAACACTTTTTGAGCAGCAGTAGTGTGTAAAAGGTAAACCATTATAAGTTGACGAGCAGTTGTAGTATTTAATCACTGCTAACGTATTATTTATTTGAACTCTGTAACAATAACCCAGCTGGTTTACATACACACTGCCATGTGCACACAGGAACAGCTGAGTGCACAACTGTGTTTAAAAGCTGCCTTTTTACCTTCCTGTACTATTTACTTAATCTGCTTTTGTTTAAACTGAAGTACAAATGTGTAATGTTGGTCTGGAATGACGTTAGGAGGCGACGGGTACAGTAAGTGATGACTCGGCAATAGTCTGGACCACAACCTGAAGAGTCATGTTTCTAAAACAAGATGTACAGAAAGGAAAGATTTGAGGAGTTGGGAAGGATTTAAAATGGGAAATGTTTGAGAAGGCCTTTACCACAAAGAGCCAACAGTGTGTTATTATTAGGGATGAGTGATGACATCAGCATGTGGAGATAAAGGTTAGAAGCTTTTTGTAAACTCTCTCAACTCGTCTTCGTCCCAGTTTAAAGCCCTGCTCGCTTTACTGGAATCAAACATTGAAAATATGATGAACTATTTGCGATATTATTTAACTTAAATGCGTATTTGCAAGGTGAAAAAAATGACAAAAGATTCAATGACATTTGTTTACAATGAGATTTTCATTTTTTGTTTTTACTTTAAAAGCAGATAATGGCTTCAGAGTAGGTTTTGTTGAATTTATGTATTTTTTTGTGAAGATTTGAATCAAAACAGATGTTTTCTGGGATTAACTGGTTACCTTATTAAAACTCCAACTCCCATAAGCCTTCTGGGTCCGTCAGACTTTATGGAGGTTGTAGTTACAAAAAAAGTGTTTTTCTTGTGACAGGTTCTTGGTTAAAGACAGCGTTTGGCAACATTTAATTTAATTTAATTTTTTGCAGTAAAAGGAAACTTAAGTTATAAAACAAAAAATAGCAAAAACTCCATCTAGTCTGTTGGCTAACTGAGACAGCAAAGAAATGTTTTAATTAATTAATTTAGTTTTGTTATTGAAATTAGTACTATTAGTCCAGCAGGATGTGTGTGACTGTTTTTATCCTGCTCCAGATTTAATTCAGAGTCCAACAGACGAGTTCTGTCGGCACATTAATGATGTACAGTGTGTGTGTGTGTGTGTGTGTGTGTGTGTGTGTGTGTGTGTGTGTGTGTGTGTGTGTGTGTGTGTGTGTGTGTGTGTGTGTGTGTGTGTGTGTGTGTGTGTGTGTGTGTGTGTGTGTGTGTGTGTGTGTGTGTGTGTATATATATGTGTGTGTGTATATATATGTGTGTGT
>NC_056518.1:9880173-9892314 GCF_014905685.2 Nematolebias whitei | reverse complement strand
GTGTGTGTGTGTGTGTGTGTGTGTGTGTGTGTGTGTGTGTGTTAAACTTGCACTCAGACATGTGTAGTTGTGCCGTGGGCGTGGGGCGATCAGGATATGAGCCTTTCTTGGGAAAGCTGAGCGGGACAACGGTGTGGGAGAAGCCCGTTATGTCTGTAGGCAGTTGTAGCCCCTCCCACCCTGAACCACCCCCTCAAACTGGACTTCCTGTAAGATTTATCCAGAGACTTCCAGCCCGCAGCTTAAAGTGGACGTGAGCTCAAAGATGTTTTTGGATTACTTAGAGTGAAGTAATTTCTGGTTCAGTTCCTACATTCACACAGAAAACAAAGTGTGAAGACAAAAGGAACTGTTTGTGAAGCCTCGCTCTTCCTCCTGGCACATGTTGCCACCTTGTGGATGAAAGCGATCAACAACCTGTTTGATGTGTGGACGTCGTGACAAAACAGACGAAATGCTTCACAGCTCCAGTTCCCTTTTTGACTAATGTTTTACCGTACGGCAGGTTTATATAACTCCCTCTGTTTAGTGAAAAACTATTTATTATCTGTTTGATGTTCTTCTACATGTGGATAAATGCATGACGCCTCCTTCCACAAGTCCTTTCCAACTCTGCCTTTTTATGACAGTTTTGTACGCAGGAGGATTAGAGCCACAGTGCAATAATCCCCCCCCCCAATTCTTGAAAAAAAAAATCAGAATTCTGAGATTAAAGTCACAATTATGAGAAAAATGTCAGAATTCTGACTTTAATCTCAGAATTTTGACGTTAATCTCAGAATTGTGACGTTAATCTCAGAATTATGACGTTAATCTCAGGATTCTGATGTTAATCTCAGAATTCCGACTAATATCAGCTTTCTGACTTTTTTCTTAGAATTAAGGAGAAGAACAGTTGCACCGTGGCCCTAATCCTCTTCAGTATTTGTGTCTTCCTGCACCGTGGTATGACCTTCCCCCCCTCCACAGTGATCTTACGTGCCTGTTCTCTTTCTCCAAACCTTTTTTCCTCTCTCTCTTTCTTCGTATGCATCTTTGTCGTTCCCCTGTATCTTCCCGTCCCCACCTCCCCTCTTCAGCCAGGCTATGTCAGGGACCTGGTAAGTGACGTGTTCACTGGGTGTCTTGAAGTCGTAGTGCATGTTTGTGTGAAGTTCTTGTGTCTGGGTGGTCTCGCCTAAATCCTAGCTGTCATAGTAGAGTAGATGTCATTGTTCCTGATGCTTTCTGTTCATCGTTTGTCTTCAGCTGGAATGAGTTTCCAGAGAACATTAGAAAAGGAAGTCACACCTTAAAGTACTGAGAGTGATATTTCAAAATGGGCCGTGCAAGTCTGCTGCATGCTCTGAGCCGTTTAACACTCGTTAGTCCGTGGGTCTGTAGATTTGTGCTTTATTCTGTTGGAAACTACCATGTTTGTATAACATAAAAACAATTAAACTACCAGGCTGCAGGTAAGTGAGCCACCCCTGTAAATGTAAATAACTTTATTTAATCTTGATGTTGACGTTGGTGTGTTTATAACAAAACGTGTAGAATGTTCAGTTAGGCCTGTCACGATACAAATGTTGCTGGGCGATTAATTGTCTCAGAAATTATTGCGATAAACGATAATATTGTTTGAAATTTGGCAATAATTAGTAATTATTGTCAAATTTAAGAAGAAATGTTTATTTGTTTTGAGTGCAGTACCTTTTTTGACCAGTGTATGGCAGTACAAGACTGTTTGAACCAAAGGATGGATAGTGAGGGAGCAAGCAGTGTCTCTTTAAGAAAAAAAAGGGAGGGAGGCCCCTTGATGTAACACGGGCTGTCTCTCTTTGGTTCTCAAAATGGCGGATGCTTGGAGTGGTTTGAACTCTTTAGCATTTTTCACACAAAGCTTTTAATAAAAACTTATTTTTTTTTACACGAAGGCACAGGTTGCAAACGTGAATTTTGAAGCTTCGACAAGACGGAGGGTTTGTTTTCCCCGAGGTCGGCCTGTTAGCTTAGCTCGTCGCTTAGCTTCTCAGCTTAGCTGCTTTTAACGATACAAAAATGATTTTGGACAATTGAAACAGATTTTAAAGAGAAAGGGAGGAGTTGAGCTTTTTGTCATCCAGTGTCTTCAGTAGAAAGAGACACGAAGAAACAATAAAGCCGATAAATGAAAAGGTTGATAATTTATATTTATCATGTGATTAATTGATTTCTTGTTTATCGCGACAGGCCTATGTTCGGTTTAATACAAGTCATTAAACATGCATGCAGACTCGCCCGTTACAGCTTCTCTTTACTCGTTACCCTAATCTGGCTTGTCGTGAGCTCAAATGTATTTCTGTTGTGCGTAACGTTTGAATTTGATGTGGACTTTAAAGAATCTGATTGTCTGCTGAACTCGTGTTCTGCTCTGGATTAGTCGCAGCTTGTTTACTCGTTTGGTGTGTGTGGGTTTGGGTGTGGTGATGGCGTACATTAATTTACACACGGCACTGTTGGAGCTTGTAATGACTCGGGTTGTTGCACCATATTAAAATCCTGTGATTTGTGTAACTGACAGATTTCAGCCCGGATTCTTGAAGCCCACCAGAACGTGGCCCAGATGAGCCTCATTGAGGCCAAGATGCGCTTCATCCAGGCGTGGCAGTCTCTGCCCGAGTTTGGAATCACTCACTTCCTTGCAAAGTATGCCTGACAGTAAAGTAGAATGCTTCTTTAAACTTTTATTATTTAAATCAGTCTCTCTGTGTTGCACTCGGTCGGTCAGTAGAGCTGCAGTAGCACATTGATTTTCTTGTTCCATGGTGTAGATTTCAGGGTGGAAAGAAAGAAGAGCTGATTGGAATCACCTACAACCGCTTGATCCGGATGGATGCCCACACTGGAGACGCCATCAAGACCTGGCGCTTCAGCAACATGAAGCAGTGGAACGTCAACTGGGAGATCAAGATGGTAAGAGACCCAGAGAACGTCAACAGAACACACTGTAAGCTCTGCTAGTTGAAATGACTTCTCTGTGAAGAAGTGTTGCCTTGAACCCTGAATTGTTTAACCAGTAGGATGTTCTGTGTTCTCAGGTGACCGTGGAATTTGCAGACGAGCCCAGTCTGTCCTTCATCTGTGCCGAAGTGGACTGCAAAGTGGTCCACGAGTTCATTGGCGGCTACATCTTCCTGTCGACACGCGCCAAGGACCAGAACGAGTCGCTAGATGAGGAAATGTTCTATAAGCTGACGAGCGGCTGGGTCTGAGCGGTCCTGGACCTGCGGAGGGCTTCAGGGATGGAAGGTCAGGGGTCAGCAGGGGAGCGTCTGGGGGTGGAGGTGGAACAGAACAGTATGGGTTTGTTGCATTCTGTTGTATTTTTAAGTGTTTAAACGTGCTCAAGGATCCACAGCAGCACGATTATGGACATGGCTGACACATTATTCTTAGTTTTTTTAAAATATATATTTACGTTAAGGCTGACAAAATCATTTGGCACTTCTCTAATCTTCAGATTGGTACAGTACAGATGAAGTCTTCTACCTTCAAACTCTCCTCTCAAACATCCTTGCGTCCATGACAACCTTGTCATCAAACTACATTTAATCCCAGAGTTTTTGTCATTTCCCCTCCACATCTGTTCTACAGCTGGACTCAAGAGCTGAAATCAGGCAGTTCAGCAGACCTGACCTGATTTAAATCTCATTTATCCTGCGAGAACAATTTTATCAATGAACCTAGAGTAATCTAAAGAGTATTTATAACATGTGTGGCCCACCGTGCAGCTCTGCGTCCTGATCTTTGTACTCTTGCTCGCCCTCCTGCATCACAGAATCCTGTTGATTAATAAGCTGTTGTTCAACTTCCTTTTGCTTCTGATGGCTGTTGTCTTCGTCTCAACTTTGTCTCTTTGTGGAGTAGCTCTGTTAAATACGTATTCGCTGACACACAAGACTTTCTTACACTACAGTTCATTGCACTGGCATGAACACCCTGCGGGTTTCAAAACAAAGGTGCACTAAACGAGATCCAAACGTCTTATTCTACTTTAACACAGTAATTAGGTGCACACATCGTGCCGGTAAAGCATGAGTATATTGCCAGATGTGGCTCTTCCCAGCTGTTCGTACCTCAGTTTTAAGCAGCTTCAGCCACAACCAGAGACTTGAAACCACAACGTGCACAAACACTACACGACACCATCACAACCCCTCCAAACACGTTCTTGCACCGTATAGTATTCTATCTAAATCGATACAGCCAGCAAAAGGTCACAGATTTCAAAGATGAATATGCAAACTTTATTTTTTCTTTTGCTCTTATTATGAAGGATTGATAAATGAAGTATTATTATTTTTTTTTTGTAACTAATGTAAAAACACAAACGTTTTATAGAATTGTACAGTTATTTTTGTTCTGCGTTTGGGGATTTGGAGGATTTTTTTCTTCCCTTTCAGAAGAAAGGTGTAAGGCGTCTGTCAGCGTAGTATCCAGATCTGTGCATCTCTTGTTACGTTTCCAAATGAAGATATATGAATATATATGAAGATGACACTAGTCTCAAACTCCAGCTGGATAACATGTTTCTGTTTTTCTCCTAAATGACAAGTTTTAAAGTGTCTTGACTCTCATCTTCATCGTTCTCTGTTCTTGAAAGTCTGTTTGCTCTGCCACGTTCACACCGTGTTCAGCTAAACTTACTCTGTTTATGCCTTTTTGCAATGAATTATTTAACTTGTGGAGTTTTCCTGTTATTGCTTCAGCTGATTGTTTTTTTTTTTTAATGATTTATTATTACAGCTGAGGTGTCATTTCAACATGAAGAAGACTGTGGAGTTTGAGACAAATCAGCAGGATCAGTAGTAATATTATAATAAGATATAAAAAACAACACAGAGTTATGAAAAGCAAGCTTCTTTTTTTTTGTTGTTGTTGTTTTCTCACTTTGTTTTTGTTTGCCTCTAATGTCCGGAGCATCTGTGCATGCATGTCCTGCTCCTCTGGTGTCTGACTGTAAAAATGCATTTATTTTAAAAATAATAAAGTAATTTTTATTTAAATTGGTTGTTTTCCACTTTGATTCTTCTAATATTGCACAAGACAGAATAAACGGCACATACAGCTGTTAAATCTGAAATGGTTAAAATGTGTTTGGTTAGTGGCCAGTGTTTTTTTTCTTCTTATCAAATAGTTTTAATAAGAAAATAGTTTTTGTAAAGTAATAAAGTATATTGTTCTGTAGAGTGATATACTTTCATTGATCATCTCATCCTTTCTTGTTAAAGTTTTGGAAAGAGTTGTTTTTATGTAATTACAACCCGTCTCTTAGAAAATCATATAATTTATGAAAGATTTCAGTGTGTGTTTAGATCTGGTCACGGTACTGAGTCAGCGCTGTGTAAAGTCCGTGTTGCCATGTCTGTGATGCAAAGTGTTTCGGTGCAGCTGGACCTTACAGCTGCTTTAGTTACCATGGACCATGCTGTCCTTCTGTTTTTACCTCATTGTTGGTGTAACTGGTTCCCCTCCTACTTGACCAGCAGAACTTTTTCATGATGGGTAATCTGTCTTCCTCTACTCCCTCTCTTTCTTGTGGTGTGCCACAGGGCTCTATTCTTGGACCTCTCGTTTTTTTTTCTCTTCACATGCTGCCACTTGGATCAGTTAGTCAGACACCACTTGTTTTTTCCACAGATATGTAGATGACCTACTGATTAATTGTCCCGAGACGCATAGAACTATAACTTTTAAACATATTTTATCAATAGCGTTGCTGACATTAAACAGTGGCTTCACCATAATGTCCTCCTGTGTTTTACATGAAGGAAATATGGAGTGTGTCATTTTTGGTGATGCTCCTTGTAACTTGGGTGCTCTGACATCCAAGTTCAGACCCACAGTTAAAAACCTGGAGGTGACCTTTGACAAGATTTCAAGTTTGATAAACATATAGCCTCTGTAGTCGAGGTCAGCTTTGTTCCAGTGGCATCTTTTAACCAAGGTCAAGCCTATTTATTAATTTATTTTATAATCCTGAACTGGAAAGAGTCATTCATACTTTTATCAGCTCAAGGCTCGACTACTGCAGCGCTCTGGAGGAAACAGACGCCTTCAGTGTGTCCAAAGCACTGCAGCACAACTTTTAACCAGCACAGACATGAGCACATCACACCCGTTTTCTCTCCTTTGGCTTCCAGTTCGTTTGAGAATTGATTAAAACATTTTATTGTTCACTGTTAAATCTTTTAACAAGGACCTTATGTAGCCGATCTAGTTCAACTAATGCACTTTAATGTCTGTCCCAAACGTTCGGGTGACTGGGGTCTTTCCGGTCACCACACGCAGTCTGTGGAACCAGCTACCTCATGGTTTGCGCTCCATCACTGATATGGACTTTACAAAATCTACTCCTCCATCTAAATCACTTTTAAACGACATGTAGTTTGTTGGAGTTTGACAGTTTCTCACCTAGCATTAAGCTAGTTTAGTTTACAAAACTACTGTACTGTTCTAGAGGGATGTCACTGAGAGTTAGTCCTACATTTAAAAAGGGGGATCTCCAAGCATCACTATGAAGCTAAACCATATATGAAGGGATTTCCAAGCACTTTGGAAGGTCACCTTAAAAAAACAAAAGGCAAATGATTATTCCTGAAAACAAAAATAAAAACTTTGAGTTAAATAAATTTAAACGCTACTTTAGTTACCAGACTTACTGGATTGTGTCGTCAAGGACTCATTTGTACACACAAATCTCAACTCTGACAGAAATCAATATTTTCACTAGTACTGACGCTTCAGCCCGTGAACGTGGTGATGACTTCAATCATCCACCTTACATTCCTTTCTAACCTTTTGATTTGTTGCAGCTCCTCTTCCATGTTTCAGGCCGTAACCGTGTTTCAGGTTCTGTCGGCCTTTGCATGGATCCTGTAGTTGAAGAACGGCAGCGGAGCATCGTGCGCATCGTGCGCATCGTGCGCATGCTCATTTGGGCGTGAGTTCTTGTCAACACTGAGATGGATTCAACTGTCACAAAGCGGAGCGCTGCTCTCCGTGTGGTGAAAGTAAATGAGCACCAGATGTAAGGAAGAATATTTTGCCTTCATACCTTATTTTGTTTCTCGTTGCAAAAGATTAATATTTATAAACTCTAGTTTTCTGCATACATTCCTATATGCCAAATTAATATTTGCTATAGAAAAACCTGCAGGTCGGTTGATTGCTACAAAAATTAAAAAGTAAAATGTGAAATTTTACTGTACAGTTTTCTTGACGGGGAATTACATTCACACCAAAATCAAACTCCAGAATCTGTCATTCTATGTACTAACCACAAATTACCACTAGATGGCGCTGTGCAGCCATTTCTCCCATCTCCATGCATCAGTGATGCTGTAAACTTCTCAAACCTTTCTGTACCAGAACCAGACATGTTTATGTCCCAGCAGAACCCAAGTGCCTCATTTAGGAGCAGATTAGATCAGAGGACGTCCGCTCCCCAGCAGCGGACATGACGTCCGTCACCCCCTGAGCAGCTGGGACATGAAGGTGTTGGAGGCAGTAATGAGCAGTGACCTTCTAAAACCACCTGATGTCTAATGTTTTACAGCAGAGGAGGCCCGAATTGGCAGCATGAGTTCACTTAAAAGTCTGTAGGAAAATCCTGTAAAAAGAAATGAAGTTTATAAATAAAATGTCTTATTTGTCTTGCAGTCAAATGTCAGGTCTGATCAGGGTTGTGCACGAACATCCTGCAGGAGCACCCTGTCTCTGCTGAAAACTGATATTAGTAGATCTGAAACGATGGATTTTAAAACCATGTGACCCTCTCTGCCTCCAAACTCCAGATGAAATGGTAACTGGGGAACGTCCCCTGTACAAACCCCAGACCATCTGATCCGTTGTGCTCTCCGTGTGGATGGAAAGTAAAAAGACATCTCAGAAGACTCCACCCACTGACGTGAAATTCCTGAGGACCCCTTGGGAGGATGCTGCGGAAAGACGGCCTACATGTGAAAGAGATGAGACTGTGGGAAGAGGTGACGTTTATGAATTGTGAACTATTCGTGTCGATTTCAGGAAGTGAAAACATGAAAGCAGCAGCACAATAGCTGGAGCAAACGGTACCTGCTGCCATTTAGACACAAGCTTCCTGAGTGAATGACGGAGAGCTGCTCTTCTTTCATGCAGCTCCCAGCCTGTTCACGTCAGTCTGAATGTCACCGAGACGTCCGTGTGGGAAAGTGTTTCTGACATTTACTCCATTTTACCTGCCGTGAACAGAGTGCAGTGGATAATGTCAGCCATCAGAGGATGCAGCGATAAACTGGGTTCAAGTAAACTCCTGCATTTTTTAAAGAAGCCTCATTTGTTTCAGACAATTCCTTGGACTCCTTTCAGATCAGTTTGGTTTCATTCTGTTCTATTCAACACGTCCCTGAGGAGAGCCAGCGCTGAGGGTTATGGTGGAGGAGGAGAAATTGTGGATCCTCAAGGTGTCAAGCGGTGAGCTTGTTTTTGTGATGGTCATGGTACTTGTCTTTAGCCGATGGCAGCGAAAGCCTGTCAAAGAGAAACAGAAACTATCCTGGAAAATAATAATATTCCCAAAACTGAATGCAAAAATCAAAAGCAGCTGGACTTCTGGGGGTTTGCATTTGAAAAATAAACCCAGCCAAAAAAATAAAACTGGACAATTGTAGAAGCTTTTCATACTTTTTATTTATTTTATTATAATAACCAAGTGTCGAGGATGGAATGTGACATCTGATGTGTTGAACTATCCCCAGACATAAGAATAATTATTCTGCCCTTTCATTTTTTTATATTTATTCAAATATAAAGTTGGTTTATAAACTACATCTTTAAGGTTCTACTGAACTCTACGTTTCTTCTGCTGCCTGTTTACAAGAACGGTGCTTTTAATTAACCTTTGAACTCTAACGATTTACTCCTGTTATCTTTCTGTTTGAGAGCAGCAGACAGAGATAAGAGCCGGTGAGTGTGCAGAGAGCAGGACTCATGGTGCAGCTCTCACAGCTCAGCAGGAGCAAAATGCAAACACGCCAAAACAAAAACCAACAGTTCTGCTGCCATCGTTACTTCAGACAGAGTTGGAAAGTTGAGTAACATAAACAGAATGTAACAGTTCACAAATCTCCAAAAGACTTGATCTGCAGTGCAACATAATAAATATTTTAGTGTCTTCTTTTCCTTTTAGAGATTTAACATGTTCTTTTATACCCAGTCCTCTTACAGACCTGTTACTGATAAATAGTTTGAGTTGTTCCACTTATTTTTACAGCTGCTGCTCTAAAGCTCAAAATGACCTTATTATTTTCTACAAATTGTACGATTTTAGTTTCAACATGTGACATTTACTGTTTTACTGTGAATGAAAAATGGGTTTATGAGATGTGCAAATCATTGCATTCTGGTTTATTTACATTCTACACAGTTTTCCAACATTTTTGCACTGGGGGGTTGGGGGAGGGGGGTGTAGTTCAGTTTATTAATGTAACTTCGATTCACAGCTAATTTCATCACGGACCATAACAGAAAGTCCAAATCCCAAACTCAGTTCTGTTCAAAACAGATTGAGATTAAAGTTAATCTGCTTACAGCACAGTACAGTCACATTCAGTACACAAGAAAGAACAAATACACTATATGAGATATGTGTCTATGAACCAGAAGTTTCACATCTGTCCTGTTGTGTTGGACACATCTGTCCTGTTGTGTTGGACACATCTGTCCTGTTGTGTTGGACACATCTGTCCTGTTATGTTGGACACATCTGTCCTGTTGTTTTGGACGCATCTGTCCTGTTGTTTTGGACGCATCTGTCCTGTTGTTTTGGACGCATCTGTCCTGTTGTTTTGGACACATCTGTCCTGTTGTGTTGGACACATCTGTCCAGTTGTGTTGGACACATCATTCCTGTTGTGTTGGACACATCTGTCTTGTTGTGTTGGACACATCTGTCCTGTTGTATTGGACACATCTGTCCTGTTTTTTTTTTACACATCTGTCTTGTTGTATTGGACACATCTGTCCACAGCCGTCCATGGAAAAGTCTGAGCATGAGCTAAACCCCTCCACGTGCCAAGTCTGCTCTCCTCTTGTCGTCTGTAACTCTCTGGAGCTGCTAAACTGAGTTTACAGTTCCTCAAACGTGATCTTGTGAAAGCTCTTTGTTGTTTAAACTCTGACAGTTTGATTTGATTCATCTGGACCCGATCAGCTCGGTGCCGACGTGTTCCAGCAGATTTCATACCAAACTCCATCTTTATCTTCACGGGACTCATACACTCCAAGTGGTCCTGTTAATGTATCTACAGAAGAATAATTCCCACAAGCTCCTCTTAACACGAGAACCAACACTGCTTTACAAAACATCTGGCACAGCTGCATCTCATCCCAGAGCTGGGAAACAAGGTTCACCACCTTGTCAGTCCTGCTGGGAGTCAAAGTAATTCATTGATGCCCCCGGGGGCCTTATGGCACTGTAACACAAAACTGGGTGATTTGCATGGACCCGTGTCCTGAAACCTGTTTTGTTTGGCAAAATCTTATCTTTTTTTTTTTTTTTTGCAGCAGAGTTAATCCAATTTAAAAGGCTGTTGTTTATCAGGAGAAAATCAAAAATCAAAATGAACCTGTCTCAAATTGCTCTATTTCTTTTCATGATGATGCAAGGTGTTGGATGTGCCTGCAGCGTAACGGGCTGTTGGCTCACTTCACTCGTCTGACGAGAAGCTGCAGAACTGTCCTTTAAAATGTCACGTGGATGAGCTAAACTGGCAAGAATCGATACTAATTGTGGTGCTGGGGTGGAGGGAGGGGTTGTTTATTGGCAGAACCTTTTAGAAAATAACAGAATTGGAAGGATTAATTGGCAATTGAAAAAGCTTATTTTATTTTCCTCATATGATGTCGTTTTTATTGGTTTTGGATATTGAGAATATGAAATGTTGAGAAAACAGTCCCTTCGGATTAAAACAATTCAAAACGGTTCAGTCATCTCAGTTTAATGCCTCTCTTGAGCCTCCTTCAGGATTTGTTTCTGCATCTTCACCTTATCTCCATTTGTGATGGAAAATTCAGATCTGCTGAATGACGCCTTCAGTCCACTAACAATCCAGTCCCAATGAAACCAGAACAGTAAAACTCAGGAGGTTCGGCTCGTCAGTTGCTTCAATTAGCTGCTTTGGAAAGTTAGAATATTCAAAGGATGAGAGTGGGCTGGGTTGTTGCCAGATGTGGACAGAGGGAAAGAAGTAAATCTACTAATAAAAGCTGCACAATTCAAATGTCTCTGATTTCTGTGAACGCTGTCCTAAACCAAACGTTGTCCACCGATCAGTCGCACCATTTACACAAAACTTTGTATATTTATAAAAACTAGAGAAGATTTTCTGACAAAATGCAGCGTAAACGCTGAGTGCTGAATGACTGCTGAAACTTACTGAAAAAAGCTGAAACTGGGCTGTTCGAGTGAAAAGAGGGACTAAAAAACTAAAAGTAGCAAAAGGCTATTTGAAAGCTAATGTAGCTAAAGGCTAGCCAAAAGTTAGTAGGAGTACAGTTGCTAAAAGCTAAAGAAAACAAAATGATAGCTAAGCATAACAGAACAGTAGCTAAGAGGTAAATGTATCAACTAGCTAGTCAGAAGCTAAATTTAGCAAAAGGTTACATAGAAGCTAAAAGTAAAAAAAAATAAGTATTAAAAGCTAACCGTAATTAAAGGGTAGCCTACATTTTGTAAGAGTACCATTGGCTGCAGCTCCTCTCTCCAAGATGGCCGCTAATTGCCACCAGCTGTCGGCCATCCACCTGATGAGGATCTGTTCTTACTGAAGGCTGCAGCCGAGTGCTGCTGGAGCATTAGCACTTAATGCTATTTATGCCTCCGGCCTGTATATTTACTGAAAGTAAATCTACTTACCTTGTTCCTCTTGTTCCTAGCCATCCTACCTCCTCAGTCCCGGTCCAGTCCTGGCTCTCATCGGTCCAGTTCTGGCTCTCCTCGGTCCAGCCCTGGTTCTTCTCGGTCCAGTTCTGGTTCTCCTCGGTCCAGCCCTGGCTCTCCTCGGTCCAGCCCTGGTTCTTCTCGGTCCAGTCCTGGTTCTCCTCGGTCCAGTCCTGGTTCTCCTCGGTCCAGCCCTGGCT